>NC_047517.1:30822352-31155852 GCF_902827115.2 Pseudochaenichthys georgianus
TTGAGGCAGCAACAGATGCAGGAAACCTGTGGTTATAAGGCAGATCACAGGGGTGACATCCCCAGCCATGCAACGGGCTGTTCAATTCTTTCACTGTAAAAAAAAGTCTCTTCTCCTCCCATGACACCAGGTGGCTTTCCAGCAGGACACACAGTTATTTCCCTCCATCGCCAACTAGGTTTTCCAAGCTCTAATTTCACTGACCTTCATGTTTCCCAAATATTCAAGCGACTTGGGTAAGTATCACAACATGTTGCTGGCAATACAAATGCACGCTAAAAACACACACAGACTCAGTTGTTCTGGTTAATAGTTGGGGATAAGGTGGACTAATTAAAAATGATGAGCTCTGGGGTGTTCATGTTCATAAGGTAGTGATATCATTCACTTTGAGAGAGACATGTTGTTTATTTAGATGAGTAAGCTCTAGTCTATCTTTCTGATCCATTGAGGCGCTTATTTATCCCCAGTAAGCGTCTTACAGTAAAGGGTGTTTTTATATTGTAGGGATTGTAAAGCCACTTTTTTATTATAAAAACATGACTTGTTTTACCTGAGCATAACCCTCCAGGGTCCCATAATAAAGCTTGGCTGTATCTCCGAAAAGGGCTCATTTGCTCATTCAGTGAATTCCACTTCCCCATGGCAAACAAATCAAAGTGTGAAATGTGTTGACATTTATATTTTTCTGAATATATAGTAAAGGCAGGTACATTCTATTTCAAAAAAATCAATTTGCTCACCCAAAAAACTCTTTGATATTTGGATCACATTCTCCATTCAGCTGTAAAAAAGCTTTTACAGAAAAAAAAGAGGCTACTTATTTTAGTCAAGAGGTTCAGTGTTTTTGAGTTCCATGAATAATTGAAGATAATCATGTCCGGCTACATTTGGCTAAGAAAAGGGGATTATTGTGACCTCTTACATTAATTCTGTTTATCAGGTGAGATTGGGCTGCATGCCAAAGTCTGTGCATGTTGTAATGACAAACCCCACCTGTGCCCACTTACACTCGGCTTGGGTGGACATGGAGTAGTTTGTATAATTTGGAGAGCCGATTCCACTGAAAGCGAAAAAAGGGCACTGCCACGGCCAAATGACACGTTGTCACACTGCCAACCCTCAGTAGGCGGCTCAAAAACCTTGAGGAGGTGGAGGTAGGAAACTGCTTCTCTTTTGTCATATTCCTACTTGAGGAATAAGTGTACAAAAGGTGGCACTCCTTCGCGTCGAAAGGAGCCAGTTGAGGTGGTTCGGGCACCTAGTTAGGATGCCACCTGGGCGCCTCCCTAGGGAGGTGTTCCAGGCACGTCCAGCTGGGAAGAGACCAAGGGGTAGACCTAGGACCAGGTGGAGGGATTATATCTCTTCGCTGCCTGGGAGCACCTTGGGACCCCCAGTCAGAGCTGGTTGATGTGGCCAGGGAAAGGAAAGTTTGGGGCTCTCTGCTGGAACTGCTACCCCCGCGACCCGACCACGGATAAGCGGGAGAAGATAGATGGAAGGATGGAAGGTGGCACTTGTGCAAAACAACATTTGGACTGCGTAAGTGGAAGGCTCCCTGCGTTGTAACCAAGGCAACATCAAATGTGGTGACTGCACGTTGTTTTGCTGTACATTTCCTCTGATTCTGCCGTTGAGCTTGGTGCTTTATTGCTGAAACACTGTACACATTTAGCACACTTACTTATGCTAGGCTAATATATGGAAATAATGTACTCAAGTATTCAAGCTTAAATGGAAATGGTAGCATAACAAAAACTTAAATTACTGCTAACTGTATTTTTTGTATTCAGTGAAACTGTTATTAGTTCGGAGTAAAGGAGACCTTGGTTGTTTTATCATTACTAATGAGAACAATGTAAACTAGTGAATAAAGAAAAAAGGAGAGAAAGAAAGGGGGAAATAATGTAACAGCATCGACACAAAATCAATGAGGAAAAAAAGGCTGGTGTGCTTAAAATGGAAAAGAACTGTCTTGATGCCAAACATAGAAATAACTGTGGCAGTAAGTTTCCAAGAGGAAAAGAGCTCAAAGATAAGAAAGGCCTGAAATGCCGCTCTTTTCAACGTGTTCATTTCACCATTGTTTGCTGCAGCTGAGAAGCTTAATCTTTGAATGGTGATGGTGTCTTCACAGAATGACTCTAGCTTTAATGGTATGCTATGTTTTCACATTATTGATCTTCATTTGAGTATTTGTTTGTAATGTAGCTTATGTGTTACAAAGGACTGGAAGTCTTTTATATTGCTGTGCTCAGACCAAATTGAGCTTGGTCTGAGCACAGAAGCCTATACTTCATAACATGTAATAAGAGATCCAGTGATTTCCCAAAAATGCATTTCTGGGAAATGTAATGTACAAGAACAAAATATATGAAACGTATCAACAACATTGATCTCTACTGAGGCAGGAAGAAGCTAATGGATGATCAATTGTCCTGTATGTTTTTAGATAATGAGTTTTGCGCCAACAGACAAGACAACAGAAATAGAGGAGATGGTTAGTGCTGCTAGCAAGTGAGGTGTCTTTAACAATTGAGCACCTTTGGAGAACAGCAGAGGGGGAAGTGGACAAAGCAATGAACATGTCACAGTCCCTCACCAAGAAATGATGAACTACAGCGTCAGCGTTTAAATGTTCAAATTAAGTCAGTGGTTGTAAAAAAAAGGCAATGATCAAAATGCCAATCACTGGGGAGGGAGGACTACACATGGAAAGAGAAAATGATCAATCAATCAATCAATGTTTATTTATATAGCCCAATATCACAAATGTTACATTTGTCTCAGTGGTCTTCACAGTGTGTACAGAATATCAGTATGACAATACGACCCTCACATCGTACAAGGAAACACTTCCAAAGAAAACCCACAGTTTAAAGGGAACATGGGAGAAAGCTCAGGGAGAGCAACAGAGGAGGGATCCCTCTCCCAGGACGGACAGACGTGCAATAGATGCTGTGTGTAAATCGAAAAGATAATACATTTACAACATAGGTAGTCCAAATGTTTGGAAATGCAGTGTGTATAATAGGAAGATGAATCCACGAGGATGTCAACAATCCTGTGGGAGCCATCAGAGAAGTATGATAAGTATGATGAGAGTCAGGCAGGACCACAGAGACAGGTTTGGCCACGACTCGAAATCCAAGAAATGATCCTCCTCGAGCAAAATAAGGTCACTTGAAAATCAGGAAAGTTATTGGCAGCATCCCCAACACTGATACCACAATAATGCCATATAATATATAAATGCCAATAGAGACATTGTTGACACCACCAGTGACCTTTGACCTTTCTGGAGAATCAGCACAATATGACTGTCAATCTTAGAAAGCAGCTGAGATGAGGAGGAAATGAAAAGGAGGGCATGTCTATGAGGGCATGCTATCAATAGGGAAACGAGAGGCGGGGTAGGAAGTGAAGATGTGCTTGTGTGTGGTCCCTTGGGATCTTAGCATCTGTGTCACAGTAATTAATAACAGATTAGCCCAGAGAAAGTCACCAGAGATAGACAACCGATCCACATAGTTGGATTACAGCGGCCTCTACTTCTTTTGTCTTTCCGCTTCTTGCTTTTCTGTCCAACATAACTGTGCATAAACATTCCTCCGAACACACACAAATTCAAACAATAATGTAAGGTGAACAACTGGGTATATATCATTTGTGGTTATGCAGGAGTGACACACAGAGTGTCAGCTCCGATCAAGAGCTATTTCTCTTTTGTAATGTCTTTCCGCAGTGCAGTGTTTATCTCTATTGCTTCAGAGTTGCACGGGCTCATCTGAACTGACTGCGATGTGAGCAGCGCACCTCGGAGTTCGGCGCTTCACACGGCTAACAAAAGCCTAAAAGCACAAAAAGGACGGCTAATTAAATATGAATGGGGCTAAACTTATAGTTTAGGACATCTTGCCAGCGGTACCAATGAGAGCACTTCTTTTAGTTGTCACTATATCTATGTAATGGTCTCTACGCAGTAGTGGAAACAAACTGAAACTATTTGTATTTAACATTCAAAAGCATTTGGTAGGCTTGTGAAATACAATGCAATATTAAAGAATCAAACAACAGTCCCCAACTTTACAACAAATAAATGTATCTACAAGTTGTTGGCAGTTCTTCAAATCACACGTTTCTCTGCAAAATATCTGACTTCTCAGATATTTGAACCGAATGATTTTTCAAACACATGGGGAGAAAAAAAAATGCAATATTTTGTAAAAAGGCAAATATTAGGATGGTCAATCATTTTTGACCGACCTTATGTGGCAACTCTTAGTTTTGAGAAAAGATCGTCAAGGTTGTTCCTGAGCCAATAACCACTTAGCACAGTCAATTGGTACTTGTACACTAATACCGGGGTATTCCACCTTTAAAGCCCAGGAAAATCTTAGCTAAGAGAGGGCCAGAGCAGAGACCCTCTTCAACATGTATTCAATTGAGATGCATTTGAAACTGGGCCTGTAATAAGGTGTCGGGCAGCTCAAAGTGCCATGTTTAAACACAGCTGTTCATGGGGCATACGATACTAGAAAATCCATGCACTAACGCATCTGTGACAATCTAATACAATATTATACTGTATATGGGTCAAACGCTATCTGTATTATACTTTAGATGTTTAAAGTAAATGTTACCATTAATGTGACTGAACTTAGATAGGATTTAACATGCAGAAATGTAATTGCAATAAAGTATTTGTACATTTTAGAAGTAATTATTTTACTGCATCAGAGGTTTGGCGACTTTTTTTGTGGCTTATTATGTATTAGTATTTATCTTTTCTCTAGGAGCTACATGAAGAGTTAAATTGATGTACAGATTGGCCCGAACAGACTCCCATGCTTTTGACTTGTTAAGCTATCAAATACATGCTGCATATGTTATTACAGAAGCATATAGGCCTTCACAAACCACCACTAAGGGCCAAGCAGAGCGCCGGGCCCCCCTCTGGAGTCTCTATATCATGGGGGAAACTCTAACGAGCAGATGGCAGTCATGATGTGTGGTATGGCCGAGTGCACTTGACTTACAATGCCGGATCAGCCACAGTGGTAAGAGACAATTTCGCATTAAACTCGAAGCGGAATTGATGGTTTAATTAGTGCTCCATTTTAGTGACGGAGAGGAACGGCTTATTCAATATATTGGAAGACATTTGCTGCTTACAGAAAAAGGTCAAAGAGAAAAAATAAATTCAGGGAACAGCCTTCTCCCAATTTAATAGTTCTCTGACAAAGCCTTATCTCCCGCAGGGGGAGAGTGAAATAAGAAATAAGGGGAGGAATATCGAGTAAAAGTGCTAATATCAGGCTGTAAGGAGAAATGAGATGGAAGACTATCTGTTATCTGACCTCAGAAGAATGAGATGAGAATGACAAGCACAGGGACACATAGGGGGAAATGGGTGAAAAGAGACGTTTGAATGTTGTTGCATGGTGTCTTTGTTATCTTCATGTTACAAAAGCCTTGCAGTGAAGCCAGTTTCCTGTCTGGTATTTGCAAAAGCATTTGCCTTTGTATAGCCAACACTAGCATATTCCCAGTTGCCTTTATTGTTTCACCCTCAGCTGTCTACACTCCATGCAGATCACTTTAAACAACCTACACACATTACCACACACTCAAACTGTGTTATAGAAACACACACACACAGACACTCGTTCACATTCACGTTGGGCACGGCTCATAAGGAACATCCATCAGCACTGAATACACACTTGTGAATCCAACGCTCAATAAAGCAAATATAAACCTTTAGTTTCCGTTATCTGTCTTCTGCAGGAGCCAACGCTGTGACAGAAAGCAGAGAGAAGAGAAAGAAAAACAAAAATAAAAGAGAAAATAATGACAATAGATGAGGATCGGCCATAGTTGTGCATTTCCTCATTGGATTTCTTCAAGTAAGTGTATATATATATATTATCTCCATCTTAAGACAAAGGCCCAACTTCCGTCTTCTTCTGAAAGACAATACAGAGGAGAGAGCTGCTTCAGCAAACATTGAGCAGAGGCGTATGCTTGCTGTGGGAGAAGTACATTCAATACGTCTCATGTCTCACTGGTCCACTGTTCTCCGAGTTTCTTTTTATCTAGCTCTCATCATCTCCTTTTACATAACATCATCAAGCTTTTCCTCCGCAGCGAATATCCTACATATAATACTCTTGTAGTAGTTCCACTGAGGCTTTATACAACATACATGCACAGCTGACTGTCTGAAAGAGTGTCTGTGCAAATGTGTTATGCATATAAGCTTGTGAATGTACAAGACATGCACTGCTTATGAATAAGCCTGTACTCATAACTCATGGAAAAGTGTCTCCATGTGTGTGTGTGTGTGTGTGTGTGTGTGTGTGTGTGTGTGTGTGTGTGTGTGTGTGTGTGTGTGTGTGTGTGTGTGTGTGTGTGTGTGTGTGTGTGTGTGTGTGTGTGTGTGTGTGTGTGTGTGTGTGTGTGTGTGTGTGTGTGTGTGTGTGCGCGCGCGTGCTGTAAATGTCTTAAGACTTAAAAAAATGTCCCCCAGGTTGGGAACCACTGTCTTAGAGGATGTGAATTCATATCATATCAATGCAAAGAGACCGATATCTTACAGCTAAAGTCTGTGCAGCAAACTCATTGTTTTGGGTGAATGATCCCGCACTGCACCAATAATCCAGTACATGTTAAACAAGAGAAAACGGCTCTGCTTTAAGTCTTGACACATATTATAACAAAGTCATTTTACTTTCAGTGTTACCCACCAAAAGGCATTGTGTGTATTTTGAGGTCTAACAAAGTGCTATTCTTCCTCATTTATTTACATAGTTAACATCCAGCTAACAGTGTTCTTCTTCCCTGCCTTTGTGTGTTCACATTAGCATTAGGTATTCAGCGGAAAGGGATACAACCAACAGCAGAAGGTGAACTGTGTTTTTGTTCTTGTGCATTCCCTTGTGTATGCACAACACAAACAAACAGGGAGCGACTAGCAAAGACTCTCTATGGTGACACGAGAAGCCAAAACTCCACAGGGTGCTTTTAAATGGAACATGGTATGCAATACTCTGTTTTCTGGTACTGTATGCCTAGGTTATAAAACATGGGATTTAACAAGGACTTGGATTTGGCTGCAATTCTATAGTTTGTCACATGCTGGCTCATTAGAATATACCACCCCCTACTCTAAAAATCACCACCAATGGCCTGCGAACTACCATGTCCATTTATTCAAAAAGGCAGTTTTTTGAGACGAAGGCTTACAGAGACAGGTGTTAAAGTTCAAGTTTAAGGACAGAGAGTGAATGCAGGTACATCTAGACAGAAAAATATGTTTTCTTTGTGATTTTCATTAATCATGTAAACACTTCTAGTAATAACCCGATATACATGCAAAACCCTTAAAAAAGTGGATACAATGTCCCCTTTAAGTAGAAACTGTGCATCTCAAAAGTGACTGCTTTGAACACCATAAAACTGCCAGTCAACAAAGGCTTCTTTTAACAATGAAGGAAGATCTTACAACTGTAAAAAAGCAAAACCTTGCAGTCTTAAACATTACATGGACTCTCAAATTAGTTTTTTGATGACTGGCATATGGAACGGTTTGGAGAGAATGACCAACAAAAACAATTGTATCGCCAAGGAATGAGGAATTGTTAGTGCCACCATTTGCACAGATTGAAATTTGACTGAGGCAGAAAAATCTGGAATTGGCACCAGGATACATTTACTGTCTACTGCGGCCAAAGCGTATCTAAAAAATGGATGAAATGCATAAGATGTGGATTGTGCAAGCACACACAGAGACACAGGGTTTGAAGGCAGCAGATGTATCTGGGAGTCACACAGATGTGCCTGAGTCTGCCCAGCATGAAACCGCTTTTATGTTCTGCTTTTTCTCCTTCTCGGGGTGTGTCTGTGTATCAAGGAGTTTAGCCGTGTTAGCTGGATACAAGACACCGCCCCTGCTCCCTGATGAGAAAGGTCAAGCTTGAGTGAAATTAGCCAATAAGACCTTTACTGAACCCTGTGGCTGTCGACACACCCAGCTGCATTTTCCCTAGCTAACTGCTTGACCATTACTGATGTCCCTCCACACTCTGCAGCCATTTATGAGTATGTCTCATGTTATCATAGCCCCCAGGTGGGGCCATGCTTCCGTGGAAAGAGAGAGGGAGGGAGAGACTGATAAGAGACTGATGGAGGGAGAGAAAGGAAGAGAGGGGGATAAAAGATGAACAGATAATAGAAGGGAGGTTTGTGTGAGGAGATTTGAAAGATGAGTCAGTGGCACCTGATGCCACACAATTTTGAACACAGAATAAATAGCTGATATTAACAACATTCATGCCGAGTATAATTGACATGCTTTTTTTTTTTGCTGAAACGTAAACACACAACAGGTTACGATACTAAAAATAGATCGATAAATGATAACGCGTTGGAGGAAATTCAATGTTCAAGATGCCGTGGAGCTGGTTAGAGGAATTAATTGGGTGTTTCTATGGGAGCCAGTGAAGCATGATTGGAAAATATCAATAAGCCAACCGCTGTCTGACGGATGAAGATTTCCATCCAACATTGAGCGTGGTTGCAGCTGTAACTAATGCTTCTGTATTTAAGTCAATCAGTTCCTGCGATGTCTCCACATCGGCTGATATTTTTCTCATTTCACATTCAGCACCTTCCTCCCCGAGTGCATCAGATGTGCTGTAGTTATATTAGTGGAAGCATTTCAACGTATTCAGCGGATCGTCGAGGGATGAAGGGTGCTTTTTGAGATAGTGGAATGTGTGATTTCCTTGTTGGAGAGATTTATTGTTTGCTTTGATTCCTACGCCTCACCATGTCAGCTCACAACAAAGATAAGTCGGAACTCACTTACAAAAACCCACACAGAAAGGACCACATGGGTATTTGGATCTCTAGCTATTCCACGATAAAGCCTGCATGCTCTTTGCGCAGGGATGCGCACTAAGATAGGTGACATTTGTAAAGGCGTATTCAAACAATGACTGACGCTCTCATTGATCCAACATTTCAAATGGTGATACCATTGATATGCATGAGGATATCTATCAGAAGGATCGGTGAACAAACCAAGAACAGAAGGAAAAGGAAGACCGCCAAGAAATTAAAACCATCAGAGTGGAGTTTACAAAACAAAGTAGATTAATTTCTTTGTGGTCTTGCTGTAATAATAACATCTAACAAAACGATTGTCAACCCACAATGCATATCGTCTTGCTTTGGACTCCTTCCTGACAGCTAATGGCGATGAGAATATTGAGTTGCTGTACTGTACATCATGTAGGTGGTGAATGTTTCAAGGCATACATAACTGTTCACCCTTACTGTATATCTATTTACAGCAGCAGGAACCTCATTGGAAGATAGTTTTCACATACTGTACACGAGAAAGGAGCATTGGCTGAACCTTGGCTCTGTGTTTAATCAAAGCCTTTTACCACTGGAGGCTTGTTTGCTCTGTGCTGATTTACGGACTGTCAAATGTCAAGAAACCCAGGCCTTTATTAGGATGGCTCTGATTGAGATGAAACATCAGATCATAATCCTGCAGATGTGCTAAGAAAAGGTCCTGTAGTAATACAGAATGTATTTACTATCTTTTTCATTTCAGAGAGGATGCCAATGAAAAAGACCTCAATAGGAGACATGCTGGAAATCTCTATAAATGTAAATGCTGACATTATATGTATTACATTAAGCTTTCCTTTCAATGTTGGCATGCAATTTGTGTTCCACATCTAACTTTGAGGCCTTTTATTTAGACACATTCATCACTGTAGCTGCCATTTTAGAAATATGTGCAGAAGCTTCTACATTTCTGTGTGACATCTTAATGCACTAGCTGTAAGTGTGGGGGTGACATGGTATTCTTTAGCAAATCCAATCCAAAGAAAGTGCTTTGCATCTTTCCTTAGTTTGCAAGGATTAAATAAATGCATATGTTCTCCACCCAGCCTATCGTTCCCATCAGTTTTCATAACCTCTGTGTCAGATCAGGCAAGGGCTTCCATTTCGATTAAACTTTGCTCACTGCAAGACGACATTTACGTGAGAGGACATCTGATATTTTCACACTGTAATTACAGGCACGGGTCAATGAAACACAGAGGCAGCACGCCCTGTTCTTACTACCCAGCAAATCAGTGCTGACCCAACCAACCGGGCTGAGACCACCTTCAACGGGAGCTGCACATATTCAGCTGAGTGAAACAATGTTTGAATAATAATTTTTAAAAAATCAGAAAATGAATTCCTTTCCCCAGAGAACTTTTTGATTGCCATATTTCTTTATCAAAACATTTTATTAAAATGTGATTGATTCCTGACTTGCCATATTCTATTAGTAATTGTACCGAAAAATATAAATCTGGTATCAATCTCAGGCTACAAGAAAATAAATGAAGACAGATTGGCTTAAACCATTTGCAAAATGTTCTGTTTAGAATACTTAATTATTGAATAATTCAGATCCAGGTGTAGTTGCAACCAAAATCTATCATAACTGTCTTGGTATCAACTGCTTGACATATTTAAAGGTGACATGTCATGCTTTTCCGGTTATTGCCCGTCCCCTTGTGTGTTGTGAAGGTTTTTATGCATGTAAACGGTGTGCAGAGTCAAAACCCTCAAAGTAGGGAGTAAAACTCTAAAACAGAAAATACCTCCCCAAAACGCCTCGTTGGAGATACGTCACCGTCCATTTGATTCTTCCGGGGACATCATGTCGTCATGTCGTCCCCGGAACGAAATGGACCAATCCGTGGAGCCGTTACGTTACGTCCGCGGAGCCGTTACATTAAGCCCCCGCTGATTGGTCCAAATTGACCAATCCACGGACTTCCTCACACACTCAGTGCAGGCAGCTCTGCTGATTTCTCCTCCCTGGCTGCAGGCTGATAACAGACAGTTGGGATCGCGGCGAAATTCTCTCTGCAGTGCATGCAGACCCATTCTCACAGCATTTATCAACCTTTTTCTTACTCAATATCAAGCCACACTTATTGTTTTTACTTCGGCTGTGACTTTGTGTGTGCTCAGGGTGAGTTTGGCTGTGTTTCGCTGTGTATCGCTAAACAAGGAAATCACACCCCCGCGGAGCTCAGCGCGATTCACAACGTCCCGACTGTCCCGACCAATCGGAGCACACTGGGCTCACAGGGAGGGGGGGGGCAAGAGCTGCAACGAGCCGTTTAGTGGAGAGAGTGAATACACATACAGAGATGCTGTATGCGAAACCAATGTGAGTTTGGAAAATTGCACAGTATAAATCTATTCTAGTAGACCACAACAATGGAATTATGATCAGTGGAAATGGCCATGACATGGGACCTTTAAGTTCCAGGATCATTTTGTTTTCATAATATTAAAACAAGTCTATTTTTGCTCCACCTCCTAATGTAGATGTGACTCAGGCAGTATGCCAACCTACCTCCCACACCAGTCATTGCATAAAAGAGAAGAGACGTTAGAGAAGGTGCTAACTCTCTTTTTGATTCCTGTCTCCGTCTCAGTCTGACTCCGAGGGAGTTTAGCTGGGTCTGGCAGAGCAGCCTTTTCATCACGAAAGCTGATAAAGGGAGAAGCCATGTTGGGCTAAGGGTGGATAACGAGGCACGGCGCTGACTTCAAAGATGAAACGACAGCATGTTCCAGTTCCTGCCAATATCCAGCAACTTGGCACAGCCATTGAAGAGGAGTGGACCAACATTCCACAGGCCACAATCAACCACCTGATCAACTCTATGCGAAGGAGATGTGTTGCACTGCGTGAGGCAAATGGTGGTCTCACCAGATACTGATTGGTTTTCGGACCCCCCCCAGACCCGCTCAATAAAGCAAAAATGCACGTTTCAGAGTGGCCTTTTATTGTGGCCATTCTAAGGCACACCTGTGCAATAATCATGCTGTCTAATCAGCATCTTGATATGCCACACCTGTGAGGTGGGATGGATTATCTCGGCAAAGGAGAAGTGCTCACGATCACAGATATTTTCAGATTTGTGAACAATATTTGAGAGAAATGGTTATTTTGTGTAGATAGAAAATGTTTTAGATCTTTGAGTTCATCTCGTGAAAAATGGGAGCAAAAACAAAAGTGTTTATTTAGTAGCATTTATATTTTTGTTCAGTGTAGCTAGTTGTGGTATGACATTTAATATTTCTAAATCCATATACAAATACGGTATGCTTCTCATCCTTATTAGACTTGCACAAAGTCAAACACTGATACTTAATTTCAATGGCAGTGATTAATTTAATTAATGAAGAATTAATTTTAAAATGATCAGATGACTGCACTCATAAAAGGTGCTTTTTGTAGGATATTTGAGACATTTATTTTAATTTCAACATGGAATTGAGAGCTCAGTGATGCTCGTGCTTATGGTCGGACATAATAATCCGGATGCCCTGCATTTCACCTTCTCCATAACTGCATATTTGCAAACACTTAGGGTTATCAGCACACATGCAGTCAACCAATGGGCACATATGTTAGTCTCATGTTAGTCATAAAGATATATCTTCTCGTCACACAAGCTACTTTGTAGATGCCTGCAGAGCGTGACAAGGTTGAGGCTGTAGATGGAGGTGATGCTTACAGGGCAGCTGATATAAATGGTTTGTTAGCTGAAGTGTGGGGGGAGGGAGGGGCGGGGGGGGTGGGGGGGTGGCTGCAGCTTTCTAATAAGTATTCCTTTGGCTGTAGAGGACACCAGTACACAACCTAGTTCTCTTATAGACACACAACTAGAATTAAGTAAAAACCGCGGTGGATAGTGCATTCTTCATTGACAGTCTTTGTAGCTTACAATTGTGTGTGCAATGCATGCAGGGGGATCGCATGCTGGTGTTAAATGATATCCGACTGTTGGCATCCATGGTCTAGATTTGGTTTCCAAGTAACTGCTTGGTGTGATCAATCCCAGCTCCACACAGCAGCGGGAAATCTATTGAGAATAGACAGGCTTCTCTCCAACCCTGTGTAAACTTGGCAGGTCAGAAGTTCATCCTTTCAGAGTCTTGTATGTGAACCAGGCATATATAAGATGTGAACACCGAAGATACTACTCTCAATTCTATCCTGGGAGAAAACAGCGGAAAGGCAAGACGTCTTTCCACAGACAAGAGAAACAGCATTCATTACTCCTGGTTAGACTGTTCTATTACTCTGGATTCACTAAGCAAAAGTGACATGTACCATTCACTTTCTTTGACAGTCTCCTACACTGAAAACACAGGGGCGTTGAGGAGGATGACAATTTCATTCTGGGCCATTCATTTATCAGCCTAGAGGAGCGAGAGATTTGAGGTGTAATGATCTGATTCAACGGCAATCTTGAGAAAGGTCAAAAGCAAGATAAATGTCATCTGCGGTGAATCCAGGGGAGCTGCTAAGACCTCCGAAATAAACACAAGACAGGTATTGACTTAAGACGTTTTCTCAGGACCACCGGCTGCAGCTTCAGAGCCACAGGCCGCTGACAGATAATCCTAAAGAGGGTGAAAGGCTGACTTTCATTTCGCTGGCTGAGTTGAGTGCATAATGTCTGATAAAAATAATACCATCCTGGCCATGAAAGAAATCAGAAGAGATAGGTAACATGAAATAACAGCAGAGTGAGAATGCCAGCTACAGTTTCCTTCGGTATAAATAGTGCATCACATGATTTCCCTGTGGACCATATCAACCTCAAAGCACTCTTTGTATGCTAAAGCACTGCATTAGAAGCCCAGTGATTGATCTCAGACCCCCACCCACACTGACAGTGGATGATGCAGTACCTCGAGGCTTGACTCCATGCCAGGAACGAGGAGACGGCTCGGAAGAAGTTGGTCAAACGAGGAGATGGAAAGGACGAAATGGAAAGGACAAAATGGAAAGACAGGGGGGTAGAAGTGATTCAGAAAAGAAAAGAAAAAGGTTAGTTGGGAAGAAGGTAGAGGAATTAAGTAAGGAAGGAAAAGAAGGAATTGAGGAAAGAAGGAAGGGGCTAAGGAATGAAAATAGTAAGTAGGTTAGGATGGACGAGATATGGAAGTAATGAAGGCAAGATGGAGGAAATAAGGAAGACAATTAGATGATTAAAAAGAGACGAAAGCAGGAAGGAAGGTAAGGAGGGCACACATCAAGCATTAAGGAACAAAGGGGTGAGCAAAGAAGTAAATAGGTGAAGAAGGAATAAGGTAACAAGAAAAATAACCAAAGGAACTAGAAAGCAGGGAACTAACCAAGTGATAAGAAGGAAGGACGGGGGTCAAATATAATAAGTTCCAAGTAAAACATAACACAAAGGAAGGAGAAATTACAGTGAGGATTAAAGAAGCAATGAGGTAGGGAAACAATAATGGATGGACAGAGGGAAGAGGGGAATGTGGAAAGGCTGGAAACACAAAGATGACTCATTATTCTTTCTCCCAGTAACCATAGTTTTGTAGTAACAAACGAGATATGTGAACAAGGACCCGATTGATGGATCATTCGTTCACTGGAGTGGCCAATAACATTTATGCTGGAGCATATTTTAAGTGTTAAAAGGAGTGTTCCAGCTCCATTTGTCCCTGACATGTTATGGAGAGAACAAGTGCATGAGAGGAATGCAGAGTGATAGCAATATAATACAAAACACTAAACATAGACCAAAACTATTTGCAGTAAAGCCATGCTCTACCTCACGGTTTATAAATATCTCCCTGGATCATCAACTTCAAGCAATGATATTCAATAACAGCTCAAAACACTTACATACGCATTTCACTGTAACAGGAAATGGATAAAAGCAATGAAACGAAGAGGTACAAACACGAACATGCCTACTCTATCATGAGCATCCAATCTCTGAGCATAGAAACAAACTACTTCCTCTCTGTGTGCGTGTGTGTGTGTGTGTGTGTGTGTGTGTGTGTGTGCGTGTGTGTGTGCGTGCGTGCGTGAGTGTGTGCGTGCGTGTGCATGAAATCATTGTTAAATCCCATTACAGTTTGTCACATATTTGGATCAGCAGGTAATAACTGCTTGCAACTTCCATGCAAAGACAGGGGCCGTTTCTCAATCTCGAGGAAGCTGGCTTGGTAGTCACATACTTCCAAGTCACTTCCTTCAGAAACGAAGCAAGTATACTTCCAAGCCACGGCTTCGGAAAACGAAGAAGAATGGAAAAGGCTAACAAGTGTGCCACTCTCTCTAACGGTTTCAACATAAACTGTACCGAAAATAAATACCTCACGATGTCTATCTAATTATGAACTTGCTTTACTTTCACGGAACACATTTTTGGTGATAACAAAGTAACATATTTACCAACACATGTTCTACGCCACTACATACTTACATTTAAATGTGTGCTGCGGTGGTTCAGCCATTCTATGCAAGGGTTTTTGAAATTGGTCCGTGCGCAAAGCATTGTGGGGATTTTAAGGACGCGAAGTCTACCCATGTGCAGCCTCGACATTTCCCCAAAACCAAGGATGCGGCCTCGGTGGAATTCCAAGTATGCTGGACATTGGAACAGCACTTCGGCGGCACTCGATGACGTAGCATCCTTGAAATATTGGCTTGGAAGCCAGTATCCTCGAGATTGAGAAACGGCTAGTCACTTGCAAACAAAATGGAGAGGATCCATTTCTCTCATGTTGCTTAAGAATAACACCAGAAGACTTATATCTAAATAATGTGTTGATCCTCTTCTGAGGACTGGGGGGTGGGAACCGACTGTGATTGATTGACACGTCTTTCACTCTCCTGTCTGCTCACTTGCAACTGTCAGGGTTGGAAAATGTATACTTATATTTAAAATGTATATTAATACTCGGTATAGTGAATTTATCTGATTCTGTTTATCATGTGTGTCAAGGCAGAAAATCATGTTTGTTTTTATCGTTCTGCAATATAAATAAATTATGTTTACATGCCCCAGTGTTATATTGCGCAGTGTATCGTTTTATCATGCTTAGCATTAATAAATAATGTAGCAAATTGAGCTCATATTCAGTGCACTTTATCACGTCCATTGTATCACGTCCCACCTTACCACAAACATAGGCAAGGCAAGGCAAGTTTATTTATATAGCACTTTTCAACACAAGGCAATTCAAAGTGCTTTACAAAAAATGAAAGACATTAAGCATTAAAAAAGAAAAGCTAATAAAATAAACATTAAACATAGTATATATTTTGATCCAACTATAACGTAAACACCTATAACAGCTAAGACTAACCTCTTGAACATTTAACATAAACTTATACTAGCTGTGCTCATGTGTTTTTTTTCCTTCTACATTATGACATATCAAAATGCTTGAAAAAAGACAAAGTAGTACCATAATTGCTTGCCTTCTCTATTTGGGTCGGACTAAAAAGCGTTGAGTCATGTTTCTCACAGTATTGCTGTCCATAATCCCTTTATCAAAGTAAATATACATTAAAGTCCCATTGCAGCCGTATATTTCTGTGTGGACATACAGACATCTTCTCTATGCTGTAAATGCATGCCAACAGCATGTGTGTCTCTATGTGTGCACTGGAACATGCATGTGTCTGCAAGACTGTTGTTATTCCTGCCTGTGTACCTCTGTGATGGGCTATCAACAGGTTAATCCCAATAAATCCAGCCATCTAAATGATTGTGGGTCTTCTGCAGCAGAATGATCAATACAGAGATAGAGAGAGGGATGAGCCACGGGCAGCCGGCTCTCCAGAACTCGGATGCTTTCAGCGACGTCATAGCGGACTCCAGTGTGTGTGGGCGACGGGCACTGCAGCGGATTTTAATTTCTGAAGAGCAAACAGGTTGCCTTATCAATGTGTCAGGGGAGAGCCATTTTCTGATTCCCAGATGCAAGCTGTGATGTGGGCAGACCCTCTTTTGCTAACACACACATACAAACACATGAGGGTATACAAAGATCAGATGTGCATCAAAGACATATACAAAATATATGCACAAATCTGAAGTGAAATCTGGCATGCACACACACGCTAACAGTATAAAATCCCTCATTATCGTTTCAGTTCAGGACTGCAGCGTATGCACAAGGGGCCAGATGCATGTACATGGACAGATTTAATCATATTTTCTCACTTTTACCCCAAATCTGCCTGTTGAATAATACATTAAGTTATGTTTATCTTTGAGGATGTTTATAAGAGATACATTATTAGCCGGTAGTCTTTACTGCTAACAACATTTCTAACATATTTCCGTAAATACAATAATGACACATCTGTAGACTATAATGAGTGCATGACCTCCAGTGCAGATTGATCTTAAGCCTGACAATTAGCTACCAGAAGAATGTCTCTTATACCACCTGCTTGTGTTCTTCTCCCTATGAAATTCACCTCACTGCCCCCAGCGGATACGGTTCATATGAACAGTAAACATATTATGTATGCAAAGGTAAGTCGATTATATGTACATGGATAATGTGTACATGTATTCATGCATAATGTATGTGTGCGCATGAGAGAGGAAATGCAAATGCCAAGGGTTGTCTGGTTTGTACATGCTGTATGAAAGTCACCACAAAGAGAAAATCAGGCTTCTGTATGACTGGTAGTTATTAAGCAAGTTAGCAAGAGGGCAAGTAAGTAATGAATGAAGTGAGGCCACTCTACTTTTATAGCACTATGCAAAAACAGCAGTTCCTGAGTGCTTCACAGTTCATATTAGAAATGCATAACAGTAATCTACCCAGCATGACACACACATAAGCTGCATTTTTTAAAACAGATAACAGTACAGGCATTGTAACAAACTAACCAACATGGGAAGGCAAAAACAGACAAGCAACACACGTTTAAAATGCCAGCCTATATAAGTGGATTAAAAAAAAATGTGGTTGTAAAAATCACATTCCCCCATTGTTGGGACAGCTTGGACAAAATATGCCAAGACATAATGGGAGACAGACTGCAGAACACATCGATCCTCACTCTCTAACAAGCATCAGTCATATCCCCTCCAGCCTACATCTACCAACAAGTCCTTGAGTCACTTATTCCGACCCAATGGTGTCCAAACAACTCCCACTGTCTAACCAGCATGTTTTATAACCCTACCATTAGACGAGAGAAATGCACAGAGCAGGGCTTGAAGTGTTTTTGAAGGTCTTCAGAAGAGGTGATGAAGATCAACTGGGCTAATCACGGGAGCGCAGAGGCGACAAGCTGGCTAATGGCTCTGATGTCCATCGCCACATAGCTGTTGACCCTGTGGTAGCAACTCTAATCTCTTCAGTATCTATAATCAACCTGTCACAAAGGCATAAGCCTCTTCAGTTTTTGTCAAATCACATTTAAACCACAGTACTACATCAGAACTATGCTGGGAAATAGCAGTGCCGATAATTCACTCATCCTGGTGCCTTCATGGTTTCAATCATGTGACATGAATGATTTTACTCCCCGTATCTACAGTACATGACCAGACTTCGTCAGTGAATGTGAAAACATTTCAATATACTACAGTGAGCGCAGGTCTTAAATTGAATCTATAAAAATATTGGGTGGATAAGAGATGTAAATAATAAAATCATTAGATATTTATATTAAAGGTGGGGTAGGTTATTTTGGAGAAACCAGCTCGAGTGCGCTAGAATTTGAAAATACACAGCCGGAAAAAATCTGCCACTTCCTTACAGAGCCCCTCCTCCAACACACGAACGCGCACATGACCAATGAGGGCACGAGATAAGTTTGTGCACAGATGGAAGGCTGACAGGCAGGTAGGCCATCCAGTTATTTTAGCCGGGCCGGCTCAAATGATTGGTCGTGCTTTTTACAGCGCTACGGCTTCCACAGATGACGTTTTTCTATGGATTTTTTGTCAAAGCACTTCAGATATTCATTGCTATCGGGATGTTAAGAGCATTCCATGAAACACCACAAAAAGTGTATCTCGAGCCGGTTTTTCAAACGTACCTACCCACCTTTAACTGTCACATATTGTAGTCATGTATAACATATTGACTATTCTTACTGTGATATCAAACAACTCTTCATCTTTTGATTAAGTGATTTAGCATATACCAGTCACAGTTTTACAGCGTAATCCTGGGGAGGCCATGGAGCGTTATATGGCCCCTTTTTCTTTTGGTGATTCATCTTGTACATGATTGTCTTTCAAACCAACTGGGACCTGGAGCCCATTTTAGTTTTATGAATTATTATGATAGACAGCCAAGGTATTCCCAGTTCATCAGCATTTCTAATATTTGTCCTGAGTCACAGTAGCAGAGACTTGTGCAAATCATCACCTCCAGTGTAATTGGATTATTTGATAAATTGTTGGGGTGCCAACTAAATCCAGATTTACTCCCCCATCAAGAAAATAGGTTTTGAAAATATCATTATAGTTGCAATTTTATAAAATGCTGATGGTATGAGGCATGTTACTGGCAGCAGCGTACTGATGATGAGCAGACTCAGAGCTAAATTTAGCACTAAAAGGCTTTTTGAATTGCAATTACACCAGAGTCTTAAAATTAGGACAGACATGAGATTTATTTTTAGAAGTTTCTGTTAACTGTGCCAGTTAGGTGCTACTTTTAGCTTTAAGATGTATTGTGAAAACACTTTCTGATGTCAGGTAGGTGTTCACTGTACAGCAGCAGCCCATTGCCTCAGAGGTAATGAGGGTCTACGGAGGCTCTAGGAGGGAGAAAACACTACTCCGAGGGGCAATGAACTATGTTTATTTCTGTGTGGGGAGTATATTTACCATGAAATGTGCAAACGAACATGGTTCGCTGTTATCTGAACAACAAACCCTCGATCACAAATAGAAGCGCCCATCGTTTGAATAGGAAGTGAGCTTCTGGAGTTAGGAGCAATTAGCTCACGAGCAGAAGTAATACTGGAAAGGAGAACACCGACTAAGAGGCAAACATGGGGAGTGCAATTAAAACAGTGAAGAGGAATGAGGACATAAATGATCGGAAGGTTTTTCTCTCCTCAGGTCACCCAACTCTCGTACTATCTAACACCAGCAAAGCATGCTGAAACTCGCCCAGAGTACCCATCACACCAGGGATCAAAGTCACGGCTCTGCCTCCCTCACTTCTGGAAACACGGCGAAGATTATGTTCCTTGATCTCCCCACTCTTCACCGTACTCATCATTTTGTTCAGCTTCCCTCTGAGATCATGCCCTCATGTGATAAAACCTTCATCTCTGCATTTATTAACTTTTTAGATATTGCCTTTTATCATTTTAAGCACTATAGGTTGTAATGTCAGTCCAATGATAAATGTCAAGAAAAGTGAAAATAAACACCACTGGTGGAATAAGTACTCAGATTCCTAAGAAGCAGGGGCGGTTCTAGGGGGGGGGGGCAGGGAGGGGCCAGTGCCCCCCTAACACTAACCTCTGACCCCCCTGTGGCCCCCCTAACAATGAATTTGTATTTTATTTATTTGTTTAAATGTTAAATGTGTTAGTGCAAACATTGCACTATTACTTAAGCTGAAGCTAATAGTAATAACTATAAGATCTATCTGAAATAAATAAGTGTACTGAAACAAATACCAATAACTGTATTGCATTGTTTTCTTATGCGCAATTACTTCATACTGTCTAGTTCTCTTTTTCGTCCTGCATTTAGTGTGCCCCCCTCAGAAAATAACTGGCCCCCCAGTAGCCCCCCCAGTCAAATTGGTCTAGAACCGCCACTGCTAAGAAGTAAATGAACCATAGAATAACTACTTATTTATGTCTCTAGATAAATATTGTAGTGCAAAGCGTATGAGATAGAGCAGATATTGTGAGTCTAATATTTTAATTAAACAAGCTCCACTCACTGCAACATACTATATATCCAGCACACCCTTTGCTAAAGGGCAGTCTATTTAAACCCCCAGTGCTCTGCTCATTCTTTATCGCTGCCACGGCCTGCTGCTGCTCCTCTGAAAGCAGCTGGAGATGCTGCATACAGAGTTTCATAAGCTCCCACATCCACCCCAGCATTGACCTGTATCCTCGGAGTCCAAGGTTCCCTGGGGGAAATTATTATCATCACTCCCCATTCTCTGCAGAGGGCGATGAAAAGTTACAGGGGGTGTGGAGGTCATAGACAAATAACCACTCTGTAGAAGGGCGCAAATTATTATTATTTTTATTATCGATGAATAAAGGGTCCAAGGACAGAGAGTGTCGTATGATTGATAAGATTGTAAAACCCCTCGAGGCAATTTTGTTATATTTGGCAAAATAAATTGAAATTGACTTGATCCATACCTCTATAGTTTTTTAATTGTATAGTTCTATCACTTTATGAAAGACCAAGACCTCATCTTTAAATATATTGTTAAAATGAGTCTCAAATCAAAAGCATTGATTGATTAACGAGGATATAAAACAGTGAGAGACTGCCATGTTTGCTTGATGAATGAGGTTGACGATTAAATCATTAGCACATTTGTTTCACGTTATTATCTTCCTTTCATGATTTGAATGGTGTTATAATACTTAAATTGCAAGCGTTTGTATTAGCCTCTTTTCCACAGATAACTCACGTTACAGACTTACATCAAGATGCACGAGTAACTTGTTATTTGAGCAGTATCTTTGAATGATAAACTACAGCATGATACTTCAAGTTAGAGTGTCACTACTACATACAGTCTTGCGATGGTACAAGGATGCTTCAGCGAAAGAGATGCACACGGACCAAACCAGGGATCTCTAGATGAAGGAGAGTGGCTTCCTCCCTCACTATGCTACTCCTCAGTCTCCAGTGAGCCACTTTGTAGAGGAGACTGGGAAGATTGAGGACTCTACTACCTGTTTGATGCTGGAGAAAGGCGAGGAGTAATTAGTGAGGCTGGGAGAAGACGTAAATGACCCCTTCAAACATGTTACATTTAATGGATTGAACAAGCGTCTGGCCCCCGGGGAAAAGAAGACAGATGTCTTATTATGTAACATGCGACCTGGTAATTTGTGCAGTTTTCAATGGCCATCCTGCTCACATTCTTCAAGGTGAAGTACTCTGAAAACACACACAGACATATAAACATCAGCAGTGAGTCATAGAGTGTCAAATGACCCCACCCACATCCATTATAAAACAAAGGAAATCTACAGGGCCGTGTTCCTACAAGATATTATATAAAAGTCTATGCAAGAAATAATAATTTAATTATTTCGGCATCCAAGAAAGAGAGAATTAATAATATTTGGGGTGACAAGAATTGACTATGAAGTTTCGTTATGTTCTTGATAGTCATTTGTTCCGTGCCTATTGTTTTCGATGTTGATGCCTGACACCAACTGTTGTGTTTATTGTTTAACCTTCAGTCTGCTTCCTCGAGAGCATGTATACAAAAGAAAGTCTTATTCATCTCAAAATGAATAGCTTAGGACAGGTAATGGTGACAAAGTAATACTGATTGTACAAAAGCAAAGCTGCATATTGCAATAACAGGTTGTGTGTTCTTCTTCGATGGTGTGCAAATATAGCCTCAAGTGGGTGGGAGATTTGTAGTGTTGCCTATCAGGGCTCCTATCAGGGCTCCTCTGTGTCTCTGTGTCCTTGAAGAGCTGCTGTAGGAGCAGAGAAGTGCCTGGGAGAGGCCTAATCAGCCTGTGACAAATCAGCCTCTTCTCCAGCTTGTTTTTCATTTGGGTAATGCTAGCCTCCTCTCCCAAGTGATAACACAACCTTTGTGGAGTGGTCTTTACACAGCCAGATTAAATGTGATCACCTTGCCAACATACCCTGGAAGATTGCCATGATTAACAGGCAAGATAGAATAATGATAATCATATGCAGGATAATAGACCATACCAAATGGCTGCATGATCTGTACATAAATCACAGCCCAACAGCCCATGTCCCACCCTAAAGGACACGGTTTTACCCTTTGGCGGGATTTAGACGAGAACGATCGGATTTTTTTTAACCCCAATGTGACCTAAATCTGATTATCTCACTACCAATTTAGAATATATAAAAACACTCGCAGTAAATCTGGATGACAGAGTGTTAAAACCTTGTTTTTTCTTTCTTTCTATGCCGATTATTTATTTGTCTTTGGTTTGGTATGATTATACGCCTTCAAAGACAGCAACGGGCTTCACACTGGAACACACAGCAAGGTGGAGACCTCGTGAATATTACAATGAAGTTAACAACGCTCAGCAAATATTAGCTCAGCTTCAAACAAGACAATAATGACTAGGCTATACACTCTGGGCTTGGGGGGAGGGGGGACATTGTAAAACCGCTTCACGACATCCTGTAACCTGCCATGTAGAGTACAAAAAAGCATGTCAAAGTGTGTAAAATCCTGTGTATTTAATTAAAGTGAAGGTGTTTATGCTCTTGTTTGTGAGCTTTTACACAGAAGCACGCTGTGGTAAAGTTAATAGATTTGTTGGACATAAACTGTGCACTTGTGGGTGTTTATATCACTTACAGAAAGCCAAATCCCATCAGAAAAGCTTACCAGTATGTTATTCTCCCACTTAAATAGAGAGGGTTTTAGGTATTTACGCAGTCTGTATATCCGCACGAGACAGAAAGCTGCCAGCATCCCATGAACCAAATTCATGCACAAGGTTGGAATTAATTAGCATCAACTCCATTTTGTGATCTATGGGATACGGGCAAAGCTTGCATTCATATAAGATCCCTGACAGGCTTTAGCATTACCCACAACCCTTAGGAAAATCCCCCCGAGAACTAATCCATATGATTAGGGAGGTACTTCATGAGAGAAAATGCCAAACGAAGCACACCATTACAGAGAAATGGGGAGAGTAATGAGAAATCAAGTGGTACTGGATCTTAAAATGTAATCGATGCTGAGATCTCCTGTTAGACTATCTGGGCACCGGCGAGGGCACATGCATCAATGACAACTGTGAAAAGGCAGCAGCATCAATAGGCTACTTTTACAAACTTGATATGCCGTACATGTGAAAAAGTAAAAGTCGCTGCCAGGCAACTAATCCCGTTTCCCTTTGATGAATTTAAAAGTCATCCTTTTCTTGGCACAATTACCACAAGTACCACGTGATGAAAAGGTCAAACTCGTCAGGTTATATCTTGTCGTTTGCAATAAAGTGGGTGAGCTGAATACCAACACATTTTTATCTCCACTGACTCCGTGTGATGATTAGACGCGCCATGTAATCTGACTCACTGTGGGTGAAGGAACATTCTTTACACAAGAATCAACTTTATTTCCCGAAGGCGTTGACACATACAAATTAATTAAATTCTGGTTTTAAATAGCTCTATGTGGGGTCGGGAAAAAGCATAAAGGGAGAAAAGGTAGCCAGGAGAGAACCGAGCTAATGAGAGATACGTTGACAGATATAAGCAGGACAGAGGCTCGACAAATATATATGTGTTGCATATTCTATAGTCCTGAGTTATGAATAGAAAAGTGTTTGTCTGTGTACATTAACATGTGTCCCCTCTTCTTCGTGTCTCTTCTACATCAACCTGTGTCCCCTCTTCTTCGTGTCTCTTCTACATCAACCTGTGTCCCCTCTTCTTCGTGTCTCTTCTACATCAACCTGTGTCCCCTCTTCTTCGTGTCTCTTCTACATCAACCTGTGTCCCCTCTTCTTCATGTCTCTTCTACATTAACATGTGTCCCCTCTTCTTCGTGTCTCTTCTACATCAACCTGTGTCCCCTCTTCTTCGTGTCTCTTCTACATCAACCTGTGTCCCCTCTTCTTCGTGTCTCTTCTACATCAACCTGTGTCCCCTCTTCTTCATGTCTCTTCTACATTAACATGTGTCCCCTCTTCTTCGTGTCTCTTCTACATCAACATGTGTCCCCTCTTCTTCATGTCACTTCATGTGTCCCCTCTTCTTCATGTCTCTTCTACATCAACATGTGTCCCCTCTTCTTCATGTCTCTTCTTCATGTCTCTTCTACATCAACATGTGTCCCCTCTTCTTCGTGTCTCTTCTACATCAACATGTGTCCCCTCTTCTTCATGTCTCTTCTACATCAACATGTGTCCCCTCTTCTTCATGTCTCTTCTACATCAACATGTGTCCCCTCTTCTTCATGTCTCTTCTACATCAACATGTGTCCCCTCTTCTTCATGTCTCTTCTACATCAACATGTGTCCCCTCTTCTTCATGTCTCTTCTTCATGTCTCTTCTACATCAACATGTGTCCCCTCTTCTTCATGTCTCTTTTACATCAACATGTGTCCCCTCTTCTTCATGTCTTTTCTACATCAACATGTGTCCCCTCTTCTTCATGTCTCTTCTACATCAACATGTGTCCCCTCTTCTTCGTGTCTCTTCTACATTAACATGTGTCCCCTCTTCTTCATGTCTCTTCTACATCAACATGTGTCCCCTCTTCTTCATGTCTCTTCTACATCAACATGTGTCCCCTCTTCTTCATGTCTCTTCTTCATGTCTCTTCTACATCAACATGTGTCCCCTCTTCTTCATGTCTCTTCTACATCAACATGTGTCCCCTCTTCTTCATGTCTCTTCTACACCAACATGTGTCCCCTCTTCTTCATGTCTCTTCTACACCAACATGTGTCCCCTCTTCTTCATGTCTCTTCTACATCAACATGTGTCCCCTCTTCTTCATGTCTCTTCTACATCAACATGTGTCCCCTCTTCTTCATGTCTCTTCTACATCAACATGTGTCCCCTCTTCTTCATGTCTTTTCTACATCAACATGTGTCCCCTCTTCTTCATGTCTCTTCTACATCAACATGTGTCCCCTCTTCTTCGTGTCTCTTCTACATTAACATGTGTCCCCTCTTCTTCATGTCTCTTCTACATCAACATGTGTCCCCTCTTCTTCATGTCTCTTCTACATCAACATGTGTCCCCTCTTCTTCATGTCTCTTCTTCATGTCTCTTCTACATCAACATGTGTCCCCTCTTCTTCATGTCTCTTCTACATCAACATGTGTCCCCTCTTCTTCATGTCTCTTCTACATCAACATGTGTCCCCTCTTCTTCATGTCTCTTCTACACCAACATGTGTCCCCTCTTCTTCATGTCTCTTCTACACCAACATGTGTCCCCTCTTCTTCATGTCTCTTCTACATCAACATGTGTCCCCTCTTCTTCATGTCTCTTCTACATCAACATGTGTCCCCTCTTCTTCATGTCTCTTCTACATCAACATGTGTCCCCTCTTCTTCATGTCTCTTCTACATCAACATGTGTCCCCTCTTCTTCATGTCTCTTCTACATCAACATGTGTCCCCTCTTCTTCATGTCTCTTCTACATCAACATGTGTCCCCTCTTCTTCATGTCTGTTCTACACCAACATGTGTCCCCTCTTCTTCATGTCTCTTCTACATCAACATGTGTCCCCTCTTCTTCATGTCTCTTCTACACCAACATGTGTCCCCTCTTCTTCATGTCTCTTCTACATCAACATGTGTCCCCTCTTCATCAACATGTGTCCCCTCTTCACAGTACAAAGCAACAAGATGCATTACCTTGGTATAAAGAATGATTGTAACTCCAGCCATTTTTGCTTTTTACATAAATTCGCCCTACTTTGTAAAAAACCTTTGTTAGATATAAAAATGCTATTTAAGGATGAGATAAGCGTGACCACAGCTTTCTTCTTTATTACATTAATGGTATCATCATATCAATTTGTTGCAGCACAGTGCTGTCCAATCTGCATGTATTGTTCATTGGCTATACTTTCATCTTAAAATATCTCATATGCATAAAAGGGAACTTCAAACGTTCTTTATTAATTGTGTGGCCTGAACTCTGGAGTCCAGTGATTTCTGCTGAGTGGCTAGAAAGACAGCTTTCCTTTGATCATTACAGCGGTTCAGGGAGGGAGGTGAGGTCATTTAGAAGCTGGAGCCCTACAGGGAATTAGACGAGGGGGAAATCATCAATTCAGACAGCACGTTCACATCCTGTTGCTTAAACACTGCTGATTGGACTCGATCTCAGAATCGTTACCCAGCGAGCCGGTGATGACTTCAGGAATGTGCCCAGCATTGACACCAGATACTTATATGGATGAGGCAGCTCCAAGGAAAGATTAGCAGATGTTTATTTTCTATAGGCTCCTCTGGCCTTCTGTGAATTGAGTCCTAACTTTACTCTCTTTCTATAAAGGGCAACTGCACACATCATTAGACAGTGGGAAGCCTCAAGGTTTGAGTAAGTGAGCTCATGAGATAAAATCATCAGGCGGAAGAAGTCATGCACATCACTTTCTCTCTGCAACCATCGAGCATGAGCATTCTGTAAACCAGTAAGGTAACTTTGTACTATATAGGCTTATCTATATATATGCTATTTAATAATCTGGATAATACTATAATAACAGTACGTGTGCATACAGTATAGGAAATTGTTTATTTGTGTATTGTATGTTTGTATGGCAAGGCGCAATACTCTGTTCTACTACAATGCATAAGACCTTTCTCTTCATTTGTGTATCACAGGAACTTTAATTAGAATAGTTGTTTGTTTTTTATCATCCACTTTATTTTCTACACCATGATACCTTGTGAGAGTTATTGGAAAAACTCTTGGTCCATTGCTTTAACTGATTGGACTATTAGCTGTTGCTTTTGGGGGAAATAACTGATTTGGGAACGCAACCAGTCACACTTTCAATGACATACCTCTCCCTACTGCAGAAGACATGGCCTCAGACAGTAGAAACAAACTCACTTCGCTTAGATTGCAGCTGCAATCGAGCTATACTTAATGTGTGGAGTTAACAAGGGTGTGTTAAACATAGACCAAAAACTTTCCTGTTTCCAATGGCTACCAGAAAAATCCAAATTCAAATGAATGAATATGCTACAGGAAAAGAGTATACATACAATCCAATCTTAATAAGCATGATGAGATTCTGCTAAACTAAATAACAATGAATGTCACTCAGCCCTGATGGAATTTTGTTTATGGACTTTTATTAATCCCTCGTGGGGAAATGGTTTCTCTGCATTTGACCCATCCTAGTGTTAGGAGCAGTGTGCTGCCATTTTGAACGGCGCCCGGGGAGCAGTGTGGGGAAGGGTGCCTTGCTCAGGGACACCTCGGTAGCACTTGGTCTTGCCGGGACTTGAACTGGTGACCTTCCAGTTGCCAAGCCAAGTCCCTATCGACTTCGCCACCACCGCCCAATGGAATGGATTGTGCTGCAAAATTAAATAAACAAAGCACCATAATGTTGAAGTCTATATATAATTGTGGCCTGGATCCAAAGCAAACCTTGCATATTCCAAATTGTTCATGGGGATTTATTACTCCAAGCACCACATGTATAGAGGTTGCTTTATAATAAAACCCCTGTTAAATGTAAGGCTCGGGGGTAATAATAATCAAACGGCCTTGATCAATAATGCACACCGCCCAGGTTGTCCGGGGTCAGAAAGCACCGCAGGAAACAAAAAACAGAGTTTTTGTTCTCATTGATCCTAACCCAAATCTGAGCCAGGTGTAATCCATTTCTGCTGAGAGCGCCCACTTTTAAAGCCTCCTCCTCTTTAAGCAGCACAGCAGTGGGATAACCCCTATTCATATTGCACAGTCAGAAATACTGCAAAAGGGTAACATTGAGAGGCAATAAAAGAAGCTGAGATAGGCTGTGTTGGATTAGAAAGGCTATAGTATCGGTTAGTTTAATCGGGTAGCAAAAGCTAAAATGGCATTGACAGCACTGAGAATTGAGGATTGAGAGGCATTACAGGACTACTGAGATTATCGATGACACATTCCCCGAGCCTTTCCTCCGACAGAGGAGCACGTAATCATAGATTTACGATGTTAAAGGCACAATCCTCAAAGCTGTCCGTCTGCTCCTTACAGAGGGGGGATGAGACTGAGCCTCTGCAAAAGCATATGTGACACAGAGCCGAACACATGCATTTATATTTGCAAATATTAATGAACACCAATAGGGCTGATCTGGCTCACAACAAAAGCTGCTATTAGCCCTTAAACAAATGGAACCGATGCCAAATAAAAATCCTTCCCAATGTTCTTAAACCAGCGGGAGCAGATTCCTAATGCCTTCTGAAACACAGAGAAACAATTAACCATCACAATCTGCCTTGAAAACTATAAAACATGGGTTATTTATTGAATTTGAGGCCAGGGTCGATCCCTGTTAAATCCTATGAATATTGTTCAGATCAAATTAAGAGAAAAACCCACCAGCATTCAAAACATATTTAGCTCAAATTCGACTTAACTAACTAACCAGAAAACGAAAACAGATGTGCGGTCTCAGGAGATATTTCATGCCAATTAAACTAAATTAATGACAAATTAAAATAGCAGCCAGCCCTTGAAATATTGACACACAAACACTGCAACTATTCCATCACCAGCAAAGAAATCCCAGCAGCCACGAACAGGCGAGTTTGACTTTCAGGCTGATGTATTTTCTCTCCTCTGGGCCTAGAAGCGAGAGAGGGTCATTACTGCTCGCCCGCTTTCTTTCTCATGTCACAGAACGAAGCTGAACTTCCTGTCTGCTAC
The DNA here is from genome assembly GCF_902827115.2 of Pseudochaenichthys georgianus. Lineage (NCBI taxonomy): Eukaryota > Metazoa > Chordata > Actinopteri > Perciformes > Channichthyidae > Pseudochaenichthys > Pseudochaenichthys georgianus. Next base: position 30,851,844 of record NC_047517.1, read on the forward strand.
CATCTCTGTTTTATACACTACACATGATCTCATTATATCAAGCATTTGTGAAACGAGCATGGCTAATTTGAAGGAAAAGAGGGCACCGCTCAGTACGAAGTCATTATGACAAATAGAATATGAATTTCCACGTGAGATGGCATTTGTAAAAAAAGATAAAACGAAATAGCTCCAGCATCCCCCTCAAGTACCTGATTGTATCACGCTGTTATCGAGAGGGAGAGAATCGTCGTGCATATGACGGACGTTTTAAATGATATCCCGCATGTGCTTTGATTTTATCTCATCATTTCAATTCATATCTCTCCCGGCCTGTTTCTCCCGCATCAACAGGTGGACGAAGAAAATGTGTTCCTGGGTAGGGAGCAGTTGCCATATCAACGATGCAGAGGATTGAAGCATTAGATTGCTCATCCCAAGTGCAGCCGGATATAAGAAACATAGTTCATTAAGTCAACGGTCCGTGGCATCATGACCATACAGCGCCGTGTTATCTTGACATCTTGTCATGTGGTTTTTGAAGAATTGGAATTCATTCACATGCTGCCAATGCAGGACTAACAAACAAGCTAGCTTGTTGTGCATTCACATCCGAATCACACACACAAACAAACCCACACAGTGTACCCTCACTAACCACATGCCGGTTACAAAAGCACACACACTGTTTGTGCCGGAATGAATGTGACTGTGTCCGAGGGTTTCCATTTGTGTGCAGTTAAAAGGAGGCTTTGTTATGGCAGTGAGTGGGCATGCGGTGAGTCAGTGAGGGACAACTATTCAATGGGGAAGGGCCTCGTTTTCTAGCCTCTCTTCCTGGTTGCATGGCCTGCCAGGGCGTTGCTAGGAGGATGCTGGCACGAACAATGATGAGTTGCCCTGATAGACATCCTCCTGCTGTCCAAGAAAAAAGGGAAGGATAAAGACATGAACTGAAATGCCGCCACCGCTTCCTCCGCCGTTGTTCGCCTCCTTCTCCCCTCGAGGCGATCTGCTTCTCTTCTCTTCCTACTCATGACTTTAGTATATTTTCCCAGTGCCTATAAGGCATCTTTTTTCTGATTGTGATACCGTTGTTGTGCAGGAGAGATAAAGCTATACATACTGAAGGTTTTTGTTGTGTTCAATATGCGGTTATGTTTTCTTTCTGTTTTGGCCCAAGACACAGTCCTAACTACTGGAAGAAGTGAAGGCACTGAACACTAGGTGCAACAATCACTAAAGCCAATCTTATTTTAGCCTGAGGGGGTTGGTTGCTCTGCTGTGCGTGCATGCGTGCGTGCGTGTGTGTGTACTTATTTCTTATTGCTTAGTTTGTTGCAAGGTGCAAGGTGTTGCTTCTTTCGGTGTGAAAATGTTCTTGAGCTTATTTGTTGTAATATCCCTGCAGTGCCGTCAATGACTGTATGGGAATAACTACATCGGACACAATCTGCTTTTAGAACAGAAGATATGATTCTATTTGGTCTTATAAAGGCTAGTTTTTATTTAGTTTGAATAAAATGAAGCTAAATCCTCCTTTTAATGCCATTTCATGTATCTCTTTTTGAAAGACTGACAATCCTGAGGCATGGTACTTGGTTATTTGTTACTCTTTTATTAGAGCCATACAGAGAGTTGGAAGGAATATAATGGATGACAACATGTGTTATGTAATTCCCTTATGTGGGAGACTATGCATATGCCTGCAATATGAAAAGCCACTTGTGGTATCTTCACATCCTGGTCTCATATTAAATGCAATTATCTTACCAGCTCTGACCAGACGCCTACGGCACTTTAACCATTTCTCATTACTGATCCTCTTTAGTCGAAATGCTTTTTTTCTCTGCCTGAATAGGGTCAGTTATGTATACGTCTCATGGGAACACTTCAAGGAGGACAGCAGCCGGTTTCAGGATACACGTAGAATGGGTTGGAACAAGACAATTATTAGCGAAGCTTGCCCTAAAATGCTTTTTGGGGGTTTTCCCTTTCCGTGTTATTTGGATCCAACCAATAATATGGGCTATTTGATCCTTGTGAGCTCTACAACATGTAGAACGCTTTGGTTTACATGAGTTTATAATATATCAGAGGGCGAGGTGATCAAAATACACTCTCAGACAGTCACATCGCTGGTGTTTTTGCCTGACGACAATAGCTCGGAAAGTATAGAATTATTTGTTTTCACTTGTTCTGTAATTGTGTGTACAGTATGTCGATGTAGCTTTCTAAATATTTGGAGGTGTTGTTTGTTAAAGCGGCAATCCAAGGGGAAGCATGACCAGCCATGAGTGGAGTGTAACAAAAACACATACACGTACCTTTCCAAACCTGCACAACAACTACACAATTCCAAACGCAGGAAATGCTATGACAAGTATACACTGTAATTGTTAACAAAGCTACCCAGAGTGCTTTTCATTCCTTTGAGGAAAAGATATGGAGTAATTTAAATGACAGCAGGACGCTGTTAATGCATAATGCTTCGGACAGGTTTTGTCAGAGGCAAAGAAAATGACTGCATGCCTCAGAGTGACATGATCATGCCCGATGATTAACCTGCTGTCTCGTTCAAGTGAAATAATGAATTGTTCGCATTGCTGTCGATTTGAAAAGGCTTGCTCCCTCCGTCACCTCTTTCTCTGGATAAAGTGATCCTCCACAGCATTAAACACTTTCATCCAGCTGAGTTAAAAAGTAATTGGCTCAGTCAAAGGCCTCAGTTAAAACCATTTTTTCTTTGCTGAGACCACGGCTTAACTTTGAAAAAAATATTCAGCGGGTGAAACCTTTACTCTCAGTGTGAGATTACTTTCCTTTTCACAGGAAAAACTCAAAGGAAACGCTCAAAAATGTAGTAGCAACTGTGCAGAAATGTGATATTTGTAAATGACTGTATCTGGATTGACACTTGTGTTCAAGGGGGACATATTGGATGCAGCTTTCTTTGATTTATTTCGTATGCTATACAGTTTTAGTCAAACTCGCGCCGTGGCTCTTGTGATAGCAATGATGGTCAACCACACTGACATGTTCCAATAACTACCAGATGGATGACCTTGACATTTGACCGGTATTCAAAGTGCTCAAAGGGTATTTCATCTATGTGAAGGATTGGTGAAAAAAAGTCATTCATGTTTCACAAACGATTCCCTCCCATTCCCTCTTGTGCCACCACAAGGTGAATATTTGTGTTTTTTTGGTGAACATTTCTTAACAAATTGTGGATTTCCAAAAGAAAAATACAAATTCTGGGTAGTGCTAGAACATCCTTACACCATGGAGTGGTCAGACATCAGGGGTGAACATCACGTTGGACCACACGCCAAGGTATACTTTTCAAATCAAAATCAAGCACGCGTCTTTCATCGTGTGGATCTGGTTGTGAAGGGGTTTGAGAACACGGATAGTCAGTTGGAAGAACACACATTTCAGCCCCTTGTTTTATAACAAAACTGCTCACATTCCTAGTTTTGGTTCCAATTAGCTGGTCATGTTGATCTGCTGAATAAGGACAAGATAAAGGAAGGATTCATTGAATTATGAGGCGTGGATTACCAAAGCTTGTTGCAGTGATGATTGAAACCCAACATGACACCTTGCTTGTCTCCAACATGGCGAGAACTCACATACTTGTGATGGGTTGGAAGAGCAGTAATCAGGCCTATATATATCTCACAAGTTCTCTGGGGATGATTTGTCTTGAAGTGGTAATGAGACGGATTAGATAACATGACAAGACATGGCCTCTGCTGTTCGACTGAAATATGTACTTGGCTCATGTTCCAAACCAAAACAAATGAATTATTTATCTGAGACTTATCTCTTTATCTTAGGCTGACTGATCCGAGACAATCTGTGAGTAAGACAGATGATCTTCAGGGCTCTGGTGTGTGTTTTCTCATCATTGCTTAAAACTGAAGAAGTATGTTTCCCCATTTACATTTTAAACATCCTGTGTGAAAGAGAGTAACAGCTGGGATGTGTTGGATCGAGCACTGTTAGGGTAAATAGTCGATGAATGAGCAAAGAAACGAGTGAGTCTTAGGATAGATCCGCTTATCATTCATGTTCAGAAAAGCAGAGCAATGGCTCGTGATGATTGTCACTGTAGAATTCAATAAAAGGTTTCTTCATTAGGCAAAGTGTTGGAAGTTTCCAGTTTCCGGTGCATGTTTCGCCCTCTACACTCTTTTAGGCTTTCACTCATGAGGTTTAAGCTTGGTTTTGATTTCACTCAGAGACGGCTTACACACTAGCTTAGCCTCATCTTTGGATAAAATCCATGTTGCCTGTGCAGGGCAGAAGACCCGTGGCAGTGAGAGAGAGACACAGTCAGAGGCTCAGCGAGGAAGACTGAGGAGGGATTCTTGTGACAGATGGTCCCACTCGGTAGCCTTCTCTCTGGGCAGTAATGCAAACAATGGTTCCCAAATACACATTGGCATCTCTTCATCAATGAGGCAAGTGTGCCGAGTCTGCAGTTTTGCATGACTTTGCCCCTCGTGTGTAACCCCCTGCACCCCCCTCCTCCGTCTGTCTGAACGGAGTGTGAAGCCGGAGATAGCCGCGCAGCATTTCTTTGGCTGACTCCTGTTTAGCCTCTAATAGGATTTACTCGGGGATGATTTTCTGCTCCTTGTCCTCCTTCCTGGAATGAAGTCTTCGTGCCGCCAATGGTGCAGGTGGTGGGTAGTAAATTATACACACTTCCCTTTCAGCTAGTCAGCATCCTAATGAGTGGAGGGGGGTTTTAACAACCTACCATCCCCAAACTATTATCACACACACTACACATCCCACCAAAACATTACGATTTTACGTAAACATCAACAACAACAACCCTGTGTCTATAAAACCACCTCAAACAACACAGCAGACACACATACAAAGGCATGTATTCATACCACGAGGCCCAAACAAGAAAACCTCTCCAACCATTTATATGCTCTCTCTATCTTTGCCACCCTCCCGGTCGCTGTCATTTCAGCGGCTCAATAGAAGTCGGAGTATAACAGTGCGTACAAAGAGAAATGATGCTAGTAACATATGGGACTTCAATGTATTACAACCGAAGGTGTCCTGGGGCCTCATCAGCATCAATCTGATTGGACAGGACGTCTCCTTTGGGCCACCTCTGTCTCCCTCTCTCCCTCTGTCTCAGTTTCACTCAGTCTCTCTCATTCCAACAGGTAGAGTAGTATTGATGGCCAATCCCCAGCGGTGGTGGGGGGGCTGTTCGGGGTCGTGGCAAAGCACTAACATCTGTCACAGTGTTCCCTACACCTCGTTATAAATCTGTCAAACCAGGGAGGACAGGAACATGAATAAGACATGGAGCTGAGAGACCTATGAATGGGAAAGCATATGTTGATGTTTTCATGTATGTATAACAGGCTGGTTTTTGAGTTATGTATTTCACGTGTGCAGCTGTTTTAATATATTCCGCGTTCTTTGGCCCATTCATCAAATGCTGCTGTCATCTGAAAATCAATACTGCTGCTAAATGTCTTTCAAACCACTATTACAGCAACAGGCCAGGTTGAATTAGGTCTCCTGCTAGTTGCATGTCACTGTCTGACAGTGCGAATTCTAAATGACCCAAATGTTGTTTTCTGATGCCAAATGTAGGGATCTGTCGTGCACCAAAGGAGGGATAAACAGTAGAACTCACTAGAACATCAAGATTTGTATTCAAAATGTGTTTTTCCTGCCTTTGTCCTTCAGAGACAGACAGCTACCATACCACCCAGAAGCCATTAGTCAGCCTTATACACAATGACCGCCCAGAATCAAACATGCCAGTGTGAACAGCGATGAGAATACTTTGAGAATCAGCTCTCAGCTGTCTGCCAGTGAGGCAGCATGGGGAGTGTGATGAATTCATAAATGCACAAAGGCCCAAATTGACTGCCACTCTCTCTAATTAGCCCAATACAGTAAAACTGTTTCCATCAAACACCAACAAATACACTTCCCTATTATATAAAGAAACGTCAAAACATCTGCTGAAATCCAACCAAAAGCAAAGCAGCACATGGCTCTCACTCCCTTTATGTGTGTGTGTGTTGGACTGTCGCCACGCTTCACAACAACACTGGCACTGTTCAAATTAAAAGATAACTAAAATCCCTGCTCATGGTGACATTTAGCTCGCTGCCGATGATTCCTTTGAATACAGATCAGACGTGGCATTTAAGTGAATTGACTCTTTTCTTGAAGTTAATCAGCCAACCAAGCCTTCCAACTCAAAAACCAAAATCACTTTTCAAGTCTTCACACATTTGTGTGTATTTAGTTTTATAATTGGATACTTAGAAATGTCCCTGTACCTTCAATCGCAGTCTGAGAAGTGCTAAATGAGACATCTGTTACACATGTCAAAACGGTGTGACAGAGGTGTTTCCACTGCGGGAGAGGAATACTGACTCGCTGTTTCTGTGCACCACAGAGGACACAACCTGTAGGCCTACAGGCAGATCCAGCATTTAGCAGCCTTGACCTCCCCCTGCCTCTCATCCTCTGTACTCGGCACTATCGCTCTGCAGCAGTTGGCAGACATTGCTGACTCTGGCTATTGTAAAGAAAAGCAGAAGGAAAACGTATTCTATCCCGTGGCTGTCAGTCAGTGGAATGCAGGTCTCATAGGGACTCCCCTGTGTCATCCACACTGCATGGTGTGAATGGCACAGGTAGAGGGACCAGTAGTAATCCATAGAGCTGCACAGCCAGTGGCATGTACAGACTGACAAATACAAGATACCTGCGTGACAAAGGAAGTAGGATTCCAACATTTCTACCAGGAGATGAAATGAGTTGCTTGGAAGCAGACAGAGTAGAGAATGAGAAAAATAGTAGCGTACAGTCAGCAGTGAACCAAAACTATTGTAACACTTAATATATACAGCACTGCAATAACATGCATAATACACAAAAACATTGCACTTTGCACAAATACAATAGCAACACATCGAAGCCCCGTGATATACTGTAAATAACACGTTTTTGTGTGTGTGTGTGTGTGTGTGTGTGTGTGTGTGTGTGTGTGTGTGTGTGTGTGTGTGTGTGTGTGTGTGTGCGTGCGTGCGTGCGTGCGTGCGTGCGTGCGTGCGTGCGTGTGTGTGTGTGTGTGTGTGGTTTTAAAAAGTGGGCACTCCATCCACTGTATTGTAGGTATTGATTACTACAGTCCTTCCCAACCTTATATGTTTGACAGTCCTGCATAGCCCTATTAGATGCTATAGTAACAGTTTTCTGTACCCTTCATATCTTGTTCAAAATGTCTCCATTTGAAACGATATAACGGTTATTTAACTATTTATTATATAGATTTGAATAGTGTACTAGTCTTCTGCCCTATGCATGTTGGTTCATAGCTATGCAGCGCGTTAAACACACTTACAATAAAAAGGTAAAGACAGATGATTAGCCTCGAGTTGATCCTAAACAATCCTAAAACTGGGAAAACAGTAATAACTGCATTGAGTAGTTTTCCGCCTTTCTAATAGTGGCTCCTATAAACAGAAAATAAACATTTTCTACATGGATGCTGAGTAGTGTGAAGGGAATAAATCAATTTACAACATCACTTAGCTGATTAAGCCACCAGCAGGCCTTTTTACAGCCCATTGAGAAGCTTATGACGGATTTAAATAACCACTGGGTAATTAACAGGGGTTGGTCAAATGGCCTGATCATCCCCCCCTCTGTGTTGAGCTGGTAAAAAGACATAAAAAAAAACAACAAACCCATTACCAAGATTTATTTTTGCATTATTAAATTCACCGGGACAATAATAGTGAAAGGGCAGCATTCCATCACGTTTAGAGCGAGTCGAGTAATGAGTTGTCATAAGCAGAGAATCAGATGGAGGATATTGCATTACCCATGTCAACTCTTTCAAAGGAACCATTATTTCAACTTTTGTCATTAGAGATTGAGCAAAAAAGAAGAATAAAAAGGCACTGCCAGCTCCCTTCAAAGTATATTGCCTTACAGGGACAGTAGGAGTAAAGAACTAAATCCTCCTTGACATTACCTTGGCTGGGGTTAGATGAAAAGGGAGGGTCACGAGTGGTGTGGTGTGTGAAGAGGACTCTGTGAGACAGAACACTCAACAGATTACTGCACATCAGAGAGGCAGGAAACTACTTCCACTAACTGCCGCCAGGTGGCTATGTGTTCTACCTGCTTCACTCTAAATGTATATTTAAAAATGAATCAGGAACCTGCAGGGCTAAGGGTTGAAGAAGGATTTTGAAAACAATGGTGAAAAAGGTGCTCCAAAATTGATTGAATGTCAAAATGCAGAAACTGTAAACCTTATGTTTAATGCAGGTCAAACAAATCCATGTTGGTAAGTTTCAACTTTTTTTTCTGTAATATAGCAGTTTTCATTATGTTGCTCTATGTTTGCCTCTTCAGTTAAAGGTGGGGTAGGTAAGTTTGAGAAACCGGCTCGAGATACACTTTTTGTTATATTCCATGGAATGCTCTTAACATCCCGATAGCAATTAATATCTTAAGTGCTTTGCCAAAAAATCCATAAAAAAATGTAATCTGTGGAAGCCGTAGTCTGTGCACAAATTTATCTCGTGCCCTCACTGGTCATGTGCGCGTTCGTGTGTGTTGGGGGAGGGGCTCTGTGAGGAAGTGGCAGATTTTCTCGGGTTGTGTATTTTTAAATTCTAGTGCACTCGAGCCGGTTTCTTCAAAATTAGTGCTGGTGGGGGAATCCTTTCACTTCCAAACGCATGTGAAAATGGAGATCTCACATCCTCAAAGCAACTATGCCAAAAAAACTAATTTAAAAAATCCACCTCACGAACTAAACTTTTCTTGAAATATGCATAATTTCAGATTTACATAATCACACAACATGGTTGGGGGCTTTGCTGTCCCCTTTCTGCCACTTCATTTGAATACAACTCAAGACAAAAAGGTTATTGAAGCTGTGTTTCTTGTGAATGCTTATCTCGCCTACAGGACAAACCTTTTTTTGAATCAAGGTGGGAAGAAAACCTGGGTTGACAAATGTGAAGATGTGTGAGAAACCAGTAAACATTTATAAGTCTTCCATCTAGCTTTTTTCACAGCCTGATTCCAGAAAGGACTATCCTCAGCCGTTATATTCTTAAGACATTCAGCTTTGTGGGATGTCAAGTTGATACCCAATAGGCTGTGGGTATGCCATGAAACTACATTTTTCTCAGGATATTAATGAATAATGTTAACAGACCCAGACAAGCTTTCCAGAGTGATGACTGGCTGTTACTAGATAAGAGGCATTAATGTGAAATTGATCAGAATGGCAGTACATGCAATTATATCGTGCATATCGACTTTATGGGAGTCTTCACAATTTGCCCTTCCAGGCAAATGTGTGTAATTTCAAATCACGATTTTTGTCATCCCATTGCCTTATCTTGATCTCTATAACATAACAAGAACTGAAGGGCGGATGTAGAAGATAAGAAGGGAACTGTTTGTTTTTCTGCAACATGATACAGTCATTTGTCAGATAAGCGACAACAAAAAACAAGATCATCTTCGGAGTTGGCGCTTGCAGTGTTGAAATCGCCCTATTCATCCTCTCCAGTTGCTCCAGCTTATAAATAGGACAGCTTCTGCCTATTGTGTGGTCAAGCAGTATGTCCAGCCCGCCTTGAGCTGTCATCTTTGAATGATAAGAGTGTGTGAGGACTGAATAGCTGGCTGTATCTGTGTGAATGGTGTCCCGTTAATATATGTTCCTCGATCGAGTGTGGTGCGGGTAGATCGCGGACCATTAAAAAAAAAAGTAACAAAATAAATTTAAATTAAATTAAAATAATAATGTTTGAAAAATACGTTTTTAGATGTAAACCTATCATCCACCACCCTGTTAGCAGGTGCCACTTGATTGACGTATATTTGAGACACCTCAATAATTTAATACATTAACTGTGCTTTACGTGAACCTCATCCTGACACAAGAGAGGACGGTAGGACTGCAATTTCCCGTGTTCAATGAATGCAACAGAGGCAAGTCACCAGACCAATCAGAGAGTTGCATGGAAATACACGTGTGCTTGTGTCATTCAAGCTTGGCTCTGTGTGTGTGTGGCAATAGCGCATTTAGTGTGATAGAGAGGGAGAGGGAGAGGGAGAGAGAGAGGGAGCTAGGGGGAGAGAGAGGGAGAGAGAGAGGGAGAGAGAGGGAGATAGGGAGAGAGAGGGACTGGTGCTAGCGGGGACCGTGATGTTAGCATCTGGTTAGCTAGCTGCACTAACGGACATAAAGAGCTGTTTCCACAACAAGCTGGAGGAGAGTCCTCCCCTGTCAGACTGAGGGGCTCAGGTGAGCTAAAGGACTCTCTGAGTGTTTAGAACGGTTTTGTCACAAATTATTCAAAAGATTATTTCCGCAGCACACCTTCATATGATCATTATAGTTATACAAACAATAAGAGAATAAATGAAAAACAGGTATGAAATACTATGGCAGTAAAACAAGAATACAGCTTAAAAGGGGAGTGATTTGTAAAATATCCATAAAGAAAAAGAACATCTGTTTACAGTTGTGTTTCACATGGTGCTGAGAGAGGTATCCATAGATCTCTTCATGTTCCTCTCAAAGTGCACCAGATTGATGCTTTCAACTTCAATATTTAAAACAAATCTTCCCGGGGGAGCATCCCCCCGGACCCCCCTAGAGGAGGTGCGGACCTAGAGGAGGTCAGGTCCACCCCCCACTCATAAAAAATAGCACTTTACCCCTGCCTATATGCCATGAGCTGATTATGGAGCCTTCATTGTAACAGTAATTCAGATGCAATTAGCCTATATAAAAGGCCTCAAATTGGAAGCACTGTCTGGGCCGTATTTTTCACTCAATTCTGCAATAGGTAGATCTCGCCTTTCACCTAGGCCGAGGTCGGTGATCTTGGGCTTAAAAAGGTTGGTGGCCACTGCTCTAGTGCAAGGACACAAGAGGCCGAATGAGGACAAACTAAAATGACGCTGCAACTATTCCATTCAGTGTGCTTGCAAATTTTCCTCATCACCTCACCCCTATCTTAACTCTTCTTTTGTCCACTCATGTATATTCAGGTCTTGATCATAATTCCCTTCTCTCTTTTTCTGTTTCACCGCCCTTGCTGGTACTCATGGGTATTTTTATCTTCATCCTCCCTTTCTACTGCCACTATATTTTCCGACTCTATCATCTCATCATTATTCTCAGCCTCACTCAGCCCCCCCCCCCCCCCCCCCTCCTGTTTATGCCCACCCTCCCCTCCTTGTTCTCGATGCGATGGCAAGGTCCTGACTGCCACTCACAGTGGGATGGCAGCGAACAAAAGAGCAAAGCAAAAGGTTAACTTATCCAAGTTGTCACTCAACACTCACCACCCTGTGTGTCTAGTGCAAGAGTCCGGGGCCACCTATTGATCCTCACGTCAGCAACTTCACATCACTCCAGAAAGTGAATGCCAGGTAATCACCTACTTATGGGAATATTTGATTATCCGGAGCCTAACCGTAAACAGTAATTAAGCATGGTAAATGATCACCCTATCACCAACAAAAGGCAATTCGAGCAGAGGAAATAAGCTCTGAATAATTTTCACTGAGCATTAACAAGCAATGCAGTTACGAACTCCATTAATGTGTTTTTTTGTTTCCTTACAGCATCATCCACAACCTGTTTGTACAGGTTCAACATTGTGCTATAATATTATCTAGAGGATTGTCAACGGAAAATAACTTTAAGATAATTAGAACGCAGAGTTCAGTGTGTATACGTTCTCCACCAAGAGCAGTTTTGTTTTAAACACTCCATCTTAGACTGCACTCCTAAAATAATCAGAGCAATTAACACATTATTTGCTCGCCAGTCTTGCAATTACCATCCCAGCAAGTGTGTCATATTCTTAAAGGGACCCAATTGTACTTGTTGGGGGTTTCTCTTTCCTGTAGTGTGTTATACAGGTTTTTGTGCATGGAAATAGTCTGTTAAGGTTAAAATACCAAAGCTCCCTCCAGAGCGAGTTTCTCTCCCATAAACTCCCCCCCTGAAATGCCTTGATTGTAGTTCTTTGTTTACTTCAGTAAAAGTGACATCACTATGTAACACTTGTGGATCTATTGGCTAGCGCTCCAACACATTGTACGTTATGCGGTTGACCAATCACTACAGAGACCTGGCCAGCTAACCAATCAGAGCAGACTGGGCTCTGGTTTCAGACAGAGGGGGATAAGAGGTGCAGCACAGGCAGTATGAGAAAAAAAGAAGCACTTTTGGAACATTAAAGTAAACATGTCACAGTAGATGCTCACAATACACATATGAACCCGAACATGGGCAGAATATGGCCCCTTTAATCATTATCTGAAGCAGCAACCTGGAATATCTCCTCTGTATACTTAAGGTGTGTACCACTCTGTTCCATGTGGACCTCATCAAGGTTTAAGTCATGTGAATTTGAAGATTCAAAATGTGTGATGTTTTTCTGGATAACTGCTAAATGGCATGGGATAATTTAAGCAAAAGGCAGGACATATTATCATGCGTCTCTGCCTGTCAGGGGCACTATGAATAGCAATGACTCATCAAGGCCTTAATGCAACTGGGGACACAAGTACAGGCTGGTTACTAAGTGCAGCGAACATTCACAGCATTTGAAGGTCCCATCAAATCTATTAAAGTCGTAATGATTCATTTTACTGGAAGAATTTGTAGTCACTGTTGCAGTCAACTATTGGACCACCTTTCAATGACAGAGCGATAACCTTGATCAAAATCATTTCATTGCTAATCCTGTCTGATTGGTGGAGGTGTGTTTCTTGGCTGCTTACGGGGAATCCAAATGATGCAGACAAACATTTTGAGTATAAACAGCTGAAGGGGTGATACATGTGCATGGACGGGATTGCAGACTCATCCTTCAAAGGGATATAAAAGCTAGAAATATTTGTTTTGTCTTGTGTGATTACTCAAGTGGATTATTGGTGTTGGAATGACATTTGATCGACTTCAAATGATTTTCATTTCACACAACATATTATTCTAAGCTGCTGTGCTCTAACTCAATGCTTCCACCTAGCTTTCGACCACAGAAGACACCTTGCGTTAGTATAGTGGCACAGCACTTTGCAGGTGGCCACACACACACACACACACACACACACACACACACACACACACACACACACACACACACACACACACACACACACACACGTTGTTTCATCCATGACTGCTTCCCAAGGGACCACAATGCCTGATAAACCAACACATCCTCACTCCCAGGTCGGCCTATGTTGACGTTATGTCAAGTCCCCTGCCGGCTTTTTCCAACGCAAGGGGGGGGGCCTTAGCGTCCATTTTCAACGCAAGGGGGGGGGGCCTTAGCGTCCATTTTCAACGCAAGGGGGGGGGCCCTTAGCGTCCATTTTCAGCTTTCCGGGATGTCCATGTGCTTCTATGGACGCTCATGGAAGCACAGCATTCGTTTGTGTCAACTGCCCTTAAAGGCAATGAAGACACTACACTACCCAGAATCCCCAGCTATCGTTTGGACTACACCATGTGCTCTGTTTGACAAACCCCGTGATAGTCCTCAAGCTCTGTCATTGGAGAGTGTGCTCCGAGGGTTACCGAGCCTCGAACAGCACTTGAAATGGGATGGAACCACGGCAGACTGTTCAAAACTGGATTTGAACGGGTCCACCGCGTCCCCCCCCTCCCCCACCCCGTACCCAGAACTACACATGCTGGCTATTCTGTTTCGCAACATGTTCTCTATGGCACGTCTCTACTGGGAGTTGTAGTTTTAAAAGACGTTTTCGTATTTCCCATAATAAGAAGTTGCCAGTATTAAACTGTGTACATCCCTGGAGGTTTAGGGGACAGGAAACACTCACATTTAAAACATATAATTAATAAATGGGTGAAAATTGCTGGTGCCCATAATGGGCAGTATTAATATATATACCCACACGCCAGCTAAGGTCAGAAGAGCTTTATTTAACAGCTGGACTTATGTTTGTGACCCCTCCTGTTGTTAATTGATAACATTACATTACATTACATTAATTGATAAGCCTGAAACATGCACTTGTCAAGGTTCAGAGGCACATTTTGCAAATATGGCATAGCCATCGATCAGCTTAAGATAAGATATACTTTATTGATCCCAAGTTGGAACATTTGCGTTACATCAGCATGTGTAACAGTTAAATATGCAGTGGTGTTTATTTGAAAATCATTTAGTATAATCACACAAATTCTGTGTTTTATATTCAACAATTCTGTGTTCTTTATTTGTTGATTGTTCAATACCTGACAAGGCCGGAGATGAAATATCTGCATACATCATAAGAGTATAATACATTATGTATAATATCAGTTAAAATAAGTGCTTCAACATAGTTAACATTGCTGGAGGTATGCACACATATTGATAGATGTCTTGTAATGCACTGTTGAGGAACCTGCGACCCAAGTTTTTCATTCAGTGCAGAACTACACCATAGTTGTATAGGTCTAGATATGTCAATAAACCTTAGAACATCTTGAAATCTTGAACGGGATGTGCAAAATAGTCATTATATACAGTCTTTAATTAACTATTAGTAGAGAATAACGAGTAATGAATATACTTTATAGGGATCCTATTAATATCTAATAATAAAAATAATGAAATTCAATAACATGCTTTAACCACCAGGTGTCTCTTTATATCATCTGTGCACCTTTATGGTGTAAATACAGCCTATCTACCAATTGGATCAAATATAAAAGTGAGCCGAATTAGTGTTGATACGGCAAGGAGACGTATTGTGTGAAAAGAAATGTAAGATGTTGTTTAATGGCTGATATATTTATGATCCACGTCACGTTTTCAGTTCCTCATGTTTGTCTTCTCATCAGGGCTATACATACAGAACTACGGCAGATATGTAATATTTAATGCAGCCGAACCGTGTATTACAATGCCGTTATGTGATGACTTTCAAAGAGAAAAGCAAGCACACTCGGAATAAGGTATTATTTTATTTTTTAAAAATGTTTTCGGTCTGTTTCCGGTATTTGTTAATGACGATGTGCTGTGAGATGTGAGACTGGAATTGCAGAGGGGGAAATAACGTATCTTTAGATGCGGATTTTGTTAAACTAATATGTTTGCGCTGTGGACCAACACTATACATTGACGGGGAAGGGGGTAGCAATAAAGATAACACCATTAAACAGTTACACAACATAACAGAAATAATATCGATAGCAGCGTCCCTAGCAACCACCTTGGTAACAATGAAAACGTTGGACGCAATTTCCTGAAGTAATCTTCGTAATAACTAGCAAACTAAAGATCATGTACATCCACTGCACACATAATCTGAAATAACAACTCATATTTCTCGCATCAAATGACATCAAAACGCATTTTAATGGCCAAACTAACTTTAAAATAGGCATTTTACACCCAGAATAAAACGAAGTTCGGCCATGTTTTCTTTTTCTGCAGGGAGAAATGATAGCTGGGGATTCTGGGTAGTGTAGTGTCTTCTGCCATCCTTTACTCCGAAAAAAGATTTGTTTCTCCGAATCGAAGGGGAAAAATACAAAAGCATTGCACACAATTTAAACCAATCAATGTTGTGTAATTAACAAGGATAATCTGGTGTTTTTTAGTCGATGAGTAGTGCAGATATCACTGTAAAATCAATCGTCAGTAAGGGGAATATTTACTTCCGGGTGTACAATTCTCCGCTATCCAATGAGAATGGACGCTCACATTGCCTTTAAGGGCAGTCGACACAAACGAATGCCGTGCTTCCATGAGCGTCCATAGAAGCACATGGACATCCCGGAAAGCTGAAAATGGACGCTAAGGCCCCCCCCCCTTGCGTTGAAAATGGACGCTAAGGCCCCCCCCCTTGCGTTGAAAATGGACGCTAAGGCCCCCCCCCTTGCGTTGGAAAAAGCCGGCAGGGGACTTGACATAACGTCAACATAGGCCGACCTGGGAGTGAGGATGTGTTGGACATAACGTCAACATAGGCCGACCTGGGAGTGAGGATGTGTTGGATAAACACGCGTAATATAAAACATAAACTGATGGCTTTAAAAAAAACCTGCACGATCAAGGCAGTCAAGACTTTGATACAAGGGAAATCTTTCCTAATCGTAACTAGAAGTGACGAGAGACCGCCTTCCTGACGTGCCCTGCGGCCCCCAAGTAATCAGATCAAATAGCAAGGGCAATTTATAGCAGAAATGATCCGTGGGGGAGTTGCGCTTACCTTCCTGCACGGCTTCGAAGGGGTTGTTTGGCTCGATAAGTTTCACAGAGTGGGTGATTTTCTCGCTCTGCAGAATGTCATCGTTCAGACTCAGGTCCGAGATGGCAAGTTGGAAAATCTCCTCATCTCTCGCAGAGTTTTCCTCGAATATGGCACCTGTGGAATAAAAGAATACCATTATTTGGAGAGTAATCTCGAGGGGATGAAGTTTGATTGCACGGTTGCACCAGCTAAAAATAATGTATAATCTGTTGGTGGACAAACACATGTAAACATGATGCCTGATTTCATTATAGATAGTGGATTTATCTCAGTGAGCCAGTACATGATTTCAGCACCATGGAGAGCAACGCGGCCACATCACACAGACTCTCATTATTTGATGCATAAAGTAGTCAGATTTTGAAAAGAATGCCTGTCATGTCTACTAGATCGATGGCACTTTACCCGATAAGCATTATAGGCCTATGTGTGGGAGGCGCACTGAAGCTCAACTGTCTCCCTCCCTCCCGTCTTTTTTCCTCTGTTTATGGCATCAGCTGCTATTGGGAGACGCATATATATCGGGTAAAAAGGTTTCAGGAAATGAGAAGTATAATTGGGGTACCCGAACGATATGTGGGGTATCTGCCAATATTATCTGGATGGAGTCCCACCTCTGTATTAAGCCAGTGACTGAGCACCTGCTGCTTGCCAGACTGTTGCAGTAAACTGTGAACATCAGCAGCGACAAAATGTGCTCACAGTGACATTGACGTGTGTGTGTGTGTGTGTGTGTGTGTGTGTGTGTGTGTGTGTGTGTGTGTGTGTGTGTGTGTGTGTGTGTGTGTGTGTGTGTGTGTGTGTGTGTGTGTGTGTGTGTGTGTGTGTGTGTGTGTGTGTGTGTGTGTGTGTGTGTGTGTGTGTGTGTGTGTGTGTGTGTGTGTGTGTGTGTGTGTGTGTGTGTGTGTGTGTGTGTGTGTGTGTGTGTGTGTGTGTGTGTGTGTGTGTGTGTGTGTGTGTGTGTGTGTGTGGAGAAGAGAGAAGAGATCATGTATGCATTTTGAGATTGTAATGCAATGCGATGTGTAGGGATTGACAGATCAGAATTATTTCAACATCATGATGAGATTAAAGCATCCCCCATCTCTGGAAAAGGCAGCTCTGGTTTGAAGTTGAGAACAAAGAGGCTCTATGCGTTTTGCATTTATAAAACGAAACTCCACTGACATTCGCTCCGTCTTGTAATTGACATTGCAGTCACGTTCCGGTGAAAGTTGAGGCTTCTCGGATACAGACAAGAGGTAGCTTGGTCTAAAAAAGCCTCAACCATTTGGCTATTGGACATTGATTTCCTCAAAGCTTATAGGCCCTCTTGCTGTAGTCCGTTTTTAAAAAACTGAATTTCAATTTACAGGCCTGATAAGAGTGAGGATACGATCTTAAGCCTGCATTAATGCATTGATTTGCGGTAGATAAGCGAAACAAATATATGCAGAAAAAGGCTGATAAATAAATAACTTAGATTAAAGAAAATGTAAAAATAGCCGTAGTAAAGGTCAGAGGCATGGCCATCTAAAAAACGCCAACTTTTCAACTCGCTTGAGAGTCGAAAAATGTTACTTAAACACAGGATGCAAGCTGAATAGACTATTTATCCCGCCCTCTCACCAAAATCCTTTGATCAACGCAGTATGCGCTGGCTGAGGTTTATCCCCGCACGCGTTGCCTTTACACCTGTCAAACAGCATGGTTTTTTTACTGACGCTTACCGATATGTATGATGGAGTCCGCTCCGGCCGAATTGCATTGGAATATCCACAGGGAAAGGCAGATCAGCAGCAACTCCATCTCGGGATTTCAGCGAAGCGGATCATCCAAGCTCTGCTCGGCTGTCCTATACTGTCCAAATGGAGCACCCAAAGAAAAAAGGGGGGAAAAAAGATGATCAAAACCCAGCGCAAAACACAACTGCGGTCCTCCTACTGGCAGATCAGACCCGCATGAAACCCTACAGAAATGATCAGTTTGTCTCTCTTTTTTTTACCAACAAAATCAACCCGACTGCACGAAGCAAGGCTCCAAAAGGCGAGGGAGAACCAACGGGGACGCGAGGTAAGACTGAAAAAAAAACAGGTAGCCCGGTGAGAGAGACCGGCGTTACTCTCACTCTCGCCTCTCTCCCTGCGTTTCGGCGTCTATAGCATGGCAAGCAGCAACACATGCGGAGGAGGGACACCCCTCTAACTACACACGGAAAGAGGCTCACATACACACTCCGAGAGAAAAAAAACCTGCACACTCACTCTTCAGTCCTATCTCGATCACGTGACTGCAGAGACTTCACGACTCCGCTGCTGTCCCGACAAGCCGGGTAGAAATGATTTGGACCAGCCGGAGAAAGACGCACGGAGAGCCGATATCTCAACTCATGACTTGATGTTATAAAAAAAAAGCCAATCAGCCTATGTATGCTTTGCAGAAAAAGAAAAACAAGTGCGTGACAAAAGCTCAATCGCAAACGCAAACATATAGACTGGAGAGATGGGAAGTCGACGGCGGTGTAAACAGTTTACTTTGGAGAAGTTGACGTTTTTTTCAAGAAGGATGTGAGGGCGCAGCGCGGCAGAGACACATTTCAGCGTTTACTTCAGTGGCGACGGAGCGCAGCTGATGTGGCAGAGGAAAGGATTTACACACGGTGCTCCTCGGCGAGGGCTGATGGATGAGGGACAGACGTGACAGAAGCCACACCGCCTGACTGAACCGGGAACAGCTGGACTGAGTTACCGGAGGAGCATTTTGAAGAGAAGCACACACAATAGCTAAATGTTTTGTGACAGCTGCATGACTTATTCGATTCATTGACTGTTGCTTCAGCAAAATTGACGCCCTCTTTGTTTTCACACCGGATTCTGGCTTTGGGGGTTCATTTTAAGGACAGTTTTTTGTTTTTGTTTGGGGAATCATATTGCAGGCTTCCAGTCATTCTTGTTGGGTATACGAGACACTCCTCGTAATATCTGAACAATGCCAGGCGTGTGCCGAGCTGTGAAGAAGAGGAAGAAGTCGTGCCAGAGACGGAGTTTCTAGATAGGCATAATCTTACAATTAAAGGATATTTCTCGTGACTGCAATAAAAACGGAAATATCTCTTAATTGCTTGGTTACGTCTGTCAGAGGCACAGAGCAGAAACTTTCAGCACCATCGGCAGCGGGCAGCTCCACTACGCTGCACAAGTCAAAGAAAAAGGCACCTGTAGAGCAAATATTCAGCGATAGCACAGTGTACTAGATACTTCAATGTTTTAATACCTTGTTTCCTTCCCATTTATTGGAATATATCAGAAACCATGAATGGATATTGTTGCAACCATTCTTCCTTTACTTCAGAGACAAACTTGATAAATCCACATCACTCTAATGTCAAAGTCTCCCATTTTCTGCATCATGGTTATAATATGGTTTTCATTGCAGCAGAGGAATAAACACCCATGCCTCCAAAGTTGTTGTACAATCACACACTACCCCTACTGGCCATCTGTGTGTACTGCAGCTGTGTTTACGCAAAATGTTTCCATCAATTCAGAACGATTCAAGACATTTCTGTGTGATTTAGATATAACAGGGTAAATATGAAGTTGACAAGGCCAATTTAAAACCTTTATAGCACAAGCTGTCTGTGCCCATAACGATAGTTTAAAAGTGAAACACAACAGTAGATATGTATGTTTTAATATAATGCTAACCCGCATATCAGAGTCTAGAGCAATAGCGTTGACAATAAAAGGAAAGAAACACATGATATGATTAAATTATGGTCATGATTCCAATTACAGTTCCCATGAAACAGTAGGTTAATCTAGACTCATTACAAGGGATGAAAACAGAAAGATTTAACTAGATGTGGGTTGTAATCTGACGGGCTCTTCAACAATACCATAAACAATTCATCACAGCCAGCAGGAGAATACATTTAGTTATTTCATTGAAGCAGTGTGTTGTTGAGATTTCATCATCAAAATATTGTGTAATGCAAATCTGCCATTTCTCTATCTCTCATGTCTTCTGGGTAATACATTGTGAATCTTGTGCAACATCTATAAGAATAAAAAACGTGTTTTATCTGACTTAAAACTGCAATGAATCTGTCCAATAACATTAATGAGTTATGTACATAGGATGTTGAGTAATAAAAAAGATAGAATACATGTGATTGTGTTTTTTAACTGTAGATACAATGTGTGAGTATTTCATGGTGAACTTCAGCATATGAAATACATAATGTCTCAAATATCTGCGTTACAGGTGAGCTGTGATCGACCAAGCCAAGGCCTTTTTTTTCTCCGTAAGTGTAAGTCTTGCCGTCTTAGTCATTACCATATATCAGAAAGGCATGTTGAAAATAATGTGTGTCCTCGAATATTTATTCTCTGCATATAGAAAGGTCATGAGACATTTGAATGAGTAGCACCGTGTGTTTTGTGGCGTGAGTTGGCGAGTCCTATGCATGAGTAAGTAGATTGAAAATAAAAATAAAAATAATTGGATTTTTAATCCAAAAACATCCTTTGACTAATTTAATAAATAGTTTACATCTGTCATAGTTCTGTTCCTTTAGCTTCAACTGTGGAGAGCAACTCATACATACACCTCCATGGGTGTCAACATGAGTTAACCTCAAAAGTGCCACAAACAGTCACCGGGACATTGGTGGGTCGGTCAGGCCTGCGCTTTGTGACGAAGGTGGAATTTCATTATCGCACAAGCCTGAGTCATCAATGTGTATGGCCATGAGCAATGAAGTGCAACAGAAAGACAGGAGTTGTTCTCCTCCTTTTCTGGAACAAGGCCAAAAAGTGAATTTAAATGTAGAGGAGCTGTCACATACTCTTCTAGTCAAAGCTCCCAAAAACGTAGGCGTGAAGAGTTAAGTACCAATCTGACCTAATGGCCTATTCTGTGATAAACATTTTATTCCTTTCTCCCTAATAAAACGCCTCTATAATCAAAAGCCTACAGCACAGGTCACAGCATGATTCATTGTTTCTAAAGAATAGCATCTTATCGTTCTGGGTCCTGGGTTTTTTCTGATGAGAGCAATCTCTCAGTTTAATCTTAAATTATTTTCTCACGCATGGTTGGGGGCTGTGATTGCTGTGCACAGTGAAATACACATCCATTGCTCATGAGTAGCTGGTCTCTGTCCTCATTGATTAGTATTACTATTAGTGCTACGATATACGTGGGATCTGCTTTTGACTCCAACAGGAGGAATCATTGTAATGGTCTTACACATAAAAGGGCAATTATGTATTGTGTTTATTGTGTTTGGCCTTATCTCTGCACATTTGATACCTTGTGATGTGCTGAGGAATAAGTGAGTTTATTCGCTTCATTAGGCTTTAATCTAACATATATGCGGTCAATGGAAATAAGTGGACAGAGTCAGCAGCACACAGACAAATGCACTGTAAGTCAACATAATTAGACTGCTTACTGCAGCAGTTGTCTGGCATGCACACAGTGTGTTAATGTATATTAGTATTACCAATAAAAAAAGCACAGCACCAGTGCACCGCAGCAGTTGAAGTAAGTTTCATAAAGTAGTTGGTTTGCCAGTAGAATAGCAAGAGATGGCACTAATATCATGAGTTGACTGAAGAGTTTGTCACCGTGAAGTTGGCCCTGTCCGTGCCTTTGTGGCGCCCGATGTTAAAATATGAAGCCCTCTGCACAAATTTGGAAGAGGCTAAATCTCTGTGTAGTGTCCTGTCTGTCTGTAACTTTGGGTGGTAGTGTTACCACTGAACAGGTTTCTCTTACAAAGGAGACCTTTTTACACCTGTATAAATAAAGGCTACAATTATTTTTAAAAAGTAAAAAATCCATTCATGTCAAGCTGATCTGTGCAGGGAATAGCAATAAGTGTGTGCAGCACCAGAGGTGAATAAGCAAGACTTTCCCTTCCAAATACACAGCCTGAGGTAACATTATAGATTAATCATGTTATGGGAGAATAAGCACAACCTTCATCACAGAGTCTGAATATCAATGAGTGAATTGTTAACTACCCGCATCATTATATATTTCAACATTACACCAAGCTGAACCGTAGTGAAATATGTACTAGGTAATACATACACTATATACATGGTGGTCTATCTGTGTCAGCCTGGAGCCCAGCAGGTTGACGGCTGCCAGAGCAGAGGCTTTGTATGTTTTCCAGCCAGGGACATGACTAAGGATTCAAGTCTAATTCAAGTTTGCAACCTTCAAGCATTCTTGCTCATGTTTCGCAGGCTTATAATAATATGACACACGAGCAAGACCTGTGGGATGTAACCTTAAGTTTGTTGTTCAAGATTGTCTAATAGCAGACACACATCTACCTTTAGAGGGATACTCGTTCTTTGCCTGTGTATTATGATCACCAATATCAAGTAACTACTGTGTTTGCATGGACATGAAAAACATTATGTCCATGTCTCACCCTTTTATGTTCCTGCAAAGAACTAATGAGTAGAAAAGTAATTCTGCAGAACACATAAGACTGAACAGGTTGTATGATGAGCCGTTGTTCTGGAAAATTGATTAATTGTATGAGCATTACTAAAGAAAAGCTGGAAATGGCATGTGGAAAAATAAACTAAGAGCTCCTCTGCTGTTCTATAATTTGTCTCTTGTCATGCCAGTGTCCAACTGGGGGGGATTGTGGTTTCTCCGATTAAATATAAACTAGATGTGGTCAGTGTTTTCAGTTTTTGGCATTCACAATTCATTGAACACACTGATCTGTGTCCATACTTTACAGAAAACCCACAGTATCTTTATGTCTCTTTGTTTCTGCGCCGAAATATCTCAACACATCAACTTACAAAACACCAGCAGGTCTAAGATTCTGGAAGCTTCTGTTTGTTACAACAACAAAAAATTGCATTCATGTGGAACATCCGCCAATGCAATCCGTTGTTTTTATTCATAAAATAAGAATGTATTATGCAGCATTAGCTAAATCAGCAAAGCACTAATTCTTCCTGCAGAGATGTTTACAATGTGTTCGCCTAATAGCGACTGTTGAGCCATTTGTTGATGGTGCCCTGAGCGGTGCTATTGAACCCAATGCCTGTGTCAGCTACATGTTTACTCAAGCTGTGCCTGCAAGACACTCATTAGTGGATGAGGTTGTTTCAATGGGAGCCACTTAGCAGAAACACACTTAGAAATCTACCTGCGTAGAGGTACTCTTCTCAAATGAGCACAACAACAAATTGCTTAGAATGTTGATAGTCTTCAAGAGCAGGTCAATCTGAATCATTATTAAATTCCGCATGAAAGGAAAACTAATAAGGTAACCATGGAACACACAGTGGCGAGACAAAGAGAGGCCCGTCTCAAATGAAAATAAAGAACTGCTACTTACTGGCCCACATTTATTATTCCAATTATCCACATGTTGTAGCTGCAGAGCACAGAAAGAAGAATCTCAAAATTATGTTAGCTGACAATTGACAAACACTTATGGAAGTTCTAATAATATAATATATTATCTTTTCAATTTACACACGGAATCTATTGCACGTCTGTCCGTCCTGGGAGAGGGATCCCTCCTCTGTTGCTCTCCCTGAGGTTTCTCCCATGTTCCCCTTTAAACTGTGGGTTTTCTCTGGAAGTTTTTCCTTGTACGATGTGAGGGTCTAAGGCAGTGGTTCTCAAACTTTTTCTGTCAGGCCCCCTCTTTGGAGAAAAAAAAAAGTCGGGCCCCCCCAACACAAATAGTCAGGCTCAGTGGCGGCGCCAGAGATGTATTTTGGGGTGCTGTGGGGTAGCTTGACGTTTCATAGAGGGTGCTCAAACATTTAGGGTTTCCCATTAATGTACCGGTCGCTACAGTGGAATGTTCTACTGCAACATTCCCCACGCATATACACAATGTACCCGCGACTGTTACAATGAAGGCTCGATAATCAGCTCACGGCAAAGTGGGTACAAAAGGGGTAAAGTGCTATTTTTATATGTGATGTGTGGACCTCACATAGGGGGGTCCGGGGGCAAGCTCCCCCGGGAAGATTTTTAAATATTGAAGTTAAAAGCATCAATCTGGTGCACTTTGAGAGCAAAATGAAGAGATCTATGGACATCTCTCAACACCCATTTGAAACAGAACTGGAAACAGATTTACTATTTCTTTATGGATATTTTACAAATCACTCCCCTTTTAAACTTTATTCTTTTTTTAATGTCATATAGTATTTCATAGCTGTTTTTCATTTATTCTCTTATTTTTTTATAACTATAATGATCATATAAACGTGTGCCTCGGAAATAATTGTTTACATTAATGGTGACCAAAACATTTGAGACCCACTGAGATAACACTGAGAGTCCTTTAGCTCACTGAGTCTCTCAGTCTGACAGGAGAGGACTCTCCTCCACTTTGTTGTTGAAAAAACTCCTTACAGTATATCCGTTAGCGTAGCTCGCTAGCACCAGAAGCTAACAACTACGATCTCCGGTACCGGTGCGCTCTCTCTCTCTATGAGTGCACGCACTCAAAATGGCTCGTTCCACACACACACACAGATTATTATTATTTTTTAATAACCATTTCCCCCCCTGGTCTCTCGCTGTCATGCCTCTGCGCCCCCCTGGGGAGGCGCGCCCCCCACATTGAGAACCACTGGTCTAAGGACAGAGGGTGTCATATTGTCATACTGATATTCTGTACACACTGTGAAGTCCACTGAGACAAATGTAACATTTGTGATATTGGGCTATATAAATAAACATTGATTGATTCTCCATTTCTTCTGCCATTATGCAAAACAAAATAATCTAAAATGTGCTTTTAAAAAAATTATAGAAAAAGTGAAAAGCAGCAGACTGTTGTCTAGAAGTCAAATACAAGAAACAGTAACACCATGCAAACCCATCATTCATTCCTTTTGAAAAACCTTGACAGGTAATACCCAGTGCCTAGGGTCATGAACACTGTGTACAAAACCTGAATTGTTAAACAAAACATCAATAATTTCACAGATATTATAGTGCAATAGGAGGGAGAGAAGCCAGTCAGACGGCAACAAGCTTGCCGTTTCAATCTATTCGTAAAGAAGTCAAGGTTCGGCTGCAGCGCTCTGAAAAGTTGGCCTTGCATTCTGAACTAACAAAGGAGTTTGACTTTACCATTTTCATATCACTCTTTTTCCACTCCCAAACTCACTCTTTTTCCACTCCCAAACTCACTCTTTTTTCACTCCCAAACTCACTCTTTTTCCACTCCCAAACTCACTATTTTTTCACTCCCAAACTCACTCTTTTTCCACTCCCAAACTCACTATTTTTCCACTCCCAAACTCACTCTTTTTTCACTCCCAAACTCACGGTTCCCACACACAGCCAAGATTTATTACCACCCTTGAAATGTTGTCACTTCCATACTGAAAATATGCAGAAATACGCCTCATTTCCTTATTTAAAAGCAGATATTAAAACATCTCTGCAGTTATATTACTGGCTTCCATTTGGGTAATTATCCTTCACATTTGGGATAAGCGACAGAGTATCCTGGTGGCATCTGATTAATTAGAATGGGATTGAATAGGCCTAGCCAGGCTCTATTGGATTAATTAATTGGCAGATGATATAGTCTAGTGTTGCAGGCATATTACATTAACTGTCACACTGCATTTGATGACAAGGTTTCAAGCAATCCATTCAGTGACACAAACATGATTGGAGTAGGATATTATCCAGCTGAATGAAGCCTTAGATCATTTTAAATACACTCTGCTAAGACTTACGAGTGATGACAAAGTCATGAATTGTCCGATTAACGTACATTACTGGTTCCAAATGAAAGGGGCTCCCCTGCAGATAGCTGCGGTACAGTAGTACTTCATCTCATTCGCATAGAGTCATTTGGGAAATTATAGATTTATGGGGAATAATAGCAATTAAATGTTGCACTTCAAATGTTCACATATCAATAGTCAAAACAGCAGGTAATGAGGCATCTTGACCCCAAAAAGTTCTCCTCAGGAAGCCCTATTGGCAGGACAACATCATTTTTTGTTTGTTAAAATGTTGTGAGGTCTAGATACAATCGAGACTGGGTTATGACATTTAAAAGACAGCATTGTGTTTAGGATTTAAAATGCTACTTCCTAAAGGATTTAGATCATGGTTAAAAGAAGCAAATGGTGGAAAGGAAATTAGAAACTAAAAGGCACTCCTCCTGTGCTAATGTCCAACAATTTGGTGTCGAATTTACTACAACCTCCTCCTTCTATAGGGACTCCATAATAGACACTATAACAATGAAACACTTCCTCCTTTGTTCCCCACAGAGAAGACTACTGCCAGCACAAACAAAGGAATATATGTTGTTTACAATGTTGATGGCATTTGCCAAGGCAAAGCTGTTCCTATCTGATAAATGCCCATTGAAACTTCTAGCCTCTGCTTGAAAAACAAGATTTCAGTAACACACGTTTAATCTTTAAGAGGAAATTGAAAAAAGTTGAAATTATGAAAAAGGTCATATTGGACAAGACTGAACTGTCAGCTGTTGACACAAAAGTCTATGATGTAGACTGGACACTATCTTCTTTGTGTTTTCTTTGACATGTGTGTTTATGCTAAATGAATAATGGCAATTCAATGGTACGCAGGTTTGGATGAGAATGGCAAGAATAGCATATATGCCTGTATCTTTATTAAAGTGATTAAGTAATGAATCATGAGCATACATGAATCAAGGCATGGCCAAAATAGCATAAATGCGATGTGCTATAGACGCCCAACATTCATAAATCATGCTTTAAGGGAAGTTCATGTCTTATTAAGGGGAGCAAGGCCTCACTGGCTCCCTATGATTCGCACCCTGCTGCTGCCCACCTGGTGTTCAACAGAATGTTTTCCACACCACTCCTTCTCTCCAGCCACAACACTGGCTCCCTGTTGCTGCATTCAGTTAAATACTTTGTTGCTGGCCTACTTACCTCAAGCCATTGTCAAACTTACTGTGGCACAACCAATGTGCTCCTTTGCCTCTGGCCATCTGACTGCACCCTCACCTTCAGAATAATCCATGATGAAAATAATCTGTACTGCTACGGCCAAGACTCTAATGTGCTTCTGCCCTGAAGTGGTGGAATGCCCTTATTCAGACTATAACCTCTCGCTAACACTTGCATACTCTCTCATTCTTATTGAAAAGAAAACAAATAAACAGACAATGCAAACCCCTCCACACCTGAACTGCAGCACTCTGAACGCACTTCATTTGTTTGTGAATGTGCTTGTACATTTTCAGCTTGAATCCCATTTCAAAGCTACAGAGAAGCAAAATACATGCAACAAGAGCTTTCAAAGGCTAAGTAGAACTTTTCACAAATAGTAAACGGTCTTTGGTGTGTAATTTGGTGCAGTTACCCTTAAACTTTGGATGAAAAGTGAGTTCTAAATTCCAAGATGCCTAAGGAAAAAATACATATATTAAAGAAAGGAAAAATGATAACTTTAAGGTATACAAAAAGAAGAAAAATATATAGGCCTCTACATATAGGCTATACACTGTAAAATATTACCATGATTTCACAATATTTAATAAATTACTGTTTTACCACTTTACAGTCTTTACCTGTGATGTTCACAATATAACACTGTAATTTTGAATTTCACAGTGAAATCAATACAGGCACAGTTAATTACTGTGAATGTACAGGATAAATGATTACCAGGATTTCACAACATGTTACTGTATTATTTCACAGTACAATACTGTATTCAGACCATCCTCTTTGATAACACAACAAATTAAGTAATTTTCTTGCTTTCATTGCTCTTGCTTTGGCTTTAAATACTAATTTATTTATTTGGTGCAGGTTTTACTTAAATTGAAAGGGGCAGGCACTGCATGTGCCTTAAAATAAACTATGCAACATATAAATCTATGTAAAATTTAAATGGTTGTCTTGGCTTATTGTTTTCAGGTGCTTCCTGGGCATTAACCTTGAGACGGGCTCGAAAGCCAAAAAGAGGCATGGCAATTTAAACCCCCATGTCAGCACATTCTTCAGAAAATTGTTGACTTCGAGTGGATGTCTGTAGACATGTGCTCCCCTCCTTGTTTTCTTTTCTGTCTCCCTGCTGCGCAGGTGCACCAGGTCTTCCCCTGGCTCCGCCTCTGCCCAGGTGTTCCAAATTCCACTCAGCCGTGTATATATAAAGAGAAGCTGGAGGAGAAGGATGTCTCGCCTCTCCTAACGCCGGGAGACACTCCTTAGAATACCTCTTTGCCATTTTGAGCTGTAGGCCATATTTTTGCAGATGTGTTTCTGTAGGACCTGGTAGTCCAGTTTCCACGGCTTTATTTTGTTTCCCATAGGGTTTATAATTGATTTCTGGTTAGGGGGGGAAGCTCTGGGTCCTACGGCGTGTGGCTGGCTCGGGTTCCCTCCTTCTGTTTGTTCCTTTTGGCCAGACCTCTTTTTGTTTCCCGTTTCGCTTGTGTGAGCAAACGGCTGATTATCAATAAATGCTTGTTACCAAGTACCGGTTATTGCGTGTATTCTTTCATGTTGCGGGTCTCAGCACGAGCCACTACCGCGGAGTAGAGGTTGGGGCCGTAACAACATGTCCAAGACACTGTGAAATGTACTTTGCACTTCAATGGAGTAATACAAAGTTAAAATGGGCATTTTCTTTGTTTTTCTTTGTTGATTGAGCTGATTGAATTGTGTTATGGTAAAATCCCAGTTAACTAGTCAAATTTACAATATATTATCATATTATTTACATTTTTATATTTACAGTAAATTACTGGCTAATGTGTTGCATTACTTCTACAGTAAAAGTGTGAAAATACAAGTAATTACTGTAATTTATGTACAGCAAGGTACCATAATACCACAGCTCTGTACTGCTATATCACAGTAATTCCATGGGCATGGCAACTGTAAAGTCACAGTATTTATTTGTACTTTTATTTTAAAGTACTGTAAAATATACACAGTAAATTACTGCGAAATATTTACAGTCAATTACTGTGAAATATTTACAGTCAATTACTGTGAAATCCATGCAACTAGTAGCCAGTAATTTACTGTAATTGTACAGCCAACAATTTTACAGTGTGTATATATATATATATATATATATAGTTTGCATTATTGGCCAAAACATCTACCTTATTGGCTTATGCTTAGAATGTCTTAAGGAGAAACCTTGTTTATTGGACAAGCGTCTGGATGCGAGCAGTGATGTGGACATGAATGTCAATGTGTTGCCGTTAATAAAACAGATTTAAACATTGTGTTTGAGCATGGGTGTCTTGTGTTTTCGGCCTGCCCCGGGCTTTTTGTGGGAGGATATTTTATTGTGTCTCCATGTCTACTTTAGCTGCAGGCAACTTGCCTCTTGCTGACAGATGATAACAGCATTTATTCACAATGACTGTGACAGGGAAATTGCGTGAGTATGGTAAAGGATGTCTGTGTGTGTGTGTGTGTGTGTGTGCGTGCGTGCGTGCGTGCGTGCGTGCGTGCATTTTTCATTTATGCTCTTGCTTGGGGGAATATTTTATTCTAAAAAGCTTCTGTGTTGTCAATGAAATTAGTTTAAAGCGTAGTTTAACTGAAAAGCTGTGACGACTGCTTCAACGCCATTCTGAATAAACACTTTGCAAGATCTGAGCTCTCCACTTGGCACAATATCAATAGTATAAATGAGTTTCCAATTTGCTTTAAAATACCCAAATTAGCCTAAGCCCAACCTTAAGGCCCCTGGATAGAACAAAGACGTTCAATGTCACAAAGATACTGTAAGGCTATAGATTAAAACCTGTATGAAACGAACATATAGAAGGAGAATCAAACACCCTTTGTGTGCAACATATTTCAGTGAGCAGCGTTATTTCATAATGTAGTAGTTTGAAGACAGTGTGTATGTGCGGATGTTGCCAAGCAGCAAGATAAATGGTCCAAAGGGTCTACCTTTCCTAACGCCTTGAAGAGTTATAACCCTTACTCTTCACTGGGACTGATGCTCCTTCTGCATTTCTGTTTTGTTTAGACAGCTCTGTATTGTGTGTGTTTGCTTTAGTGCCCAAACACTTTTGAGTATATTAAAGTATATTCTCTTAAAAAGATGGACCCCAGCTGTCTGCTCTTTTGTTTGTGTGTGTGTATGTGTGTTTAAAAACGCTCCAGTCTGAGCCCTGACAGTTTCACACGCTGACACACAAACACCCTCTCTAGACTGCAATCGTCTCCCGTCGGCTGAATCAGAACTAGAGTCTGCTGAGGCTGATAATACAAACAGGTGAATCGCTGGCAGAATCTTGAACATGCAGACACGCACACCTTGTTCTGTTTAATTGGTACACCGAGGGATAAAGGTGGTTCGATAGCAGCTGCATCAAGATAAGTTGCTTATTACTGGAGCACGTGGAGACCTTCTGACTCCAATTTCATATTTCATGTTGGAGAAAAGAAATGATAACTACCATATCTTCAGTGGGGGAGAAGGGTATTAAAGAATGAAATCTGAGCAGCACATGAAATGAAAAAGTCTTTCAGATCCCAATAAATAGACTCACTCATGCGACAATTGCAGTCATTTTTCCTTGTTCCTGAAAAGGTCATATTTACATTCAAGGTTTCTACAACTATTCAGAAAAAGAAAAAAAAACTGATCTCGACATGTTGCATAAACAGAGACATTTTGGGGAATTTATTTTGTGTTGATGTAACATATAGTCTGTAATAATGTATGTGAAAGTTTACTTGGAGAAGTCTTAGGATCGTGTCAGTGTTTACTCTTAGAGATAGGTTAACATCTCTACCATCTGTCTGAAGAACTGCGGATCCTTCCCACCAGCTGAGGGGGTTTGGGCACCTGATAAGGAGAGACTGGAATAACTTACTGAGCCTGCTGCAAATGCTACCCTAAACATCATTATTGTGTTTTGCATGGTTATTTGCCTTCAACACTTTATAACACTTTTTACTCTCGCAAGGATCCTGGAGGGGGCCTGGGAGTATGCTTATCCGGTCTACATGTGTTTTGTAGACTTGGAGAAGGCGTATGACCAGGTTCCCAGGGAGTTACTGTGGGAGGTGCTGCGGGAGTATGGGGTGAGGGGGTCTCTACTCAGGGCCATCCAATCTCTGTACTCCCAAAGCGAGAGCTGTGTCCGGGTCCTCGGCAGTAAGTCGGACCCATTTCCGGTGAGGGTTGGCCTCCGCCAGGGCTGCGCTTTGTCACCAATCCTGTTTGTAATATACATGGATCGGATTTCGAGGCGTAGTCGTGGGGGGGGGGGTCTGCAGTTCGGTGGACTAAGGATTGCACCACTGCTTTTTGCAGATGATGTGGTTCTAATGGCTTCATCGGTCTGCGACCTTCAGCACTCACTGGATCGGTTCGCAACCGAGTGTGAAGCGGCTGGGATG
This sequence comes from Pseudochaenichthys georgianus, assembly GCF_902827115.2. Taxonomy (NCBI): domain Eukaryota; kingdom Metazoa; phylum Chordata; class Actinopteri; order Perciformes; family Channichthyidae; genus Pseudochaenichthys; species Pseudochaenichthys georgianus. The sequence goes on from NC_047517.1 coordinate 30,883,553, forward strand.
AGGATCAGCACCTCCAAATCTGAGGCCATGGTTCTCAGCAGGAAACCGATGGACTGTCCACTCCAAGTAGGGAATGAGTCCTTACCCCAAGTGAAGGAGTTCAAGTATCTCGGGGTCTTGTTCTCGAGTGAGGGAACAATGGAGCGTGAGATGGGCCGGAGAATCGGAGCAGCGGGAGCGGTACTGCAGTCGCTTTACCGCACCGTTGTGACGAAAAGGGAGCTGAGCCAGAAGGCAAAGCTCTCTGTCTACCGGGCCATTTTCGTTCCTACCCTCACCTATGGTCATGAAGGATGGGTCATGACCGAAAGAACGAGATCGCGGATACAAGCGGCCGAGATGGGTTTCCTCCGCCGGGTGGCTGGTGTCTCCCTTAGAGATAAGGTGAGAAGTTCAGTCATCCGGGAGGGACTCGGAGTTGAGCCGCTCCTCCTTCGCGTCGAAAGGAGCCAGTTGAGGTGGTTCGGGCACCTACAGTAGTTAGGATGCCACCTGGGCGCCTCCCTAGGGAGGTGTTCCAGGCACGTCCAGCTGGGAAGAGACCAAGGGGTAGACCTAGGACCAGGTGGAGGGATTATATCTCTTCGCTGGCCTGGGAGCGCCTTGGGATCCCCCAGTCAGAGCTGGTTGATGTCGCCAGGGAAAAGAAAGTTTGGGGCTCTCTGCTGGAACGGCTACCCCCGCGACCCGACCACGGATAAGCGGGAGAAGATGGATGGATGGATGGGACTTTATATAGATACCATTTTAGATATTCATAGGGTGCGCTATTTAATTAAAAAAGGATAAATCAGTCAATGCCCTGCCACAAGTGGAGTTGTTACCGGAAAATAAGCTACAGTACTTTGAATAGGTCAAAAACTGAACTTGCCTTAATTGATCAATTCACATTTTTCTAATAGGAATTTATCTTATCTTATCTCGATGGCCGGCTTATTTTCTGCAAACTGTAAATGTGGCATCTGGTGTGTGTGTGTGTGTGTGTGTGTGTGTGTGTGTGTGTGTGTGTGTGTGTGTGTGTGTGTGTGTGTGTGTGTGTGTGTGTGTGTGTGTGTGTGTGTGTGTGTGTGTGTGTGTGTGTGTGTGTGTGTGTGTGTGTGTGTGTGTGTGTGTGTGTGTGTGTGTGTGTGTGTGTGTGTGTGTGTGTGTGTGTGAGAGAGTCAGTCAGCTGATTGATGAGGCAGTGTGTCTGATAAACCATTAAAAAAAAATTGAAATCCCCTGATATATTGCATTTAAATCATATTTCAAAAGACATCATGTCCTATGTTTAGACAGCTAACAGCCACACGGCTGAGCTATTTTAAGCTGGTCGCTGCAAGTTTACAGATTGAATGGCTTTAAAGCTTGTCCACTGCCTTCTGATATTCTGTACATCAGGACCACATGAGAGTCTGGAGAATGTATAATGAGGAGAAAATGGCTTAAAGTGCACCCGTTATGCTATATTGGAAAAATATATTGTAGGGCCATACCTATACAAAACATGTCTGTTTTTTTGGCTTAAAATACCAAACAAATCACCCATTGTAGACATGCCTCATACTGCTCATACCCCTCTTTTGCAGCCCTGTTAGGGAAATGCGGATTGTGAGTCCTTAGCTTGAAAAAAAAAAAAAAAAAGAAGAAGAAGAAGAAGAGGCGGAACTAATGCCTGATCAGAATTCTACCGGAGATAAAGTTAAATTCTGCTGTGATAAAACCCCATCCTGTTCTAAACCACATCAAGGATTATTTCTGAAATAGTATGGAGCTCAAATGCTTTTTCTCTTGCAGGTTTATCACAAGGTGAGTTCCTTTTTTATTTCCTGCTTTTTAAACACATGTGCTCTCCAGTACAGGTTAGCTCTGAGTGTTAGCGAGGCTTGCTAACGTAAACAAAGATGAGATTACTTCCAAAACACGTCAGGCATTGTTTCTGATGGCAACTCTCTGTGGGTCCGCCGCCAATTTGACGTCATATCGGCAGCAAATCTGTATCCACTCGTTGTACCCCCGTTTTTAAAAGATTTGGGTACGGAGGAAAAGAGAAAGATTTTTTTTCTGATGCTGTGGGAGTTCCCCGACACTCATAAAGTACATTTTGCATGATAGGTCCCCTTTAATGCAGCTGTTTGAAGTAAGCTAAAATACATCAAACAAAACCTCCCCCTAGATGTTAAGTGTGCAAGAGATAATAGCAGTTTCAGCACCTCAATGTGAAAAGGAAATATTATCTTTATAAGAAAATGTCTGACAATGTCAAGCATTGATTTATAAACTAGTGAACTGTGCAATGAGTGCAACAGTAGAATAACATTTCCTCCATGACTGAAATAGAGAGCAAATATTGAGAATATACAAACGACTAGATGAAAAAGATGTTTCTAAGAGTTCCTCTTAAAAAGGAAACAGCACTCTGAGGATCAACACGTATAAGTGATGTTCTGTAAAATAGTGGCCAAAAATCATGTCATCCAGGAGCCCATTAGAAAGAAGATCAAGAGGATACAGAGAGAAAGAGTGAGTGTGTGAGTGTGTGTGTGTGTGTGTGTGTGTGTGTGTGTGTGTGTGTGTGTGTGTGTGTGTGTGTGTGTGTGTGTGTGTGTGTGTGTGTGTGTGTGTGTGTGTGTGTGTGTGTGTGTGTGTGTGTGTGTGTGTGTGTGTGTGTGTGTGTGTGTGTGTGTGTGTGTGTGTGTGTGTGTGTGTGTGTGTGTGTGTGTGTGTGTGTGTGTGTGTGTGTGTGTGTGTGTGTGTGTGTGTGTGTGTGTGTGTGTGTGTGTGTGTGTGTGTGTGTGTGTGTGTGTGTGTGTGTGTGTGCTTCTTTCTGGTAGTCTTTGCTTGCTCCCAGGCATGCACATACGTGTGCTTGTCTGCAGGAGAGTTTCATTATCCAGTAGCTGATCCCCTACAGTAGCCAGATAGCATGAGCTCTGCATCAGTCTCTCAGACTCTGAGGGCCACGGCTAAGAGATTCCATATTTGGCAGTGAGCTCAGGCAATCAGAACTGGGATATCCATCAAAGAGCTGGCCACGCTGCCCTGTGCAGCTCACTGAGCCGATTTCCAGCCTCATAATACTTTCCAAATCATCACTCCATTAGTCTGGAGAGAGAGGTAAATAGGGAGGGGGAGAATGATGAGGTGGTGAGGGTTGGGAGGAGGGAGAAGAAGTGACAAACGAAACAAAGCTCATTGATTTTTCCTTTAAAATAGATCATTCAGTGCAGTCAAGCGTGTTTTGTGTTTTTAGAGCTCTTGGATGGCGGGACAATGGAAGACAGACCCTGAGGGCAGGTGTCTTACAGACCAGCTCTGAACAGAAAAGTAAATTCTGCTCATGCAATTTTCCTGCAACATGTGTAAGGAAAACGAGCAAGACCATTTAGAGAGGTCTTTAACTGTGGCATTTTCAGAATACAGCCATCCCTATTAATTACAAGCATCACTACTTTATAACAACACCAAGATGCCAAGTTGCAACATATTAACCGTGACAGATGCTTTCTTTACAACGCCCCCATTGCTGGTCAATAACAATTTACAAGGTAGTTTGGCATTTTATTATCTCCTTTTATTTAGATACATTAAATCATTACATGCAATACTTCATACTTCATAAACCCTAAGAAATCACAGTGTCGAGAAGGTCATGCTGGAGACATTAACCCCAGGATCATTCTCCACTGAGGTTTTACGTTGCTCGATGATTGGACAGAGCTCGCCAAGCAGATTATACAATTTTACACCATTCAAAGTTACGTTTTACAAACATTTACAACCCACGGTTTCAGCATTTTCCAGACATTCCCATATTATGATAAGCCTTATTACTGCTGACAGATACAATGTATGCTGCATTTAAACATTTCCAGTGGGAGATTTTGTTCTGCATTGCTAATTAGAAAATAAACCCTAAAGAATTGCTGTCGGACCTATGATTAACACTTTCTTCTTTGAGATCCAACTTCCCTTGTCGAGGCCATCCTGGCAGTTACAAATTGGCCACCAATTGTCTTGTGGGCAGGAGACAGAACGTAGAGGAGATAAGCAGAACCTCACCTTCCTGCCAAATAACACGACAGATTATAAAAAAAGTACTCATACATATTCTGCAAAACCCATTGCCTCCTCTATCATACGAGGAGACAGCTACTACACACTGACGTCCTATAAATGACTCCAGACCACAAACCCCCCACACCAACCCCTCATAAAATAGGACGTCATGGCTTCAGGGGTTACGCACAGGGATAGTAATTGTTGCACTCGTGTCAACCCCATGTGGACATGCACACACACATGCACGCACACACACACACACACACACACACACACACACACACACACACACACACACACACACACACACACACACACACACACACACACACACACACACACACACACACACACACACACACCACACACACACACACACACACACACACACACACACACACACACACACACACACACACACACACACACACACACACACACACACACACACACACACACACCACACTTAAATGTCCATGTTCTAATTAGCATGCCTGTCTGCACTCATATGTGCACACACACGCTTCTAATGCATAAGGGCAGCAACACTGCTAGTACTTTACTTGCTGTAATCCTTGTATGATTACACTTGCAGACCCTTAAGCATGCACACTTCACTTCATAAATAACCTTAATGCTAAACTGTTGCACGTGCCACTGTCACAACTATTTTATACATTATTTCTTAAACCTGTATAGTCAATACTATAAAATGTACTTATTCCATACATGTATGTGTACAAATGTTATGTATGTGAATTAATGGATTCAAAAAGGGTGTGCAGAAATCGATTAACAAAGATAATAATGAAGATGACAGTTTCTGTAACGTTTTATTTTGGCTATATCGCTGATTTTTAAAATGCTAACCATCTTACTTTAGCACGTTAGCATGCTAACATAAAACACTGCTGAGGCTGATGGTAATGTCATTAGTGTTGCTGGAAGTACTGACTTCTACTTTTTGACAAATGAATGGATACATAAAGGCAACCTCACAACACAAACAAAAACAACCAAACACACACCCACAGACACACACAGAACATCCACCATCTGCCAAAGGCATTTTCTCAGAATAATTCAATATTTATGTAGTTAACCTTTTCATCCTAAGTGAGTTAGAAAGGCTTAAATAAGCAACTTTCTCCTGTTGTTTCAATAAGTGCTGCTTCATGACCTGTCTAATGGAGCAAACCATCTGCTGTGCATGCCTCGATTCGCCCAAAAGCAATTTAGTCTAATGTATGCATGAGCAGAAGCAAAACAATCGACACATGAATCAATTTATCATATCAATGTTAACTGCTAATGACATTTTGGCCGGAAAGTAATAATCATCTATGGTGTAAAATGTAATACAGAGCAATCTGCTGCAAAGAAATCTGCTTGAGTTTGTATAGCTTTACCTCCTCTTCCTCTGGGCTGAGAGCAGACAGGCGCTAAAGTGACAAACCATCGCCTCTAAAGAAATGTGGTACTATTGGACAGGACAGGTTGAGGCTATCCAATAATATGTTCATATCAGATATCTCACAATATATAAACATCTTTGACAAAACATCACTAACACCTTCATGTTATGGAACCTTTAGAGAATATATTACTCCTAGAATATGGCAAAATCGAGAGATATGAAGATTCGAATACATATTATTTTATCCCTACCTTTACATTTCATGCCAGAAGCAGATGATAAAACAAGTAACTTTTATTCATACAATTATTTATACCTTTGTATAAACTCTTTGATATGAAATGTCGCACATGTTCTGTGTCTCTTTTGATCTGCTTTACATCGGTAGAGAGATATAAAAAATACAGTAAATTAGTAAATTAGATGAATGTGCAAATGTTTGGGTTTAATCTTTTAAACCCTGCTTATCAGTCACAGCTGTATTATTAAAATGTAATGAATTGACACCAGGTAGGAAAGAAGGTGGAAGATGACGGTGTATAGTTAATAGAAATGTGTCTTTTTTTTTTTTTTTTTTTATAAATATGTTTATTGATTTTCAGTTTACAAAAAATCACATAGGACGAAGACATAGAGCCAAAAGCAATACATATATACACAGGACAACTACTTTACATTAAAGAAAAGTAGCAACACTAAATTAAATTGGTACATACCACAAGGGCACTCTAATACATCTGCAATCATCGAGTTTTCCAGCAATAGGACCGTATTTCTACAGAGGATATCACAGTCATTTACATTTTACCATATTGTAGCACATTATAGAATTATCGCATTATCCTGCCCCAGATTCGTTCATAAATTGAGATAGGTCGTTGTTCTTGGTGTACTCTATACGGTGACGGTGTATAGTTAATAGAAATGTGTCTTACAGTATATTAGCATACAGCTATTTTAATAAGGTGTATTCATATTTTTATTTAATGTTGATATCTATTTTTAAAAGACACAGGAATAAACCAACGCCACACAACAAAATGATTTATATTATTCAAGTAAGTTGACCACATGCAAATGCTGAGAGCAAATGTCTACCAGAACACATAGACAAATATGAACCTGGACATTAGCATATTAGGGCCCCTTTAAACAGTTCTCAAAATGAGCTTCTGATATCACCTAAATGAGCATCAGTTTCTCCGTGTAAAAGTGTTCGCTACACACTGATGAATTGCTGAGGGCCTTAAAAATAAACATGAGGCTAGGGAATTAAAATCAATAGAGTAAAGGCACATAGCAGATCGAGGTTAATGTAACATGACTCGCTGAGGTGAGAGAAAGTGGGATGAGGCTCACCTCAGAGGCAACGGCTGCGCATCAATCGCTCAGTCACATTTTGACCGGAGCCACAACTCCAGAGGGCACGGCGCACTGAGGCATCGAGAACCGAGAGGTCAGTGGATTCTATAGAGGAGAAGAGAATTCAAGCAAGAGTAAAGATGAGAGCAGTCGCTAATGGGGACATGTTAAATGAAAAATATCTCCTTAAGAATGACTTAACTCACTCAGCATTCTAAAAGCATGTTCATAAACTCAGATTCTGCTTGCTCAAAAGGTCCCCTATTATACTGTTTTTCATCAATATATTATAGGTCTCAGATATATTCAAAACATGCCAGTGAAGAGTTTGGCTCGAAATGCCAAACCGATCATTGCAGCATCCCATAATCCCCTCTGTTTCAGCCTTGTTTCAAAAGTGCTGATTCTCTGTCTGTTACTTTAGATGAAAATAACGAGCCACTCCCCTCTGAGAGATATTTGGTTAAAAATAACACATTAGGCGCGTTCACACCGCAGTACTTTTCCCACTTTAGTTCCGATATAGTTCCGAAATGTCGCGTTCACACCAAAAAGAGACGGAACTAAAATTAGTTAATCAGAACCTTTTTACCCCCTTTTCTGTCCCTGCTAGAGAGCAGGTACTTTCGTGGGAGAAAAATTGTCCTATGTCTGATTGGCTGGGCGGATTTCTACGGAGCCCCCCTGGTGACATTGGTGAGAACAATATTAATACGTGGCCACGTATTAATAATGCGTGGCCACGAGTTAATAATGCGTGGCCACGAATTAGTTATTATGTTCCCACGCATTAGTAATTCGTGGGAATACAATAATTATTACGCAATAACTAAATCCAGATAGTCTATAGGAACTGATGACTGAGTGACAACCATAGACTGTATAAAGGTGACAACACTAGCTAAACTCTGTACCGTAGGCTACGGCTATTATCGCGAAGCATGGATCATTTTGATTTGATTTCATTTTATTTTCATTTGGGTATGAATTATAATGATATTCTGCAATCCCTTACAGTTAAGCACAGTGTCATCCTTAGCAAAAGGCACTTGATTCGGCTGCAGAAAATGCAAGGTTTGAAACGTAGTTGAGTAAAGTTAGAACGATATTGGCAGATTCGGATTTCACGGATCAATAACTCATGAACAAATACTGTATAATAGTAACGTTATTGAAGATGATGCCATATTTATTGAAGGTTTTACACTAAATATTCACTAAAATTATTCAAAAGCACATTCTTCCAAACTCTGCTGTAGTATGAGTAACATGAGACTATTGATGTGTGTAATGAGTTTGGTAGAAATATACTGTATAATAGTGAAGTGATAGATGAGAGTAACACCTACGTCACTTCCGGGCAAAAATTACGGCCCCGCCCACTTTTGGGGGAAACCAACGCTGTCATTTGAATGGCGGTCAATACAAATTCTGAAGATTTTGCCCATCCGATCACATTTTTTTGAAAACCGTGGATTTTTGGATCTTCAAAGAGCTCGATTACGATGGCCAGTCAGGCAAACAATTACATTCAATCATTGGTAATCGACAATCGGTCTTGATATATGGTTAAATTAAAATCAGTAGGCGAGGCTGTAATTTCTCCAGCTGTTACTCTCATGAGCGAGGCGGAACATAATAGTTTTATCATGCCAAATAGCTGCGGTGTCGTTTATTGCACCTCAAACATTAAAAATAATCCAGAGTTCAGTGTTTCTGTACTTCCTCTAAGAAGAAAGGACAGTAAAAGAAGAGCTCTGTGGCTTCAGGCTCGATCGCCGTTCAAATGACAGCGTTGTTTCCCCCAAAAGTGGGCGGGGCCGTAAAGTCACGTAGATGTTACTCTCATCTATGAAAATCGATAGCCTACTGCTATATTTAACCATATATCGAGCCCGATCGTCGATTTCTAATGGCTTAATGCAATTGTTTGCCTGTCTGGCCATTGGAATCGGGCTCTTTGAAGATCCACAACTCTCCGTTTTTTTTTAATTTCGGATTGGCAAAAACTTCAGAATTTGTATTGACCGCTGTTCAACTGACAGCGTTATTTTCCCCCCAAAAGTGGGCAGAGCCGTTATTTTTGCCCGGAAGTGACGCATTTGTTACTCTCATCTATTGAATATTATTGTATTCTCTTTTTCGGAGTTGCACTTTGCAGACGGTCCCTGAGCACACGTTTCTTCTCCGGCTGCAGATAGAGACCAATGTAATGTCTCCAGTTTGGAGGACAGCGCGTATTGGCTTTTTTTGATCAAAATGTGATTGTAGTTCGTTGTTAACCTTACCACGGTACTTAGGAGACGTCATTTGTGTCTGAACAACGTTTTGTTCATGAGTTATTGATCCGTGAAATCTGAATCTGCCAATATCGTTCCAACTTTACTCGACTTGTTGTCACTCAGTCATCAGTTTCTATAGACTATCTGTAGTTATTGCGTAATAATTATTGTGTTCCCACGCATTACTAATGCGTGGGAACATAATAACTAATTTGTGGCCACGCATTATTAACTCATGGCCACGCATTATTAATACGTGGCCACGTATTAATATTTTGCTCACCAATGTCACCAGGGGGGCTCCGTAGTTTTACGAGATATCGCAAACTTTTCATTTAGCTCAATGTATTTGTCAGTTCGGCTGCTACGGCAACACAGAAACCACAACAATGGAGCTGTTCATCGATTTTACTTTGAGCTTGGCCTTAAATATAAAGATATAACATCAGTGCTTGGCAATAGGCACGGGTTGGTTTCACATAAGTGAAAGACACCTCAAGAGCGAGGGGACATGCATGTCCCTCTGAGCTGAGTTATTGACAGATTCGAATTTCGCGGATCAATAACTCATGAACATAACGTTGTAAAAATACAAACAACATGACTTTACAATCATAGCATGCGCACCTACGCACCCAGCCTGTCCTCCTACAAAAAACGACCAGTTTTAGAGTGTAGCACCTCTAGTGGTCGTGTAAGAAACAACATGCTCCTGTCGATTGCAAACGCTCCGGAGGGTCGTTTATTCACAAATAACCCTCTCTGGGAAATCCTAAATTGTGGAATAGTTTGGCCATTAAAATGCTTTTTTATTAGATTTCTAGCGAGAAGTGTATATTTTACTTTTATAATCTACGTCCAGTGGATGTGTAGGATCTACAGTTTGATAGATATACGAAGATGATTTGAGGTCCCACCAGGAGAACGTGTACTGTATATGGGGCAACTTCCATGTAAAGTTAGCGTGGGTGAAAACAGTATTTCCGGTCTCGAAGTTTTCATAATAAAACCGGAAGTATTCCCCACACTGTCAAATGATTACACAGTGATATCTCCATTACTCATCCACTAAAAAACATCAGTTTATCCTTGTTAATTACACAATATTGATTGGTTTAAATTGTGTACAATGCTTTTGTGTTTTTAACCTTCGATTCGGAGAAACAAATTGTTTTTTCGGAGTTTAGACACTACAGAGTTTCCGAAGACACTACACTACCCAGAATCCCCAGCTATCGTTTGGGACTACAACATCCGCCTTGCTTTACAAACCCCGTGATTAGCCCTCAAGCTCTGTGATTGGATATTGGAGTGGCAGTGCAACAAGGTTACGCTGTCAAACAGCTCTTTGAAATGGAATGGAACCACGCCAGACTATCCAAAACTGGACTTGGACGGGTCCAGCCCTCCCCCCCAGAATTACACTTGCTGGCTATTGTGTGTTTCGCAACATGTTCTATGGCACGTCTCTACTGGGAAATGTAGTTTTAAGACGTTTTCGTATTTCCCACAATTAGAAGTTGCCAGTATTAAACTGTATACATCCCTGGAGGTTTAGGGGATATGAAACACATTGGTGTTATCAAATTTAAAACATATAATTAATACATGGGTGAAAATTGCTTGTGTCCATAATGGGCAGCATTAATACCACATGACAGCTAAGGTCAGAAGAGCTTTATTTAACAGCTGGTCTTATGTCTGTGACCCCTCCTGTTGTTAATTGATAAGCCTGAAACATGCACTTGTCAAGGTTCAGATGCACATTTAGCAAATATGGCAGTAGCCATCGATCATCTTAAGTTAAGATACTTTATTGATCCCAAGTTGGGAAATGTTTTTGTTACAGCAGCATGTACTACTTTGTTCTACTCCACTACAATTCAGAGGTTAACCTGGTATTTTTACTCTACTACATTTATTGTTGTTACTTTGCAGATTCTGATTAATGATGTGAAATATAAACAACCCTTAAATCAGACTTTAGTTACACCTGAGTAAAATTCAGCCTTATCAGTTTGTCTGTTTTGCACATCCTCCTGTTAATATCTTTGGACGTCCTGCACTAAACTGTTTTATTGTAGAGATCACTACAGTATCTTCTTGATATTTTCCATTCTATATTTCTATCATTGACCCCTATTTTGTATGTAGGCTACTCTTAATATTTAAATGTTTTTATCAAATATAACTTATTCAACAACTACATTCAATAACGTGCTTTAACCACTAGGAGGTGCGGTTTAGACCAGTGGTCTAGTTAATAAAACATAATAATATCGTACATAATATGACTATTCACTTTATTGTGAGTTTAAAACAGAACTGTAAAGGAAAATACAGTTTCAGTCTCTCGATGTGAAGCTTATGCATTGTACCATGAACCTGTATAGACCTGTAACAGTCAACTGCATGAGGAGTTGGAAAGGTAGTTCAGAAAATCAGTAATATCTTTAAAAAGCTGTGCACCGTTATGGTGTAAATACAGACTATCTATTAATTGAATCAAATATAAAAGTCAGCCGAATTAGTGTTGATACTGCAAGGAGACGTATTGTGTGAAAAGAAATGGAAGATGTTGTTTAATTGTTGATATATTTATGGTCCACGTCACGTATTCAGTTTTGGCGGCATCTCTTCCAGTTTGTCAAAAGGTCTTCTGATCAGGGCTCTATAAATACATCTCTAGGGCAGATATGTAATATTTAATGCAGCCGAACCGTGTATTACAATGCCGTTATGTGATGACTTTCAAAGAGAAAAGCAAGAACACTCGGAATAAAGTATTATTATTATTTTTTTAATGTTTTCCGATTTCATATCACATAAACACCATATCCCGACATGCATTGCGGCGTGATTTTAGCCTATCAAAACCTCTGAAAACAGAAATGTGTCTCTCAGAATCGAAAGAGAAAAACCTATGGGAAAAACACAAAAGCATTGTACAGAATTTAAACCAATTAATGTCGTATAATTAACTAGGATAAACTGATGTTTTGTTAGTGGATGAGTACTGCAGATATCACTGTTAAATTATTTGATCATTGGTTTTATTATGAAAACGGCGAGACCGGAAATACTGTTTTCAACCCGTAACTTTACATGGAATATTGCCGCATATACACGTTCTCCTGACGAAACCTCAAATCATCTTCGTAATATCTATCAAACTATAGATCCTACATATCGACTGGACGTGGATTCTAAAAGTACAATATATACTTCTCGCTAGAAATCTAATCATAAAGCGTTTTAATGGCCAAACTATCCTACAATTTAGGATTTTACAGAGAGGGTTATTTGTGAATAAACAACCCTCTGTAACGTTTGCATTGAACTGGAGCACTAGAGGCCGACAATTTTAAAACGTAATTATAGGTCGTATTAAGCGCTTGAACAAACGACATATTTGGTCGTAATAAGGGCTTAAACAATCGACCCATTTGGTCGTATGAGTTGGAGGACTTGTTGTGCGCACCAGTTATGTGCAGCCCTGGTTATGACATCATAAAGTGGCCAAAATCTGATGAGCTCATTTTCAGACAGGTTTTTCTATAAATGGATCAGGACAAAAAGTGAGCGAATCTTTTTTCCTGAAATTTTCAGAATCTCTTTACACCGAGGGGACACGTGTTTATGTATAAAATATAGGAAAACGTGGATTTTGCATAATAGGTAACCTCTAAGAAATGGAAAACAACCTTTGAACATGCTGCAAGTACAGCTCAGGCTTTACATTGGGAAAGCTGAATGAACAGAGGTTGTAAGGACAGCCAGCGAGCCCCTCAGAGCCTCCATTTCCAAAATGTCTCTGCAGACAACAGGGATTCTACAGATCCTGTGCAGTTCATGCAATGCTTGCTTGAATGCCAGATGAACTACATTTATTAAAATTAAATGCGTGGTGTTTTCATTTTTAATTGTCTGTGTTTTGATATGTCTTGGGAGAGGAGATTAAAGACCATTAACCGAATGAATCAGGACACCTGTCATTGAGTCATTGGGAGTAATAAGATCCCAATTTCACTTGGGGGACATTTTCACAGATGAGCTAAGCTTTCAATCACTATAAATAGGGCTATGTTTAAAAGAGTTAATGTAAAAGCAATACAAGTTGATCCCTGCAGTGGGTTAATGACGAGCTCTTTGCAGTCATCAGTGGTTCTGCACTGAAAGCAACATGTTCAACAACATCACAAAAAACAAATCCCACAGAAATTATTTCCAGATGACCCCGCAGTGATTTCAATTTGCTTTTAGATTTATTTCACTGTTAGAGGCACACATACTGTATAGGCTGAACTGTCCTAACTTGTAGCACAGTCATCTCAGTCCAGGAAAACACAGCTATTTACTTCTGAGTGCCATCAAATATGCCTCCCCTCACTAATGTTTTAACCTAATTCAAGTTCAGTCAGAGACTCAACCAGTCTCAACTATGCAGTGGGATGTGTGTGTGTGTGTGTGTGTGTGTGTGTGTGTGTGTGTGTGTGTGTGTGTGTGTGTGGTGTGTGTGTGTGTGTGTGGTGTGTGTGTGTGTGTGTGTGTGTGTGTGTGTGTGTGTGTGTGTGTGTGTGTGTGTGTGTCTTCCCCGTGTTTCAGCCATGCTATCTCCACTGTGCAGCCCTGCACCCTGGGCTCTGCCTGAATTGACAGACTTGCACTGCAACCCCCCAAATGCCACCAACAGAGAACCTCTCTTGGCTCCGGTGGTCGAGCATGTGTGTGCAGAATGTGTGTGGACATGTATGCAATAAAAGTTAAATCCTATAAAAATGAGGTGTGTCCTACTTGTCCAGTGTAGTTATACACATTTTGCATTGGTTAACATGACATGGAAGCTATTAATAAATCATCTCAATACAAATACTTTCATAAGGGTATGCATATAAAATAAAAGGTGGAATAAAATACAATACCTAGATGTGTGTGCTACTGATACAGTGTGGTATTACGAGTCAGCATTGATTAGGTGGCATTTGGTCCTCACATCACATGGAAACTATTGAAATTAAATGTGACTTTTCAATAAAGAAACTGCTTAATTTTCACAGTATTCATATATAATAGAAAACGCACTGAAATCCAACACAAATATGTCTCCCACTAGTCCAATGTAGTTCTACAATTTGCATTGATTTTGAGTCATAAGGCCACATCATCCTTCCATATTCTATTTAAACACTGCTGCATTGATTTAAAGTGGCTGGTTCAGGTACTGGGGCTGTACGTACATGTGTAGGTGCAGTCCATATCGATGGATAGAATTGAATTAAAAATAAAAATATAAGTTGTGAATAACATTGTTATGCTCCTCTGACATAGATCATAAAATACAGCGGTGTAACTAAAAAATGGACAGTTGATGCTCTAAAATTACCACACCAAATAAATAGAATTATTTTATTGTCATCGCACCAGGTAAATCCATCCATCCATCCATCCATCTTCTCCCGCTTATCCGTGGTCGGGTCGCGGGGGTAGCAGTTCCAGCAGAGAGCCCCAAACTTTCTTTTCCCTGGCGACATCAACCAGCTCTGACTGGGGCGCTCCCAGGCCAGCGAAGAGATATAATCCCTCCACCTGGTCCTAGGTCTACCCCTTGGTCTCTTCCCAGCTGGACGTGCCTGGAACACCTCCCTAGGGAGGCGCCCAGGTGGCATCCTAACTAGGTGCCCGAACCACCTCAACTGGCTTCTTTCGACGCGAAGGAGGAGCGGCTCAACTCCGAGTCCCTCCCTGATGACCGAACTTCTCACCTTATCCCTAAGGGAGACACCAGCCACCCGGCGGAGGAAACCCATCTCGGCCGCTTGTATCCGCGATCTCGTTCTTTCGGTCATGACCCATCCTTCATGACCATAGGTGAGGGTAGGAACGAAAATGGCCCGGTAGACAGAGAGCTTTGCCTTCTTGCTCAGCTCCCTTTTCGTCACAACGGTGCGGTAAAGCGACTGCAATACCGCTCCCGCTGCTCCGGCCCATCTCACGCTCCATTGTTCCCTCACTCGAGAACAAGACCCCGAGATACTTGAACTCCTTCACTTGGGGTAAGGACTCATTCCCTACTTGGAGTGGACAGTCCATCGGTTTCCTGCTGAGAACCATGGCCTCAGATTTGGAGGTGCTGATCCTCATCCCAGCCGCTTCACACTCGGTTGCGAACCGATCCAGTGAGTGCTGAAGGTCGCAGACCGATGAAGCCATTAGAACCACATCATCTGCAAAAAGCAGTGGTGCAATCCTTAGTCCACCGAACTGCAGACCCCCCCCCCCCACGACTACGCCTCGAAATCCGATCCATGTATATTACAAACAGGATTGGTGACAAAGCGCAGCCCTGGCGGAGGCCAACCCTCACCGGAAATGGGTCCGACTTACTGCCGAGGACCCGGACACAGCTCTCGCTTTGGGAGTACAGAGATTGGATGGCCCTGAGTAGAGACCCCCTCACCCCATACTCCCGCAGCACCTCCCACAGTAACTCCCTGGGAACTCGGTCATACGCCTTCTCCAAGTCTACAAAACACATGTAGACCGGATAAGCGTACTCCCAGGCCCCCTCCAGGATCCTTGCGAGAGTAAAAAGCTGATCCGTCGTTCCACGACCAGGACGGAATCCGCATTGTTCCTCCTCAATCTGAGGTTCGACAATCGGCCTGACCCTCCTTTCAAGTACCTTGGAGTAAACTTTCCCGGGGAGGCTGAGTAGTGTGATGCCTCTGTAATTGGCACACACCCTCTGATCCCCCTTTTTGAAAAGGGGGACCACCACCCCGGTCTGCCACTCCTTCGGTACTGTTTCCGACTTCCACGCAACGTTGATGAGACGTGTCAACCATGACAGTCCCTCAACACCCAGAGCCTTCAGCATTTCCGGGCGGATCTCATCCACCCCCGGGGCTTTGCCACAGGTAAATCGAAATTTAAAAAAGCAATCCTTGCAGTGCATTTCCACATAATACGAAAAAATATACAGTTGCAAGAAAAAGTATGTGAACCCTTTGGATTCTCCACACATAGCGTTGTCTCTAGCTGACACTCTAGGATTCTTCTTCACCTCATTGAGCACTCTGCGCTGTGCTCTTGCAGTCATCTTTACAGGACGGCCACTCCTAGGGAGAGTAGCAACAGTGCTGAACTTTCTCCATTTATAGACAATGTGTCTTACCGTGGACTGATGACCATCAAGGCTTTCAGAGATACTTTTATAACCCTTTCCAGCTTTATGCAAGTCAACAATTCTTAATCGTAGGTCTTCTGAGAGCTCTTTTGTGCGAGGCATGGTTCACATCTGACAATGCTTCTTAAGAATAGCTAATTCAAAACTGGTGTGTATTTTTTATAGAGCAGGGCAGCTTTAACCAACACCTCCAATCTCGTCTCATTGGTTGGACTCCAGGTTGGCTGACTCCTGACTCCAATTAGCTCTTGAAGAAGTCTTTAGCCTAGGGCAGGCAAGGAATTTTGGCCATGGGCCAATTTTTTGCTGAGCCGCAAGATGGCGGGCCAGAACATAATCAAAGCCTAATTCAAGGAATTGATTTTGGTAAGAGGGAGCAGCGCCCCTGTTCCCCGGTTCAGAAAAAACTCTGATATCGCTGTTACAGCCGCTGCTACCTTGTGTCTTTAAGATGGTTGTGTATGTAAATGAGCTGTGCAGTTCCCCTGCTGTCATTGGCCGTCCGGACCGTTCAACCCCTGCTCGCTTCTGCCACGTCATCCGGGGGAGGAGTATAAAGGCTGAGCACGGACAACACTCTGAGGCTCTGTATTGTGTGACAGATGCCTCAACCCTCTCATTGTGACAAAGCCTTCCTCCTGTGATTCTGTAGACTGACTAGCAGTGTATTCTGTAGGGTTCTGTGCGAGCACACTGGTTAGCAGTGTGTCGTGGTATTCTGTGTTTAGTGTAGGGTTTGTTGTGTGTGTTGCGTAGATCCAGGTTGCTTAGCTCCTGTAGAACCGCACTTAGGATAGTTACATTGTGAAACAGCTTAGACCCAGGTGATTAGCATTCCTGTGTGTATATTGCGTAGATCCAGGTGATTAGCACCTGTAGACCCGCACCAGCTGTGTTTGCTCACAGTCCCGTTTTGTTATTGTTTGTTTCCACTTTAGAAGTGAGGTATTTTCTTTCCTTTGTATAGTACTGGGCTACTCTCTTTTGGAGACCCTTTTTGTGAACTAGTGACAGCTTGACCCGTTGTTGGGCCAAGCTGTTTGTGTGCAACGTTTTGCTCAGTTTGCCGTTACAAATAAAACCACCGGTAACCAATACCAATTACAAACTGGTCGTGTCGTTTCCCTTTCTTACCCCTAGCAAAGAGGAACGTAACATCGCTGATAACCCTCCCCATCAACACTCTGATGCGCAGTCAGATCCGCTGATTGGTTCACTGATGATATAGGCGCCCAATCCTGAGCCTCTGGCTAGACCCGCCCAAAGGGAGGCTCGTCCTCTCTAGCCCCATTTCAGTCCCAAAGCCAGGGCTATTATCTGTATTTTAACAGACTTATCTTTTAAATAGAGGTGTATTTATTGTTCTCTTCAAAGTTTATTTTTCTCTGAAATTTTAGGGAGGATGGTCCTCCCTTTCCTCAATGGACGAGCCTCCACTGAGTAAAGTAGAGTTATTAACTAGGTAGCAGTGTTATTTAACATACTTTTATTCTGATAAGTATTGTCAATTTCTCTGGGTTTTTGGCATTTATTTGAGTGTTTGCCCACATTTGAGAGGCTTGAGGGATAACAGAGGACGCATGGACAACTGGAATCCTTTTTCCTTTTCTTTATTTCAACTTTTCAAGGACACATTAGGATTCTTTCAGGTTGAAAACCTTTAAAAAATACCAATGGACAAAATAAATCAATTACAGCAGTTTTGCTTTGCAATTTAATATATTATAACCTAAATTAATCAGTAACCAAGTATTTTACTCAATCTCAATGTATTTAATAGTTAAATAAGTAGGCCTACTTTAATTGACCTGGTTACCCCCAACCACACATTTGCCATATGTGACCCGCTCTATCGAAATCAGTCGAAAGTCGCAACGGCTCATTTCAAAATAAACGTGGATTTGCGTAAAAAAATTGTTGTTCGGGTGCATGTTTTGTTTGATTTTAAATAAACAAAGTCTTGGCTTTCAGAATATGACATTTTTATTTCCAAAATCACGCGATAAATACATGTTTGAAGCTTGTAAAGGGAAGATGACAGCTCTCCCTCGCCACTCTGCTCTTCCACAGCGCCGCTTCCCCTCCCTCCGCTGACATTATGAATGTAAGCGGATATGTCGGGACAGAATTTATTTTACCGGACACATTTGAAACTTACCGGTCATGTTTCTATAATAATAATAAGAATGGTGTAGCAGAGTTTCCGTTAGCAGGTAATCACCGGACTAGGACCAGATATGCTGATGTTTAAAACTCAGTTAATGGGGCTCATTTTTATATTGCTTCAGTTTATAATCATTACAGATAAAAAAAAATCATTTTCATTATTCAATAAATGATTCCACAAACATAATTATTACATTCAAACATACTTGTAGTAGATGAAGTACATTATTCAAAAGTTTACATTAACCCTCTCCCTCCCTCTCTCTCCTGACAGCCCGTCAGTTTCTCATGCAGCGCGCTAAACAGTGGGCGGGGCTTCAGGTGATTATGCAGCAGCTGATCTGATCTCTCTCTCTCTCGTCCGGTTACACTTCACTCGCGTTTATGTCCATATCGATCAGATCCAGCTCTCCTGATCGGCCTTTATAGAGAGCACCGATCAAACTATTAAGAGTGAATATCGGCCGATAATGACCGGCGGCCGATCGATCGGCGGCTAACGGAAACCCTGATGTGCGACTGTCGTCCTATGTTGTAAAAAAAAAAAAAAAAAAAAAGATCTCATAATAATATTTTAGATTCTCAAAATTACGGGCCAAATTATTGCTGGCGGGCCAACAATGGCCCGCGGGCCGCCTGTTGTCGACCCATGGCCTAGGGCAGGCATCCTCAAAGTACGGACTCCGGTCCGGATCCGGACCGAACCACAACTGTCTCTGGACTCTGAGCAAATTATACTTTTCATATGTATTATCTGTGTTATCTGCGAGACATCGCCACAACGCAACGAGTCAAAAATGATCCGCTATGTCCATAGACTACAAACAGCGCTCATCGGACATTTATGAGAGAAAGTCTCTAATGTCCGAGTGCAAGTGAATGTAGCACAAGATGCACGTCATGTAACCCCTCCCCCGATCCTGGCGCGAGCGTGGACATATGATTGGCGGCGATTTCATTTGAACGGGACGGTGCAAAACGAGAAGCATTCGGACCCAAGCACTGAAGGAATGAGGTATTTGAGGTCTACACTGACAGAGACTGTCAGTTTGGCTGTACTCAGCATTGAATCAAAACGCACTAAAGCTGTTGATCTTAATACGTTTGTGAGGCGTTTTGCTGAACAAAATGGTAATCGCCGCATTCAGCTGTAATACACGTCAACTTGATGCTCTGCTCACGGATGAGCATACAAAACTATTAAGATGATGACCTTACGTGTGTAAATATATCTTTTTCTTTGAGGGGGTCTGCCCCCAAAAAACAGTTTTAAGTCCTGAGAAAGTCAAATAAGACGGTGTGTAAAACTTCACTGCCCAGCCAAAAAAAAGTAACCACTTTGATTTAACTAGGCCAGTAGGTAAGGACATTCCACTGGATAATAACTGAAGTATAAAAGAATGCATGACTGAAGTGATGGAGACCATGTTGAAGGCAAACAAAAAGAGAAAATAACAGGTCAAATCCCCCTCTCAGATTCCACAGCTACCAGAAGCACATAAATACTTGCTGGTGATTTGATTAATCAGCTTTGTGATGGAATAAAAAATGCACAGTGCATTGCCTTAGCTGTGGATGAGTCCACTGACCCCACTGACATTGCTCAGTTGCTGGTGTTTGTGAGTTTTTATGATGAGGCAAAGGGGGAGTTTGTTGAAGATGTGTTGGGCCTGACGAACCTCAGTGGACACACAAGGGGGAAAGACATTTATAAAGCAATAATGGGAATGCTGAATGAAAAAGAGTGCAGCTGCCTTTATTCATAACTGTGCAGCTCTTACACTGCGACTCTGAGGGGTCAAGCACAGACACAATAACAATGAAAACGGCTGCATACAGATTATTTTTGTTTTTGCAACCTCGTGTTAAGAATCTTGTTGCAATTGTTTAAAAGTTTGAATGACCGTAATAAACTGACCTTTGTCTTATTGAAACGTTTATTTTGGACCTTTAAGATTTGTATTTGAGTATCCCTGGCCTAGGGGTTCACACACTTTTTCCACCCTGCACTGTGAATGTTTACATGGTGTGTTCAATAAAAACATGAAAACATATAATTGTTTGTGTGGTATTAGTTTAAGCAGACTGTGTTTGTCTATTGTTGTGACTTAGATGAAGATCAGAACACATTTTATGACCAACTTGGCATATATTTGGCATCTCTGATGTCGATCAGTTAATACAACTATTAAAAAGTAGTGCAGTTGCAAAGTGTTACTGTGTGTGTGCTAGTTCAGCGTTTGACGGTGTTCAGTTCTCGTATGGCTCTGGGGTAGAAAATGCTTTTCAGTCGGTTTGTCCTTGATTTAATTGACCTGTTTTGATGATGATGTCTAATTTGATTAAATGACTGTTGCCTTACCTTCTCCAATAGCGCCTATAGTGGGAGGGACTAAGAGTTAAGGAAAGGAGTCGAGGAGAAAAGAGGAGGATGTTCAAACTGTTCAAATAAAGACATTGAGACTCCATCCTATTATCCTTTAGCCTATAACATATAGACACCAATTCCCCTTTCTTTTACACCTAAAGGTTTGAAACTGGAGAACCTGGAAGAAATATATGCATAAACAAGAGGTAACGAGGATTCAAACCCAGGATCTAGTTGATGTACTTTACGGATATAGAGCCAAACAGTGTTAGCTGACAGGACATTAACACCATACAAGCTTCCAACACACAGCTTACAAGGACACTGAAACCAATACATCTTAAAAGAGAAAAGTATTGATACCCAAGATCGTAGGACTATAAATGAACATCGCTGTGGCCTTGTCAAAATGCAAAGCTCCACAGATGGAAAGCGATGTTGGCGTGAGGATGCCGTTTCAGTCACACACACATCAAGGAAGCGACTATTTATAGCAAATAGTTTCACACAGTGAGTAACAGAAATGACTCTTTGAAGCACTCTCAAAGAATCTGAGAAGCAGCGAGGGTTTGGCTGGCAAAACTAATCTTTGCTTAAAATAAAGAACTCTGAGACAAAACGGATGAGGGATTAAACTTCTGTCAGACTCACAATGTACACTTTTTAGAATTTGTATCAATGCAAAAGAATCAAAGATATCTGATAAGCTCAATTCTGTCTGACTCCACCACCACAGATTTATTTCCTTTGAAAGATTTTCATTTAGGGTTGCATTCAACCATTACAATTCCAAAGGGACTATCATAGATTCGGACCGACTTTACGCAGCAATGGTTAGATACAATGTCGTACTTTCTAAGCATTACACTTCAGTACCTTCAGTTTTGTCAGATCTGCAATAACTGTCATATTTTTTTCTAATCTTAAAGTGGCCTTATAATGCTTTTCCCCCTTTCCTGTAGTGTGATATGTTATTGCGCATGTAAATGGTCTGCAAAGGCTAAATCCCAAAGTTCCCCCAGAGGGAGTCCCCTGCCTGAAACGCCTTGATTGGACTCCTCTGTTAACTTCCGTAACATAGTGACATCTCTAGTAACACTAGCTTTCCTATTGGCTAGCGCTCCAACAGAATTGAACATGAAGGGAGCAGAAATCTCTAAGCGGTTGACCAATCACAACAGAGTTTGCCAGCTAACCAATCAGAAGAGACTGGGCTCCATTAAGGTGTGGAAGCCGTTTTTGACATTGTTGGAGGATCATTAATAATGTAATTAAAGAGCTCTGCTGCTGCTTGTATTTTACTTGCTCTGTAAAGACTGCGTAATTCTTAATTGTGTCTGATGTTTGGCAATCCATCCCCAGTTATTTTAATTGTTCTACTTTCGGTAGTTGTTTGTTGTCGTTGTTGATAGCTGGTTACCCTTGGCCTTTTTGTTTATGTCTACCATGCTGTCGACTGGCAGCTTTATTTAGATTAGCTTTATTTACAATGTAATACCCAGCTTTTTTTCTTTGTTTTCCTCTTGTACATATGTAAAGGTTTCGGGTACCTACTTACTGTATATTGTGTATGTCTTTGCTTTAGTGTAACTGAAAGAAAAAATCTAAATAAAGTATAAAAAGAGACTGGGCTCTGGTTTCAGACTCACCCCCAATCTTCCCCATACTCTACCCTTACCATACCTTCACTGCCTATATTGGAGCAGAATAAGAAAAGAAGTTGTTATTTTTTACAGAATCGTAATGACATTCCAATCAAACAATGGGTTTAATTTAAATAAATGAATAATGGGTGCCCCATTATTAACGCTGATCGGTTGCTGTACCTGTGCAGTTTACTGTATGTATGAAAGGTGATATGCATGTGGATGTGGATGTACTTCATTGTGTTTGCAAGGGCAGAGGAGATTGAACCTGCTGCAGGGAGAGGCTTCAGTGAAGGAAGGTGTTGGCCTTGAATCATTTTTTCATCCTCCTTTAAGAAGGACTCTGAGGAATTCCCTGCACTAAATGCATATTAGCTACCCTATGGGTGAGTTGGTTATCCAGTTTTAATAACTGCATTAACCCTTATACGACTGCACATGAATTATAGAAAGTGTATGAATTAGCAATGGCCGAGTGTGAAGAATCCTCCCCCTACCAACGCAGTCAGGAGATTCACCCTCTGTTCAATTATATATTGGCTTTACCGATCAATTCAGTGAAGAGACATTCTCCGGCTTGAAATTACACACAAAATCATTGTGTGTGTGTTAGGTCTACATCAACCTGGCAATCATTCCCAAGACGCTGGACTGACATGACAGGTTCAGGTGTTTATTACAAAGATCTTTCTAGATGAAGATGCATTACTGCAGAGGGAAACAATAACCTGTCGATCCAAAAGTCCTGGGGACGTCACCAGATTAGAGGTTTCACAGGTAATTTTAGGACAATTTGCCTTAGGACAAAAATTATAACATGAAAAAGTATGCAATGCCTGTTGATGTTACATTTTAAACAATAGGCTGACAACATTTTACAGACTTAGACCCCAATGAATATATAGGCTCTGATAAGAGTCCTTGGAAGAAGTATAAAATAAACATTTCTTCTTTCTTTTGAGTATCGATGTTTTCTGCAATCAGAGCAAATGAAGTGGAATTTCTGTGTTCCTTCATCTCATTTTTGTCAGGGAGATCAAAATGGGATCAAACACTGCCTGCAATAAACTTTAAACCTTTGAAGAAAGGTCCTTCATGGGAAAAGAAGAATACACAGTATATATAGACAAACGTATGTGTGTGTGTGCATGTGTGTGTGTCAGACAGATATAGAAAGAAAGAGAGCGGTGGCCCGAGGCGTTTTAAGATACAAAGCTTATCCTAAGATCAAACACGCGATGTGTTGGGTCTTCATCATTCAGAGAAATTGCGCACACACTCCCACAAGAGAACAAACTATTTCAGGGCAAGTATTTTTGGCATTCATTAAAGCTGCTTTGAACATAAATTAATTATTACTATTTATTTACACATTTGATAAATGGAACACACCAAGGGGTTAAGAAGACATTGCTATAAAGATCCACATTAAGCTGATATGATATACTAAAATCTAATATCTTTCCAAAATGCATTTTGAAGACATCAGTCCTTAAACAATTTTTGAGAATCGTGACTTGCAGGTAGTTTTCTTTCTCCAGATATGCCCTCTATAAAAAAAAATAGTATAGCTCTATTCTTGTCTCTACCACGTTCTGTCTATCTTCGGGAATAGTGTTTCACTACCACCGACACTTAGCACAGCATTTCATCACTCTTTCACGTAAAGATTATTGATTTGTGCAGCTCAGATTTTTGAAGTTATTTTGGTCTCTATGTGGTTGACAAGATTTACAGGAGATTATATTTTTTCAGCATGAGCCAGCAGGAGCTAAAAGAGGCTCTGCAGGAATGGAAAGCACAGGGATGTGAATCAGCTGCGACACACATGGAGGACATCAAAGGCCACTACATTTCTCATAAAAATGGTTAGCTGTTTTTCAATCTCTTTAACATAAAGAAAAAAAGTTTCCAGGGCTACGGAACAATTTAAATTCTATAAAGGGAGCTCAAAAGAGACCAAATCATGAAGTGGGAAAGAACTGAGAACAAATAGCAGGTGAGGGATATGAGAGGTTGGCCAAAACATAATTCATAAAAGATCACAATGTCTGTGTAGCCAAAGCTGGAAATGACGCATGTTCCTCTGTGCTGTTAGCATCCTTGGATGTTGAAACATAAAAAACACATCAGTGAGTCACGCTGTTGCTCTGGGTGACAGGTGGTCCTCCATTTCTGTAAAACATGGGCAGTGTTTGTTATTAGTCCAACCGCATCTTACTGCAGTACAAATCACTAGTGCACCATATCCAATCTCCACCGTGTACTCTTGTTTCCAACCTATTTGCTACAAACGCAAATGTATGGGTCCTTTACAGTCCGTTTCAGCTTATTTGTAATCTGTAAGGCACTTTTAGCTTCATCTAACTGCTGCCTTGTTTTTGGCTATAAAACACAATACCAGCCCATTACCAATTGAGAGATTGGGAACCTTTGTGAGCATTAAGCAAAAAAAAAAACTAATTTAATGCCGATTTGTGTCGTATTTTTACTTTACCTGTGCAGTATACTGTATGTATTAAGAATCATATCGATAAACAGCTAAAGAGAACCATATTTCAACAGGAGACCAAAAATTGAGCTGAAAGAAGAAATGGTGAGACAAGAAAATCCTTACAAACTTACTTTGTAACTGCTAGAAGTGTAAATAAACAACTGTTTCCTAACAATATGGAATATAGTGTCAAATATATACGTCATATGTAGTAATTTGATCCACTCTTTATAAACCCCCATTCACATAACGACATATTGATATTTGCTGCTAACTCTAGACCAGCACCCACCCACCACTCACCCATATGTGTATTCCATCTTGTGCAGAGCTCATTGCATGGTTGGAAAAAGGTTAAATATATTGAATGCAAGTCTTCAAAACCAATCCAAGGCTAACTGTAGGATGAAAATACCTTCATGTTACATGGATATATGTATTAGGATGACTCATTTTCTGTCGTCTCATCTTCTGCATTTTATATTTGTACCTGTGTATCAGCCAGATATGATGACATTTAGTCAATCCCCAGCAGAACATTGTTTTTTTTTACCAATGCACAATAAGTCTGCTTTTGATCAAATATGAACATTTAATTTCTAACACTGGGAAAACAACAGTTCTGCCATGTGCGGGGCGATGCGCCCAGACTGTTTCGACCTCCAATTGTTCATTCTAATAGGAGACTAATGGGTGGTTGAACTAGCAAACAGTCTCCACGACAACAGTGATGGAGAAAAGAGAGTGCCCCAAATTAGTGACGCATGTAGTGTAATCTGGGAACATTGGAATTAATAACAGCAATAAATGCTAACTGTTGGTCACCGGACCTAATGTTATTCAAACCAGACAGACAGTGTGTTCTAAGGTGGCTAGCTGTTGTTGTTGATCGATGCACATGTGATGGGAGGAAGAAGAAAAAACATTAGGAGCCTGCAAGCTCATTAAATATCATGTTATAAGCCCTGCTACAGGTCAGCGTTACAGTCAAACCAGGTAAAGATTATATTGAGTGAGCTACATGCTGTAGACTGTCACACAATAGTATAAATGCAGCTAAATATTTTAGATTATTACCCATCTGCACCACATACGGTCTAATATCCTATTGATGTTACTGCCAGGCTTGAAATGTAGCCTCTAATAAAAAGCATTTCATCGAGATAGTGAATTCTCGTGCGGTAACATGGGGCCGTTATCTCAGTGACATGTCCATTCTTTCAAATAGAAAACGCAAAATAAATGAGTTTTCTCAACAAAAACATTTGAAAAGCACATTAGTGATAGTTGGAAACGTGTGTGTGTGTGACCAGGGAACAGATCGAGCAGTAAGTGTATTGATTTTACAATGACGTAATCTGTGTTCTAAACATGCTCATACACATACTATTTCTACGAGATGTGTGTGTGTGTGTGTGTGTGTGTGTGTGTGTGTGTGTGTGTGTGTGTGTGTGTGTGTGTGTGTGTGTGTGTGTGTGTGTGTGTGTGTGTGTGTGTGTGTGTGTGTGTGTGTGTGTGTGTGTGAAAGAAAAGAGGGATGTTCTTTAATCCAGAGTTATTTTCAATTTCAACTGTCACACATCTAAGTAGACCAAATATCATCTCTGCTCCACTTTCTGGATAAAAGTCAGTTTTAAAAAACCGAAGAAGCACCTGATGACACTGCCATCACTTTTCTATTGATAGATCACCGACAATCATCTATTAATATAACACGACTGCAATAACATGCAGATCGAGTCCCTTGTACTTTTTGTAGAAAATGATCCAATGTTCTATGACAAGAAGTCAACCAACTCTTCCCTGAACAGTGTGCCTTCTTACCTGTATATCAGACGGTCTTATCAGTGAAGGAAAAACATTTCTGCTCAGGTGAAAGATTTTTTCATTTTTCGTGAGCTGCCGTCCAGCGACCACATCAATTATGCAACATCCACTGGTTTCTGTAGAGACACAGATGGAGGAAATTCATGTTGAAGACTCTACGAACACAAAGTAACAACATGTTTTTCCTTCCAACCTATAACATATATAATGTATTGGTCAACAGTGCCTTTCAATCAGATTAGTTAGCAAACAGATGCTTCTTTACAGATCCAACAGTTCCCATAGTAGCATTTCTGCCCAGAAAATTATACAATTTGGAATATTTTTACTGTATATTATTGTACAGTTTTAGAAGATTAAAAGAAAAATATGCTCCAAAAAATGTATCCATAATTTCTCAAATTGAAACTGCCATAAAAAAACCTATTAAGAGTTATTTTATTTTACTATAACGGGAACATTACCTTTGAATTATTATTATTACACAGAAAATGTCCTCTTTTTGCTCACATTTAGTATTTCCCTTAAGAGGTTTGCTGTAATTTTAAGGGCAATCCTGTTCAGGATCATGACCCTGAATATGACAATTTGAAAGCTGAAGTACTTTGACTATGTAACTCCACAATAAATTGAAAAGTTGGCATCCTTGAAAACCGCTGGCTGCTACATCCAAAATGTACACTATAAGAGCAGCGAGAAGGAACCAAAACAGTAACTCTGTGTGCCAGACAGCTAAATAATGATCTGAAACTCACCGAAAGGCAGAGGGGAGGGGAAGATTTGGGTAATGCTCTCGACCCACAACAACAAGCAACACCTTTTACATTGTAATACACTTGTCATTTGTACATTTTAATTATTCAAATGAAGATGTAAGCCTTTTTAAAGATCGGGAAATATTGTGGTTTTGCTGAATACAAAAAAATAGGTCTCAGGCTTCAAGTCCCTGTTGAGTTTTATTTCTAAACACTACCAAGATCTTAAACTCTTCTTAAATGAGTGTTGTGATCGCCTAAACATGAGAATAAAGGGGTTGTCATTATTTAGGTGCAAGATATTGTAGGAAGATGAATTAAATACATTGTAATGAACATATCTGCTGAATTTGTTATCAACATTTGTTTTTAAATAAAAAAATGAAATCTTTAATTGCATTTATTTTCTCTGCTGTTGTAATTTAATTATGAGCACTCAAGGTTTAAGGTTCTTTATTTGTCAAACGAACATAGCTACAGTGTAGTTATGTCGATGAAAATCTTGTGTCACAGGCTTCTCCAACAGTGCAACACAAAACACAGATAAACAGAAAAACATAGTGCAAGTGAATAGTAAATACATGACGAAAATAGTTTAAAAAAGTGAAATAGTCCACTAAAGTCCAGTTTTGGTCAGGTTTTACCAGTATTCACTGAATGGCGAGAGTTCAAAATCGATTTCAGCAGGGTACCCAGATGGCAAAAAAACACTTGAGCCTGAAAAAGGAATGTGCTTAGTTACTAAATTGCAATGTTTTGATGAGACAGCACTGTTTATTGGAATAATTGATGCCTGATCTGAGCACTATCCATCGCTGCCAGGCGGACACTGCCAGGGAAGCAATGTAGGGTTTGTAATGACGGGTGCCATACTTTACATACGTTTCCCCATGCCTGATATCAAGCCTTAAAGCAGGACCTGGCTTAGACAATGCCTCCCCAGGGACACGGCAGAGTTATTGAGCTACTCTTGCTCATGTGATATATCTGCTTAGAGGATATTTATTACTGCTATAACTAAAGAAAGAAGCTAGAGACAATAACCTTCATTTCCCCCCTTTTGTCCAACAAAGAGGACCCATTAGCTCTGACATTCTATGCTGTGCTTACAATATATGTTGCTGGACCGGACAAAAGTCTTCAATCGGCAGTAGGTTAATTTGGTCGCATTAATGTGAAAAGAGGAGTAATATAAGTTGCCACTAGCTCAATATCTATTAGTCTTTCAGGGCAAAATAAAAGAGCTTATTGGGAAGTGTGGCTTGCGGTAAAGAAAAACTGCTGTCCTCTGTGGGGGAATGTTTCTTTTCATATTTAAAGCCACTATGTAGGACTTAAAATGAGTCACTTTGGTTACGATGGGCTCATCACAGAGAGCATCAGTCACACATAAAGGGCCTGAAAACTACTAATAAAGCATTTATATCCTATTTAAAAAAAAAAGTTTAATGATTGAACATTTGAACATTAGTAGAGTTAGTCCAAGATTTTTGTGAGAATGTACGAATGATGTTACAGACATATCTATGATGATTGTACTTGCAATACAGCCACTGTATAGATGATAAACTATTTGGATTTAGGAAACAATTTCCTCTTTTGCCCCTTGTTACTGTCACCAGCCCTGCACCAAAGCACTAGCTGGTGCACATAGTGGAGCATTAAGATACTAAAGAGCTAGATTTTTCTATCAGGACACCAAAAATAGAGCTATTTATATGCTTAATGTGTAAGTAAGCAGCTGTTGGCTAACAAGTTATGCAAGTTAAAAAGGTGATAATATGATAAAGTTGTGTTCACAGCTGATGCCCCCAATGGCAAACAAAACAGTTATTGCAGCTGTGAATGGAGCTTAAAGTGCAGGTTCAAAACATAAAATGTTGTAATTTCCAGTAGCGTGGCGTGGCGGGAAAATTAGGGGAAGCCAATAATACGTCCTTTCTTTTGGGTCGGGGGTGTGGTGGTCAATGTAATAACGTAACCAGATGAGTGATTACAGCACCCGGTATCATTTTACACACATTTGTATCATACAGATGCAGGACTTACACACGCCTGTTATCTAACCGACAGGTCCGCACACACTCTCCAGCCCAAACTCTAATAAGCATTCATTCACAAACTAAATCAGGAGACCTTTAACGTTTTACGTCCAATTCGCTCATTTTTTCCTTGCTGTACAGAGCTTCAGTTTGGGCATCGGCCTGTCATCATCCTGTGGAACGCTCTCCCCGACCAAATGAGAGCACCACAGACCGTGGAGGCTTTTAAAAAAGGCCTCAAAACCCATCTCTTCAAAAGAGCCTTTGCCTAGACATTTTTATCACCCTTTTATTTTTATTTTATTTATTTTTTATTGCTTTTTAATTAATTCTACCGTGTTGTGTAATGTTTATTTATACTGTTCATGCTCACTACTTGTAGCACTTCGGGATTTGCATTCAAATATGAAGTGCTTTATAAATGGAACTCATTATTATTATTATTATTATCATCAGATTGTATTTGTTATTGTTGCTGCTGTAGCGGAAGTTTAGTACAATTATTTTTGATTAAATACTCCACATCTCCACCCTGCATAATTGCACTTGCTTCAGTTGCTCGCTACTTTCTAACGGCGGTGAGAGTAGTGCAGTGACGCTATCTATCTTCTATCGATTAGATTTATGATTCGAAAATTATAAAAGTAGGGAAGACATGTGGATATTATCCGGCTGAACAAAACGTGCATTTATCTAACGGGTTCTTTTTCCACTGACCTTATTTCGAGCTATTTTCCAAAATCCTATGGAGAAATCCCATTGCTTTTTTGTCGAGTGAAACCGAGCGCAGCTTACATCCGGGTTTTAGGACACGTCACTGCAACACTAAATTGATGCGATTTGATTGGATTGTGAGGCAAGGGAAGTCAGCCGCCTCTGACCAATCACAGGTTGGCAGGGGCATGACGTGAGCCTCATCTGATTGGTCAATCCCTCAATTTTCTTTCACCAAGGGAAGCCAATTTCGGCTGGCCTCCTCTCGCAACAGAGAGTGCCATCTACTGTTTCACCATAAAATCGACAGGGGCGCTGTTTTTCACTCTTTGTAAAATACTCAATGATAATGGGGGAGAGACGGGCCGGCAGCAACACACAACAAAGAATTTCCGAAACTGTTTTTATTTATTTATTAAAATTATTAATACAATCCAAAAAAACAGGTGAAGTCTGGCTTCCCTTGGCCTCCAGGAGAAAACGCCACTGGTAATTTCATCCACTCATCATAAATGTATTACGCTTGCAACACCCCTATTAACATAAAGCCATATTTTTATCTGACTATGAATGCAGCTAATACTAGACCAGAGTCCATCTATGCCTCCATACTTCACCCACTTCGTTCCATCTAGTGCAGCACTCATTGAAGAGGTGGAATAATGTTTACAAATGATATATTATGCAATTCAGTGACAAATATATTCTGGAACACACTGTAGGGTTTGTCGAAACATAATAATGCTTTTAAATTATATGGCAATATGTTGCGATCAATGTTGCGATCAAGTAGTCTTTCCATCTTTTTTTTTACATTCAACATTTGTTTTTGTTGTGTATTTTTTAAATCACTGCTTCATCCTGATATTCTAAACAACTTTTAATTCTATGGTCAACATGTTCTTTCACACATCTCTATTATGACTACTATTGTAATACTGTAAGTAGAAATGTTGGTTATGTATGGGTTAAATATGTGTGTAAGGGAATTTAAAGTGCAGGTAGATGGAACTGAGAAGAATAAGTGCGTGTCTGCTCTGTTCCTCCCCGTCACCGCTCACTGCAAACTGCTGCCTTGGGCCTTTTAGGCAGATGCTTTGAATCCAGAGCCCTACTGTCACAGCGTATATACACTTCAAGATGTGTTTGTTTGCACGTGTGCAGATGTGACACTGTGTGCATGCATTAGTGAGTGAATGTGCATAAAGCATGGTGTGTGGATGTGAGCTGTCTTCCTGTCTGAATGCATGCATGTACACAACTGATGCATTCACCCGATGTACTTATTTATTCAGGCATAGATGTGTGAGTACATCACCTGCTTGCATGCTCTTCATGTACCGTGTGAGTGTGAGTGTGAGTGTGAGTGTGAGTGTGAGTGTGTGTGTGTGTGTGTGTGTGTGTGTGTGTGTGTGTGTGTGTGTGTGTGTGTGTGTGTGTGTGTAAAAATATATAAATGACAGGTCAATGTGAAATATATTAAGCCTTTCAGCGTCCTCACCTTTTGCACCTGGAGTTTCATCCTGAGCTTAACTATGATAGTAGAGAAATTGTAGTAAGGGCTTCCCTTTATGTTTGCACAGCAAATAACTTCCCATAGGAACTTATTCCTTGAGAGCAGTTGCACGCACACAAGGATATGTGATATCATCTAGATTTCTCAAAGAGGTTGGAAGGTGCAAAAGCAAGAGCAGATTAATAGCAAAATAAAACGGATTTATCTTGATTTAGGTGCCCTGATTTAGATGTGCACTTATGAAGCATGCGTGAATGTGCGTGCATATGTGCGTTAGTTTGTTTCTTCAACTTCTATTTTTATGTGGACAACATGTCCACACAATAAGAGGATTCAAATGTGTTTTAGGATTAATGTTAGGTGTTAGTTTTGGAATTAATTTGGTTCATCTTTTCATTATTTAAACTTTTAGGTTAGGGATTATGCCAAGATGTACTGTTAGTGTTGGCTGCAATGTTTCTGGTCAGAAAAATAGGATTTCAGTGAAAAATAAAAATGTTGGTCCCAATACAGATAGAAAGTGTTAAAGGGGGTGGGGATATCTGAGTGGGTAAATACATGTTTGATGTCTTAAACATCATGAATCCATATGTTCGGATCTATGTATGTGTAACCTCAATGAGGTTTATGCATAATGCAATGAAGCAGGGATTCATCAAGTGCATTGCATATGGTTATGTGTCAGAGGAATACAAACAGAGGAAGGAAACTGAATTAGTAGTTTATCAAAAAGGCCCTGATGGTGCCGAGTAACACATCAGGGTGTTGTGGGTGTGTTTCCAATGAGTGCCGTTTTTTATGCAATAATCAAATTAGTAAAGTGGTGGATGACAATTATTTCTGTTTCACCATATGTATCAAGATGCTCCTCTTATCTCAATTAAGCCATATTTTCTCTGTTTGTTCTCCATGGGAAAGCGTTACATGTGACTAAAGTTCTTTAGCAACCTTTACATTTGAGTTAGTCTCAGGTCAACAGATGTGGCCTTGTTGTTGATGAGGTTAAAACTGCCTAACAGTTTCAGTGCTTTTTGTCTCCGTTTCCTCCCTCAGGCCAGTCATTATGTCCATTTTGTCTCCCGTCTTCTCTAGTGTGCTGCCTTACCCTGTAGCAAATTGCTTAAAAAACACAGAAGAAATTGGACAGGAGGAGAGGAAGTCTGTGGCCCCAAGTATTCCATTCAGGGTTATAATAACTCTACACGGCATTATTATTAACATCATCATCATCATCATCATCATCACTCGTGGTCAGAATAAAGGCCTTCAAAAGCAAGACTACAGGATTCAAGAAAAAGGTGCCAGGGGACAGAGATCTGTACTGAATAAAGCAGGAAAGACTGTGTGTGTGTGTGTGTGTGTGTGTGTGTGTGTGTGTGTGTGTGTGTGTGTGTGTGTGTGTGTGTGTGTGTGTGTGTGTGTGTGTGTGTGTGTGTGTGTGTGTGTGTGTGTGTGTGTGTGTGTGTGTGTGTGTGTGTGTGTGTGTGTGTGTGTGTGTGTGTGTGTGTGTGTGTGTGTGTGTGTGTGTGTGTGTGTGTGTGTGTGTGTGGCTGAGGGGATCTATATTACACTCAGCAGGGTGCAATACAGTGACCCTCGAGGCAACTCAACAAGAGTGCGTCACAGTAACTGCTCAGGGATCAGTGGTAGTGTTGAGTGGACATGTTTGACCCAGGCATTGCTGTGCCTGTGACCCTAAAGAGCGACCACTGCTGGATCCACACATATGTTAAAAAAGTGATGTAAATCTGTAACAAGACCTGGGTTTTGCTCAAATAGTCAAAAATATTGTGTCTTTAAAAAAACACCCTTCCTTGATGGAAGACAGCAATCTGACAACGCCAATGCTATGGTCAATGTTTCTTTTTCTGCAACTTTATATATAATCGTAGGAAAATACAGTGAAGTAAGGAGTCCGAAACAGAAGGATATCTTTAATGAATCCATTATTAAATTCAACAGTCATGATGAATGGTATTGATGGCCGAATTGTGGGTCCCTTTACATTTTGCAGCCGCAAGGAATTGTGGGATGGCCTATAGTCTTTAGTACGTTTGCTATCCATTGTAACCTATACTAAAGGAGATAAGGAGGCATCATCACACCTTTCTTTAGCATTGGAGAATTTAGAGAACAGTAAAATGTTTAATAAACCATATTTTATTACAGTGTCCTTAAAGATTTTTTTGTTTTATATTAGATTTCTTGTTTTATATTTTATATATGCACCATGACATCAAGTCAAATTCCTCGTATGTGTGAACCTACCTGGCGATAAACCCGTTTCTGATTCTGAATGCTGTACTGTTATTGTTCTGTACGTATGACAAGGATGCACCAAAACATTAAACAGCATATCTGTCTTTAATGTATAAAGCTATATGCTTATTTTATTTCATTTTTTACCGACATTTTCTTCTCCTACTTTTATGTTGTTTAGCTTTGTATAGTAGTTTCATATTTGTGCTTATATTCAACCTGCGTCCTCTCTCATTAGTTTCTATCTTCTGACATTTCAAAAGATTGCAAAAAGCAGCAGCATTTACATGCAGCCGTTTGCTGCATAACTCAGAAAAATGAAAGTGTTCGACAACGTTTTACATTATTTGTGCCCTTGAATATAGTATGCGACTTGTCTACTCAAATTAAATTGCGAGTAGCACTAATTAAATTGTGAGTAGCACTAATTAATTCAATGTGAATATTTAACAAACGCTTATTAAATTCCAAAAAGGTCCATGAAAAATGTTACGGCTTGTAAAAAGAAAAAAAAGCCCAAAAGACTCCAGGTAAAAATTGACAAGAGATGTTCTTTGTACACATTTCATTTGGACTCTAATTAATGTAGTTGCTCTTCTTTGAGAAACATGTGAACATCTAATAGATACAATATTGTAATGAATGAGTGTCTCAATGTAATAGTTTCTAATTAATTTACCCATCATGTATTTTCGGTGCAGACACTTGTGTAATTGAATAAGCAAAGGCAAATTCTCATATTAAAATGCACCACCACGCCGTTCTTATTTACATAATTAGAATATGCAAGCAAAGTCTTCATCTGATCTTTCTGTAAATACATTAGTCCGTAGTTTCAAACAGAAATGGATGAAAAAGTTTATTAGCGTCTCAGCGGGAAAAGGTGAAATGACTGCAGAAATATTTTTGATTGGCTTGGTAGTCGCGTACTTCCAAGTCACTTCCTTCAGAAACGAAGCAAGTATACTTTCAAGCCACGGCTTCGGAAAACGAAGAAGAATGGAACAGGCTAACAAGTGTGCCACTCTAACGGTTTCAACATAAACTGTACCGAAAATAAATACCTCACTATGTCTATCTAATTATGAACTTGTTTTACTTTCACGGAACACATTGTTGGTGATAACAAATGTAACAAAGTAACATATTTACCAACACATGTTCTACGCCACTACTTACATTTAAATGTGTGCTGCGTCGGTTCAGCCATTCTCCGCAAGGGTTTTTGAAATTGGTCCGTGCGCAAAGCATTGTGGGGATTGTAAGGACGCGAAGTCTACCCATGTGCAGCCTCGTAATTTCCCCCAAACCAAGGACGCGGCCTCGGTGGAATTCCAAGTATGCTGGACATTGGAACAGTACTTCGGCGGCACTCGATGACGTAGCATCCTTGAAATATTGGCTTGGAAGCCAGTATCCTCGAGATTGAGAAACGGCCAGTGATTCCCAACCAGAGGCATTTGTAACCCAGAAACGCAAAATGGGTGCTATTTATACACTTTCCCTATAACGAAGAAATATTGTAAAAATCTCTAGTTTTTAATATTAGTGTTAAATGGCATCCTCTCTGACTGGTGGTGTGAATGAAAGGGTAACTTTGGCTCATTTGATGCTGCTCTGGAGGTTTGTCAGACAGAGAAGATTAAAAGCCACCAACTTAGCAAGTAGAGAAATAAAAAAAAATTGGCAAAAGAAACTGAATTTGTCCCAGCTCAGGTGAAAATCTTCTGAGGCCGGTTTTGATCCCTGACCTCTGTGTGCACCCTGGCAGGTGGCAAAGAATTGTCCCTTTGGAGTGTCAAAGAACAAACACATCCCATCGCCTGTACGGTTTGTAAATGCTCTGTGTGTGCAGGAGCATACATCAGTCAGGCTGCAGGGAGGGTCCCCAGGGGATCAGATTCCTCCTGATCACACCTCCACTTCACACACAGATGCCCTAGTTCTAGTTTTAAAAATGAGAAGAACAATTGAGGGAATTGACCATATCTCCTAGGGCTGCTCGATTATGGCAAGAATCATAATCACGATTATTTTTGGTCAATAATTGATATCACGATTATTCATTGGCTTTGAAAACATCCATTTATTGAACTTTAAAACAAATAATAATTTGAACAGTATCTTTTTAACTGTTGATTACCCTGAACGTATAATTCAACTGAAAAACCAATACAAAAATAAATGAAATGACACATTTAAATAAATAATATCAACAAAAATACCAATAAACAAGATCAACAAATGTTTTGGAGCGCACTTCCACAACCTACTAAACATATATAAATATATTAGACTACAATTAATTGGATCAAATATGTTCTAGTGGACTGTCACAACCGAGCAAAGCAAAATAATCTTTTTTTCTATTATGTAGTTTTCGTAATTGTGGCCAACATCCTAATTGCGATTAAAATACAATTAATTGCACAGCCCTAACATCTCCTGTGTTCCACTTCCTCTTGTCTGTATCCCATTGGTATAAATGACATCGATAAGAGCTGCATATTTCAGTTTAGTCCTGCTGCGTACTTTGATCCCATCATCACTCACTCCAAGAAGCTTTGTTGATACCGATTCTGGCTCCTCTGTAAGCGCCTCCCGGGGAGGATTGCTTTCTAGATTTAGTTTGGCCCTCACCTAATCTTCTCCGCTGTTGCACTGTTTCATCCCATCTCATAATTCTCGCTCTATTTCTCTCCATCTCTCTCTTCCTGTTCGTCCATTCCTCTGTTTCTCTGACTCCCTCTCTATTTTGTGTGAGTTCCTCAGAAGTAGCTCGCGGAGGAGGAGCGTGGTAGGACTAAATGATTATTCATCCAGAGGAAAGCAGAGAGCTTTTTTCCACTTACTCACTCACGGAGTTTCTCTATCTCTGATCACACACACACACCTCTCTGATGGCATCTTCAAACACAGAAACTTCAGTGGAAGTATACACTTTGCCCAGTAAAGCATGTTATTCTTCCCTCACCGATTCCACTGTAAGAGCAGAATGTTGTGCTCCGTCCATAAACCTCATTTGCTTTTTTTTCCCTCTTATTTATGCAAACTTGCAGACAGTATTCCCCAATAGGCCATTACAAACCAAATGGATATTATGCAAATACAGACAGAAAATGAGCACAAAGGATGAGAGTTGTACGATTGGGATGGTCCAAGGCTGCCAGCAGTATGAATTAATAGTGTCCTGGCATGTGAGGCCGGAGGAGGCAGGAGCAGGAGGGAGTTTTATCCCTCTTGGTGCGGCCTGGGGCGCTGTTGGAGTTTCAGATCTGGTGATTAGGCTGTGAGGTCGAGCTACTCAGCGGAAATATCATCTGAATTCTGAGGAAGCGCTGAAGGCATGTTCTTCAGCGCATCAGAGGAAGAGGAGGAGGAGGAGGAAGAAAAAGGTTGTTTTTTTTAGATGCAGACTCAAATAGAGCCGGCCAGTACACAAAAGATGAAGGGACCTCAATATCGTTTGATTTGAATCTCACATTGCGAGACTTCTGATAGAAACATCTTATGGCTGGGTTGATGCCTTCTGCACAGGAGGAGGGGAGTGTTCTCTCCTTGACTGGACTTAAACCCGTCTTTCAACCTGTATTTAGCGCATGAGATGTTGTTTTGTTTAGCATCACTATACTATGCTGCATGTCAAAAATATAAGTGTAGTAAGTTGAATGCAATTTTAGAACACCTAAAAGGCACATTTGAGTCATCCAATGTGTTGTGTTGTTATACTGCAATCCACCTGGATACAACTGGCTGAAATGCAAATCCTCTGGAGATTCATACTGCACAAGAAATAAAAATGCCCAAGGCTGTATTCCACCTAAGGTACTACATTATTCACGAGATATTCTGCTGTGGGTTTTGGTGAACAGCATGAAAACACCCTCCCATCCCTGATAGACAAGGTATAAATCTGAAATGATATACCGACATATATATCGCTCAGCTCCGGGTGCCTTTCTATAAATATTTGTTTACTTGTGTTACTTTATTTGTTCCTTTTGTCAGAACTGAAGCTTTTATATTGAGATGCAACATTGAATATCTGCTTTATTAAGAAAGTTGGTGCATATGGACAGCGGACAGACTAGAAATAACAAATACATCTAATGCCTTGCTCTCAAAAGAAATGTGAAAGGCGGGGTGTCATTTATCAAATCATATACACCAGAATAAATCACATTGTAAGACCCTGCACTGGAAAAATAAATACTGTATATAATACTGCATCAGGAAACACAACAAATGACCAGTATAAGAGTAAAACATGTAATATGGTTTGAAAGATACGGTACTCCAAAGTAAGAAGAAAAGGCATCATTATGCTCGTTAAGTGATTTGTCAAATGGTCAAACATCGTCTGAAAACACCATTCCTCACGCTTCTCTGAAGTGTGAGCTAGTCAGACTGCTTCTGACAATTTATAACTTAATCTGTCGGTGGAGCTGATCAGAGGGATTGCCTCAACACATCTACCACCAAGGGAAAACTCCAAAAAGCATAATTTAACCACAAGGCGAAACAGAGGGTAAATGTTCTTTTTCTGCCCTGTCACCAGTCAGTAACAACGTTCTGTTAGTGGTTTTGAATTAGGCCTGTCAATACTAAAGTTTGTCACCAAATAAATGTCAAACAGCTTTGAAGTATGTAACAGCACAGTGCCTGAAATCTTGTTCTTTAATTTGCAATGAACAGTCTTTTCTTCATGCCCCTGTCAGCCACTCTGCACAGCTTAAATATCTCCAGGTCTATTTTCAGGTATGACAGGCGTGCAGCAAGATGTCAATGACATGAAAGTGAGCTGCTTATATTCCACCATTTGCTTCAAGGTGCTGCTCCTGAAGCTTTTCCTGTAAAGTGCCTCCAGCCCGATAGTAAAGTCCTCTGCTGGGAATCCTTTAATTGCATTACTCTGCAATCATGACACACCCTGATCTCCTCGGGGAGATGAGCGTTTCTCTCCATTGTGTCAATCAAATCTGCTGTGCTTAACCTCTGTCACCTGTCACTCATGTGATTAAACGCTGCAAATAATGAGTGATGCCGACAGGGGAACTGTCGTGTAACAGGCCAGCTGGAATCATTTTCAATAATGATTGTCTGCATTATCATTAGGGCTGTCAAGTTAACGCATTAACGCAAAAAAAAATTAACGCCACTAATTATTTTAACGCATGTGTATTTTTTGTCTTTGGCCACCCCGTAGTTTCAGAGCGCATCGAGTTTAAAATACCATCTACAAGCTGATGCTGACAGACCACACTTCCACGCTCACCGGCAGGCACCGACTGGCCATCGGGAGGATCGGGAGGGTGTGTGTATGTGTGGCGCG
Organism: Pseudochaenichthys georgianus; assembly: GCF_902827115.2. Taxonomy (NCBI): domain Eukaryota; kingdom Metazoa; phylum Chordata; class Actinopteri; order Perciformes; family Channichthyidae; genus Pseudochaenichthys; species Pseudochaenichthys georgianus. The sequence goes on from NC_047517.1 coordinate 30,922,960, forward strand.
AGTGAGCGAGAGAGACCTTACGTGTGGTGTATTGTTGTTGTTAGCATCTGGTGCTAACTAGCTGCGCTAACGGATAAAAGGAGCCGTTTCAATGAAAACAGAGGAGCGACATTTCGCCGACAACTGCGCCGAGCACTTGACTTTATGCAGGAAGCAGACAGCGGGACATTGTACGAGAAGTCAGCACACTCAGCACGGATAGTGCACGCAACATGATTGCAGCGTCCAGGCAGCTCCCGTTCGAGCATATGCCTTGAGTTGCGCACGCACGCACACACACACACACACACACACAAAATTGTATTATTGTATGAGAGAGGTTCCAGGTTGAATTGAGGCGAATATTTATAATGTTCAGAGGTTGTCGTTTAATATTCATGAGAATATTTGTCATTGTTCAAATGATAATAACATTTGCATAAAGCATATTTGTCCACTCATATGTTGATAAGAGTATTAAAAACTTGAAAAATATTCCTCTAAGGTAGAACAGATAAAAAATGTGCGATTAACTATGGACAATCATGCGATTAAATATTTTAATCGACTGACAGCCCTAATTATCACCCATAAGCATAGAGTATACAGCTTGGATTTTCTACTTTTATCATCATTTGATATTTTCAAATGATGAAAACTAAAAATGTTTAAATAATCAATATAGACGTTTCCTCAATCAATGACTTTGTCGGACAAAGTTGACAATAAGTGTTTTATTTATTTCAGTTTATAAAGCATTTGACTGACTATGTGTGACTTGTGCTATACAGTATAAACAAACTGCATTGTCTCACAATAGCAGGGTACAATGTAAGGTAGTAAATTACCAATAATAAATAATTGCCCACGGTATTGTGTATATCACCGCATTCGTTAAGAACAGAAATGTCACTCAAACTATAGCCTCAATCTGAGACATTTCAATACAAGATACATTATAGTAATGTTCACAGCCAACAACTACCACTTCACGACACGGAAAAAAACATACATTGAACAACTTCCAGCTAAAAAAATGTAAAGTTCCTCTCCACTTTCGGAAGCAACCGGTCTCCTCCGCCATTCTTAAATGTTCCAACTCCAGCGCCTGTCCTCCCCGCACTCATCTGTCTTCACCAATTTACAGCAGCTGTTGCTAGGTAACAGTTCATGCCTGCATATGCATATTAAGTTGTGTATCAATACAATATTCACTGTGGAATGAATCTGCAATTAAATTAAGACATTCATTCCATATTTTATGCAAGACTCTTTCCCTAGTTCAATACTTTAATATGATTACCAAAAATTCAACTGTAATGCATTACACAACTTTATAAGTAAGGCGGGTAATATAATCACTCTAATGTGTTGCTAAGTAATGAATAAGTGATGTTAAATCCCAATCTTCAGGCTGATCATCTCCATTTCTCCTTACATGACCCAGAAACCGGTGGCTGAACTGCTCTCAGTAAACATTCTGCTTTGTAACCAAAAACCTACAGGGGATTTCTAATTAGGTAAGGAAACAGGCACAACACTGCGAGTGGAAGCCGGGATGAGAGGGAGGATACTGGAGGAAGTGTGGATGGGGGGAGCTGATTAGAGAATATAGAGAGAGGAAGCAAATAACAGGAGAGAGGTGGGAAGAGGGAAGGAAAAAACAGCGGAAGATGACAGGAAGACTGGGGACTTATCAATTAATTAGAATGCAACGGCAACTAGAGACAGTCATAGGAATTGCATGCAGCGAAGGTGTCACAGTGATGGGGAGAGTAGGACAGGCACAGAAAGAAACCACAAGTAGAATACGATTAGCAAGAGGAGAGATTGGATAGAGAACATACAAAGAGAGAATGGATTTAGGGAATCATGGAGGGGCAGAACAAATCCCACACACGGCCCTTAATTAAACATGATCCGAGAAGGCAGCGGGCAGCCGTCCAGCCACTCTGAGCCAGAATACCTGCCCATCAACCTGCCAGCTCTGCATATCCCACGAATGGTGTTCCAGAGGGGCCAGGCTCCCTGGAGACACAGCCCAACACAGAGGCCCTTTGAGTAGGCATGAGACGATAGTGATGTGGCCAGGGACTGGTCTGGGTCAGCCAGCACGGCAGAGCTAATACGTGCCTAGACTTTTACCACAAAGCCCCTTAGGCCCCACAGTCAATGAGCCTAGAGATTGCTGTGCCGCTTTCACTTTGTGAGCTCGGGATCTGAGAGTGAAAGTAAAGGGGCAAAGTCACGGTGCCTTGGAATGAGAAGTAAAACAAACAAGACATTTGAGAAGAAGATTCGGGTGTCTGATTTACATTTTATCTAGCCCCTGATGTTTATTCAACATCAGCAACACAACAGAATATGAGCAACATACTTCATCTTATATGCTGTCATAAATGAAAACACTTAAATCTGAAGCCGAAATCAGGATATTTCAACTGGATAGCTGTCTTTGTACTTATCTGCAATTCGCAAAAGGCAGAATGCGCCTTTTATAAATCATACTTGCAAATGGTGTATGGGAACATTGTTAAGTGGGTTCAGAGAGATGTTGGGAGGTAAGGAAAAAAACACATCCAAACAAACATTTCAGAGAATACCCCATTGAGTAAAGCAGTGCACAGAGCTTAGTCAAAGGAGTTAAGACACTTTCTTTAAACCAACAACAATCTCCGGGAGCAAATAAAGATGTGAAACATTTTGACTATATGAGCCTCGGTTCAACAGACATGCCCTGAATACTACAGAGAGCATGAAACACCTTTCAAAGTCCTGCCCTCTTTTACACGTGGCCAGTTATTAAAGATGACACCCTGTCCCTTTTATTTTACAACCCCTGGTTTTAAATGTAGACGTTTTTAAAGATAAGACACTGTGAATAAAACAAGATAAGCAGACATACTATATCTGACATGTGTTAAAGCCCATGGCACAATCTCACAGGTGATTTTAATTAACCTGAGCAGAGGTCCAATCGGGCAGGGTACGTGAAAACACCTGCAAGGACTTCCAATGTGGTGACACAAAATGGAGGGAAACAAAACTAAATTAATCAAATGTCCCACCCAGTTTCCCATTTCAAAGAATATCAACAGACAAGTGAATTCAACTCTGTGATTTTGGAGATGGAAAAGTTATCAAGATGTTGGCCAAAGAAGCTAGCTGGATGGCCTCTTCCTTGACATTTTGTATCTTGTAAAACATTTTTTAAAAGGTATTTAAAATAACGTATTAAACTCACCTGTTTGTAGCTGTGCACTTCTGTAACTATCAGCATTTTGAAGGGACATTTTTGTGGGGAAGAGGTTTGGAGGAGTTGATTAAACACATGTTGGGATCACTAGGTAAACAAACAGCAAAATGACCCCATAATTGTACCCATAATTCACTGCTGTCTTAAAGCAACAGGCACACCCTGCAAGAAGCCCATGGTCCTAACAAAAGAGATCCTCACCTCATTAAAAGATAACATGTTGTTGAACATAATGAAATGTATCAAACTAGAATATAACATGACCTTAACCACATCAGTGTCATTTTCCGTAGACTTTCTTAGAGTATTAGATTTCAACATCTAATCGTTTTAGCCTAGTCTATTAACCAAAAGTCCCAAGTAGCCATATCCCATTTAGCATAGGTTGTTAACAAAATCATATTGAAGCTCTTCTAAAGAACTGAAACTAGTTAGTTATAATATAAGCTAGTGGTAGAGAAGCAGACACTGTGTTGTTAGTGCAGAGGGTCTTTAATACAATACATATCTCTGAAGATATTAATATAGTTTGTTTTATCTATTTGAAATAAAACACATGTAAAATTCTTCTTAACGAATGTTAATGCCCTCTGGTCATCTTCATTCTTTCATTGCAACAGTAGCACAACAGCTCTAATGAATTGAGCAAAAGTCAAGTTCAAACAGCAGTGAGCCAGGTGCTTGTGTTCAACTATGCAGCGACTCACCGTAATCACAGCATCAAAGAATCCAACATCCAGGTCAATTTCATGACAGATTCATCAGAGTTGGGTTGGCGTTTGATTGAACATCCCAAAGCATCTTGATCACTGCATTTCGCCTAAACCCTGATTCTCCACTTTAACTTTCAGTGAGTCTGGGGTTTCTTTCTATCTCTCTGCTCAATCAAATCTCAGTTTTCCGCAGGGTGGACATTTTCACCACTGCATCTGAAGCTTCAACGTGAAAGCTCAAGTTCTTTATTTTTTTCATCACAGATGACCATTGGAATTTACAATGTATTTCCAAGGCCCTGTGAACACTGTTTTGGTCCGATAGTGATTCAGGTGAAGCCCAGACTCAGGCTGCTTTCAAAATCAGTTGCTTATGCTTTTTGCTTTTTGTAAGTACTGCAGCTGCAATGCTGAAAGCAATTGGGACTTACTACTTCACATACATCAAGCCTTGAACTTTAACCCCTTTGCTAATGTTATTTGCTTACGTAATTAATTGTTGTAGCCAGAAAAGCAATCCTAGTTTGTATATTGCAAAATGCGACCAGATTCAGTCGGACATCCTGGTATTTAAGGCATACTGCTTTTGATATACAGTATAATGTATTGGAACACACAACATATTTTTCTGGCAAACTAAATAGTGAAATAATTAGAGGTTTTACATTCAATTAAAAACACAAGCGATGCTGCCAAAAAATAATAAACACACAAATCCCAAAATCCATCTGTTAGTATTGAACAAACTATTGTTAAGCAAATCTTAAGCAGTCACGAGAAAGAAAAGATAATCAGCAAATGATTGGGCAGTTTGGTTTATGATGATGCACATTTGAGAGGGAAAGGGGGCAAAACAACTATTTGTGCATAATAAGGAAAACATGATTGATTATTTGATGTGTTCACTAAGCAGCTAATTCAGAGCTAATTAGCAATGATTAACTAGGAAAGTGGTCAGAAGTATTAACACAGTGTCCGTTATAAACTACCTTATTGTTTTCTACATTACATACCTTAGTCAGTCACACCTGTTGATAATTATCCACCATAAACTGGAGATGTTTGAACTGTGAGATGTAAATTAAAATTTTTTAAAAAACAACAGTTATTAGGATTTGTTCTGTTTTTCCCTATAAACTATGTCTGGTTTAGTCTGACTTTGAGTATTTTAATTACCCTGACTAAAACACAATGTTGACTCCTTGCTTGGTCCAGCCAGTTTAACATTTCAATTCACACATGAATTCCCTGTCTTTCTTAAGCCCTTCCACTCACCTGTCTGAACACAATCCCCTTTACTGGCCCTCCAGTATACATAACTGCTGCTCACACACACTGGCCCCTTGCCGGATTATTTTGCTGGGTAGATTTAGTGGTCCAGCTGCTGGTCTTGTTTCCCTGCATGCTACCTTTTGGAGTTGTCTTCCTTTATTGATTGCTTGCCAAATGTTGAACTTTGCTGTGCTTGGCCCTTTTGAAAACAAGTACATCACAACACACTGCACAGTTCTCTTATTACCCTGGGCATCAACTGTGTATTGACTCGGATCAATAGATCTGTTTGTGGCAAAGGGATGCACTTCAAACTGAAGAACACTTTTGTGGGCAGTTGTGCTTCACATCCTGAAAGACAGCTTTAAAGGAAAATATATATCTCTCAAAGGAAATGTTTTTACATACTGCTAAATAAAGAATGCAAGAGTGTCTATTGGTGTAGGCTGGACTCTGTGTTTTGAACACCTTGAAAAGCATTGCATAATTTTACATATTTACTATAACATCAGTGCTCTCAATTGAGTAAAGTAAATTAGTACTAATCATTTTTTAATTCACAGGGATGATTATGACATTCACGCAGAGCAGTGCATATCTTCTTTCTGTCTCGTTAAAAAAGCTAATGAATCGACTGCAGCAGCAAACAAGAGGACTCATGCATATCCTCCCCACCTGCACACCTAAAATCCAAATAGTTGTTTGTCATTCAACCACAACATTACCTCTGCTACCTGATGCACAGGGCTCTCAGGGCCATCCATTGGTCAACAGCACCACTCTATTATTGCTATCACCAATCAACCACCACAGTGTGATTCTATGCACGTTGCACAGCCATCATCGCTGCGCCCCAACAATCAAGCAGCTCAGCAGGCGTGGAAATTAGTGCAGCTCCCAGCAGGAAGTAGGGCCTGTGACGCCCTGAGGGACGTGGCAACCTGGCTCTGATGTAGGGGGTAATTAAAAGACATGAGCATTAATAGTGCATTAGACTGTGTGTGTGTGTGTGTGTGTGTGTGTGTGTGTGTGTGTGTGTGTGTGTGTGTGTGTGTGTGTGTGTGTGTGTGTGTGTGTGTGTGTGTGTGTGTGTGTGTGTGTGTGTGTGTGTGTGTGTGTGTGTGTGTGTGTGTGTGTGTGTGTGTGTGTGTGTGTGTGTGTGTGTGTGTGTGTGTGTGTGTGTGTGTGTGTGTGTGTGTGTGCGTGCGTGCGTGCATAAATTACACTTGTGAAGAACAGGTCAGACAGGGCAGCCTGAGGAACATGCACAGGTTTTCATCTTACACTCTCCACTGTCACTGCTGCCATGGCAACCAGACACCCAGGAATACACACAAAGAGTAGGGAAAGTATATTTGTATCAAACCAAATAAAACATGGAGATTCAGCACAACAAAAGGAGTTAAAATCAATAAGCAGCATACTAGTGTAATTGCATTCACAGGAGGTCCAACATGGTTCATGGATTCTTGTTCCAGCAGCCTACTTTTCTCAGTCTGTGTGCTGTCAAAGTCAGAGCAAGAATAGAATATGAGAAAAAGGATTGAAAACACTGCGGACAGTGTGGTTGTGAGAATGAATAAGAATGTGTGAGTATAGTCAGAAAAGGAAAGCGGAGGTGGTGAGAAAGAAGAATGTAAAAAATGGATATGTATTCTCCTATTTTTTTTAAGGGTCAGGTGTAGCTCTGCCTGAACAAGCGTTGATAATCAGAGCAGAGATGCAGAAACTCTAAGTGAACTTTGCAAAATCTACCGGGCTAGTTTAATACGAGCAGCAGCTTCGGGAGAGCAAAGGGAGGCTCACTGTTGTTCTGGATTTACCATGCAAACTATTTTAGTCACGCAGGGATATAATCAACAAAGCCACAGTAACACTGACAACCTCAGTTTAAAATGTGTTCATGCCCGGTAGACTCACCTTTCCCCTTAAAAAGATACGGAGAAAGTGTCAGCAATGCTCATGTTGTGCCCTTTGTTGATCAATGATGGACAGATTTACCCTTACAAGCATCCAAGGTTGATATTCATCGTGCGAAAGGAAGAGGTGAAAGTTGTAGTCTCATGTAAATGTTTCTATCTACATGAATGATTTTCAAAAAGCAATACTTTTGTCTGATTACACTAAGAGATATGTTCTGGATGTTAAGTAGACTCAATCATTCTCTTTGCCCTTCAGGTCTTATGGCTCGGACCCAGATCACATCGATCAAAAATGTTTAATGCAAATCCCCAGAGCTGTTGTAGGAGTGATGCTACAGTGGAGCAAAGCAAGTTAATATTTTTCATGTTCATTTCCTAATAATATTTCATGTTCATTTCCTAGTGGTTAATAGAAACCCTCCCCTCAGATTCATTCAGAACAAATGTATTATAAATGAGTATGCAAAAAAGCTTCAGCCCTCAGCATTTCTCAGCTTTTCCAAACACATGTGTTTCTTTGCCTGCTGCTGCACATTAGAAATACATTGTGATGTGTTTCTTGTGTTGGGTTTACCAGGCCATATTTCATCAGCTCATGATGGTATGTAGCCATCAGGTAAGAAAGGCCACTTTTTAACTATTGAAAAACATTTCCTCACCACCCTGGAAGCGAGCCTCTCGGGATGGCACCAGACAGTCCGCTGAAACGTCTCATCTGTTGGGATTGATTGCCATGATGCTTTATACAGAAATGTCTGTACCCGAATGAATTTGGATCGCCTGACTTTTTCTCAAATGCCACAATAAGGTTGACATTTGTTGAATTGAGTGAATTATCTCAGGAAGAAACGGAATTGGTTGCCATGAAATTTGGTTTATACATCGCGGAGAAAATGCAATAACTTTTCATGTATTGGCAGCATAGCTATTCACCTTCCCATATTTCATTTATATGTATTTGTCCGGCTCATGGTACGCAAAACCAAATGTACAATAATTGCCACAAAACATTTCCCACTTGACGGTTAACGGAAAGAAACAAAACAACACCAAAACATCACATGTATAAGGAAAAGAAAAGTGCAACACCCTCATCTGAGTCCTACTGGAGAAGAAGGTGGAAAGCGACACATGATGATGATTATAATAACAACAATAACAATGGCAATGGGACCAGCAAATACAGAGGAGACATCACATCAAAGACATCAAAAACATGAAGGACCAGAGTATTTATAGTACTTATTCACATTCTGCTTCATATAGTCCCATCTTTCTTAATTTATACAACTTCTTTAACTGAAAAATACATATACAATTCTTTAGATCCTTGTGTTGAGAATTCCACAATTGTACACCAACTACCAAAATACACATTTGTTTAAGAGTAGTCCTTGCATATGGATGCTTAAAATTGAATTTCTTTCTGTGGTCTTCCTTGTCTGATAATATTTCAATTATCTCTCACTACTGCAGTGGAGGACAGTGTGCACAGAGTACCACATGACCCAAATATGAGGTAGTGTATTCTAGGATGAATTACACTTTTTCCCCACTTTCCCTAAAAATATCTAGTCTACATTTGCACTTCAGACTTCCAACTTTTCTGAGAAAAAAACGTGTGAAATTGTTCAATTTAGCTGAAAAATAACTAGACAGGTACAATAATGGCATAAGACCTAGTGACAGATTTCTCTTCCAATAAAATAAAGCAATATATATTTTTTAATAAACACTGCATGTCTCCTCAATTGCATCATGGTCTGTTACAGGTGCTGCTGGAGGAGAAACTGGCACGTCTGCTTCTGTTATGATTTATTTCATACAGTCTGTGGTTATAATAGCTTTCTCTTCCTGCATTGTTGACTGTCGGTGCAACTGTAGAGTTTAAAAAGGAAAAAAATGCTTTCTAAATAAACCTTCTGATTATGTTTGCTTTAGTTAACTGAAAATCCATTTGCCACCAAAGCAGCCATGAATTACTAAGCAGGTCTACCCGGCCTTCACTATACAAAAGGTCACTGAAATAGACATTTTACAACCCAGTAGGGACGCAACCTGATGAAGAGAAACATAGAATGATTACAAAGAGAAACCGTAAGACTATCAAGACACACACATAGAATCACAAATGGATATGAGGATAGGAGATGACCACAAAGATGCGGATGTGCCAGACAAATATCTTTAAGAGGACGTATAATGCTCATTTTCAGGTTTATATTAGCATTTTGTTCCTATACTGTGACAGGTTTCCATACTTTAATGTTCAAAAAGCTCTTTATTTTTCTCGTACTGCCTGTGCTGCAGCACCTCTTTTCACCCTCTGTCTGAAACCAGAGTCCAGTCTGCTCTGATCGGTTAGCTGGCTGGCTCTGATTGGTCAACCGCTTAGAGATGTCCCGCCCCTTATCCTTTCACGTACAATGTGTCGGAGCGCTAGTCAATAGAAGCGCAAGTGTTACATTGTGATGTCATTATGTTACGGAAGTAAAAAAAGGAGTCCAATGGAGCCATTTCATGTAGAGGGGGGAGTTTGGGAGAGAAACTCTGGGATTGTAGCCTTTGCAGACCATTTACATGCACTAAAACCTACTGTATATCACACACTAATGGGAAGGGGAAACCCAAAGAAGAATAATAGGGCCTCTTTCAAATCTGCCCGTGACTACACAATGTCTTTAATCAAATTAAAACACATTACAAATGGACTCAGAATAGCAAACACCTTGTGGATAATTCTTTGTTTTAACTCCAGGTAGAATGACTTTTTAACATGTGTTGCTCCTCTGTGCACAGGTTTGAAGTTTGAGGTGATTTGGTTTATGAGGCACGTTTTTACAGTTTACTTGTTTAATACCACGGCTCAAAAACATGAATAGTAAGGTGTATCTGTAGTTGAAGGGATTCATGATTTTTAGCCCCTGGAAAATTGCATGATAGATCTCGAATCTTTAATTTTTAGCCTTGGGGGAAGTCAGTCATGTTTACAGATTTGAATTACAGCTGCATTACAAGATTACAAATCTCATGTTTATTGTATGACCTTGGTCATACAATACATTTTTATACATTTTTATAGATTTTATAGATTTTATAGAATAGATTTTTAATTGTGATGGCAGAGGAGCTCTCTCCTGCAAATGTTGAATTTCAAATGTCCTCGTAATGTGCTCGTGAAAATGCAGAAGTGGCTGGAAAATGGTTACCTGAAGATACAAAAGGTAACAATGCTGAACCGAAGAGTGTATCAAGCCTAGTGGGTGTTTATCATCGTTTCAGTCCATTCAGGCTCTGATGAACACACCAACCTTTTATCTGTTTTCTCCTCTCTATCTGTTGGCAATGTGCGATAATGTGCCAAGCAAGGGGTTTGGACAAATACAAAATTAAAAAAGCACTGCACCTTCTCCCTGCTTCCTTATTATACATCGAAAAGATTTGGATGATGATGATGATGATGATGATGATGATGATGATGATGATGATGATGATGATGATGATGATGATGATGATGATGATGATGATGATGATGATGATGAAGGCAGAAATATGAAAGGGGTCTGTATGGCTTTATATGGAGTGATAAGCAGTCATGCATGCTGTAGAAATATGAATATGTTTAGTGTTGTCATGAAGCTAGAAGCAAAATACCACACGTGAGAGATACATGCTTGAAGTTTGCCTCTAAACTGTTAACACTCTCAACGGGAATTTACAGCTTATCTGCAAGTGTCATCAGCTTAAAAGAAAACTTCAAATCCAAAACAGGTTCCTGAAATGAAAGCGTATCTGAGTAAAAGCTCTCTGCAGGTTAGCTCAGTTTAAGAAAATCATAAGCAGTCCAGCAGTGAATCCATTCAGGCAAATAGCATGCAAAACATATTCCACTTAGCTACAGCAGTCCAGATACTCCCAGATCGATGCTTTCTTTTGTTGAAAGCATTAACACAAACTGTTCCTCACCCTCAGGGGCTAAACTGTTTTTGTTTCTTAACAAAAAGGGATTTTTTTAAAACCGTTCTTTCTTGTTTCTCTGCCTTTGTAGCCAACAAGATGCATCCCAGGAGTATCATACCAGCAAGATGTTATGGTCACCTATGTTTAAGTATTCCATAATTTTAACACGTTATCCTATTGGCAGGTATTCTACTCAATGTAATAATAGATTTACCATTTATCCATGTTTTATCCTTTCATTAGGGTTTTTTTCTAACATGTAAGATTATTTTAACCAAACCTATGTAACATTAATACAACACTATCAACAAATATGTATCCCTAAATAAAGTTAACTTTGTATGCAAACTGGACCAACTCTAGCTAACGAAGGTCATCCAGTGCAGTTAAAAGCTGTAAATAAGTTATAACTGTTAATGACAAATGTAACATCTATTATATTGGTTCACAGCTAGATTATAGTGTATTATGAATAATTTATTCGGGGTCAAATGACTGTGTAGAAGAAAAGCGGGGATAAAGTAAAGTGTTACCTAAAAAGCTTTATTAATTACATTAAGAGGAAGTCAATCTTTTAAAAAAGGTAAGGTTTGAGCTTCCAGGTTTGTGATAAAGGCTTCTTTCTATTGCCTTTACACATTTTACATTAAAAGTCCAGGATATTTTACAGTACATAAGAGCCATGGTGAGATACACTTGCATGCTGCTGTAGAACAGTAGTTCCTAAAACCGTACAGTACTCAAGATTTGAAGTGACTTTATTACACCTCCCCCCATTGAGCTCAGACTCTCGAGAGCTTTTAAGCAAAACCCTGCAAAGCACCGTTTAGACACCTTCCCTGTGATGCTGAATGTTTTACTCGAGGAGGATCATGGCATGTTCTTCCCACTGTCTCTCTGTTCTCCCCCAAGCAGTGCAGTCTGTCAGGGCACCCTGCCACGGGAAAAGGATTAATATTAATTCCTTTCTAATTACTCAGAGATTCAATTATGCAAGATAATGCAAACACTGAGTCTTTCAGTGCTGATTTACTTCCCACACACACACAAGTAAAACAATCGACCAATTGGATCAGCATTGTCAGACACTGCTTCTTCTACTGATGTGCACCTTTAGGGATTCTCCTCTCAGTGTCCGGGAAATATCTAAAAGATGTGTGCTGCTTATGTATAATGCAACCAAAACTTTGCTAACTTGTCATTTCTCAGTGTTGCATTTAGAGTTTTGCTTATCTAAAGGCAAGACTCCGGGGAAGTATCACAGGGACCATTAGATCAGAAAAAAGGGAGGTCTTCAAACTGTGTTTAGAGGCTTTTGCTGCAGCTGATGTTTTGGTTTGATTTTCTCAATCCACAGGGGTCTCCGCTAGTTAGGCTGGCAGGCCCTCAGATGCTTCACACTGGCAGTTAATCACTTAGATCTCGAGCAACAACAAAAAACAGCCAGGCCAAGGAAGAAATATAAAAGAGAGACCACCAGAGAGGGAAGTGGGGGAGAGGGAGGGGGGGTCTAGATGGGAACAGAACGTAATGTAACACGTAGCATAAAATAACGTATTTTTGAAAATGTAGCATACCCTCAATAAGAAAGTGATAAAAAAAACAGTGAGAAAAACCTTTTTAATAAATATGTGTAAATAAAGCCATATGACGAAAGAGGAGGGGGGAAAGACTCTGTGCTGTTAGCAGAAGAGCCATGGGTGGATTACTCTCAGCATTAGAAGAAATCACAATATATATAAATATTTTAATATATTTTTGCTTGCTTTTAGAATTCTTTCATTTCATTTCAAACCTTTATTTATACAGATAAATCCCTGGTCTGAATACTTAATTTAATTGGTTGCTAGTCCTTTTGTTGTTGTTTATTATAATACATCACCAACTTAAGAGAACTAAGTATTTCTTGAAGAGCAGTTTCTGTTTTGACCATGTGTTATTCCTGTGAGGACTAGCCTGCTAAAACTCTGCATACAGTTGTGTGATGTCTGTCGCTCTCGAGCAGCTTTGTCAAGTCTGGGAAATTACACAAACACTTGCTTTAGGCTGCATAAAGATGGACTTGTATCAATCCCTCGTGGGGAAATTGTTTCTCTGCATTTGACATTTGCATTTAAACACAGTGAGTATAGCAACAAGTGTTGTTTTTTATTCATAGGGGCTAAAGTTCAGGATTTCTCAGCCTCTGCTGCATCGATTTGTACTTCCCTTTTTAAAAGCAAGTCTCCTGTGAGCCCCTCAATTTTATAAAAGTGCTTTATCACTGGAGTGTGCCTTTTAAAAACAAAAGCTCCAGTAGACAGAAACAATCTTCCACCAAAGAGAACCTGTTACTTTGCTGTACCCTATTATCCGCTCTCTTCTGAAAATAAACGTGTTTTAGTAGTTAAACATGGCAGGATACATTATCTTAGTCAGGCTGTCTCAAAGATAATGATATCGAAGACGAGAAACACTGAAACTGCAGGATTCAAAGCGGCCAGGGAACAGTCAGCTAACTTTCTCGCTGTTTCCTACCAAGTCTCCACTATCTCCCTTCAAATAACGAGGCGAAATGCCAACATAATAAGTAGTCCTGCATGCAAATGTGTGTCCATGACTTGGATGGCATCCGATTCTGTAACTTGGAACAGATCATGTTTTGCACAGCAGGAGAGAAATGTACGTGTTTCGTTAATTGCTATTAATGTATTCCCTCTGTTAGACAAATTCATCTTTACCTCCCCCCCCCGATCTTATGATCCCAGGACCAACGCACAGGCACAGATGCTGCGAATGAGCAAGTGTCCCTGAGCTCGCGTTCGTTCAACCCAACTCACACACTCAGCCTGCTTCCACACAGCAACCAGCCTCAGACTCCGGCGGAAAAGAAAATTCAACACCCTAAAGATGATCACAGATAGACTATTATTCATATGCTGATTTGTAAATGTGTATTCTGAACCTGTGCGAGCACGTTGGGGGAACTTCCTTGCAGATATATGCAGTTTGTGTTAGTGATTTGTGCTGTGCTTTGAAATGTAACAATCTGTCTGCAGTAAACTCAAGAACTTCCACTCGGGATGAACTGAAGGAGTGTGCAATGATGTCCGTCTCAAATTATCCTCTCAACACACACACTGCTTCCAGCCCTAATGCACACACACAGATGGGCAGACATAAACACGCAAACAGCAACCCTTCTGACCCTGCACCACACTCATCAGCCTCCACCACCCTGCTACTGCAGACAGGAAGGAGGCAGAAGGAGCCTGGAGGAGCTGGAGAATAGCAAAAGGCAGTGTGGCGTAGTAGTAGTACGACTCTCTGCTCTGCTCCTCATCTGGCTCGCCCGTGGAGGACAAAGCCTATCCGTTAGAGTGCAGGTCACGCACATCCAGGAATGCAGATGGGCTGCTGAGTCTTTGCCACTCAATGATGTAAGGAGTGAGATCTGCCTGCACGTGTAAGATCATAACAACGATGTGTACTGGTTTAGTTTTGTGAGGATGTAAATGTAGTTATAGCAGCTGTTTACTCTTTCAACGCAGTGCCATGTGTGCTTTTGCATTTGTTTGCTGCTTTTACTGCGACGTGTTTGCACTGCAGGACTGTGTGTTTTTTTCAAACGCCTAAATGGATGTGTGTATCCCTGCAAATGTGTACTTGTGTGTGAGTAAACAAGACACCGGCAAACACATCCATTTAGGCTGCAGAGCGCTGTGTGCTGTGGTAGCAGAATACTGCAGCACTGGTGCACAAACTATTTGAATAAATCCTCTGTCGTAAATGCGGAATCATCCAAGACTAGTACACAAATCAGTGAGCGCCGGGTCCATCACCGCTCTGCAGGGTGGTCAAGTGCAAAGTTCTTCATTCAGGTGACAGTGCGATGCTCGGCCTTGGCTTGAGGTTCTTCTGCATTTTCAAGATAATACGCTCAGTTCAGCTTCACTGTTTACCTTCTGACTTAATCCGTCTTGACACTGGACAAGAAATTGAAGAGAGTTGGCGGGAAAGGAGATTTTCTTGGAAAACCAACCCAAAACAATCATTTGAGCACTGTTGGGTTTTGGGGAGATATACCTATTGCTACTTTACAAACTAAATGTAAAGGTAAATATCGAGACTCACATGTTTTATAGCTAATAAATTTATTTTTTCATATTGTTATAAATCCCCAAACAAATTTTATTTTTGCTTTTTAAGCGTATCTTCCCCCTGGCCAGCTACAATATTAAAATACTGCTTACATGTTAATGCATCACTATTGTTTGATGTTCTCAAACGAGTCATGTTTATCATAGAACTTGGTTTAATAACCTTAACAGTGACGGAGCAACATTATATACACATGGCAGTATCACAACACTACTCGAACCCCGCCTGTAGAACCCTACATCCGGTACGGTGTCTGCAGAAGGACAAAAGAGACCAAATGCGAATACTCTACATCCCCTTTCTTTAGCTCTTCCTACAGTAGTGAACAAAACTGAGCACATATGACAGAACATACAGAATGCTGCAAATGTACACATTATCAAACTATGTGTGCATTTAGTAACTGAAGAACACAGAGGCTATCTCAAAGAATGAGTGTAGCAATTAACTCAGTAATTACTACAGTAACAAAGTAGATTACTAAAATAGAATACATTTGCACTGTGAAACAAAACTTTAAGCCTCAATATGGCATAGTCTAAGGATAGAGGGTGTCATTTTTTTGGGGATGGGTGGCGCAGTGGTCTGTGCATCCGATCATCAGATCAAGGGGGAGTGCTGGGGAACTCCAGTTCGAAACCCGCTCCTGCCGCCACTGCGTCAGGCCGTTGTGTCCTTGGGCAAGACACTTCACCCGGATTTGCTCCTGTGGGTATTGTCCACAGTACATGTATAATATCAATGTATACTTGGAAAAGCGCCTCGATGACCTCGAGGCGTGAAGATGGACGGTGTGGCGCAGTGCGCTGTGCAATGATCATCAGATCAAGGGGTGAAACCCGCCGCTGCTGCGTCTGTAAAGCCGGTGTGTCCTTGGGCAAGACACTTCACCTGAACTTGCTCCTGTGGGTATTGTCCACAGTTTCTGACCATTGCATGTATGATATGTGTGTAATGTGTGTATATGTAAAGCGCTTTGAGTCATTGAAAAAGTGCTATAATAAATGTAAGGAATTATTATTATTATTTTCTCATACTGATATTCTGAACAATCTGTGCTATTGTATTTGCTGTAAAGAGTCTCTACTGTAGGCTATTTTTATTATATGTACAGCACTTTGGCTCGACCAAAAATCGTTTATAAATGTGCTATATAAATAAAACTTGATTTGATAACTGTGTGAACTAACAGTTTAGAGACATTGTTCTCAGAGTGGTATGCTTATGCATACATGACAAAGCTTCAGTCTCTGTATTTGGGATTAGGCTTGATAGCACGGCCTGAGCGTGTCCTGTAGACACTCTCAGGAGTGTCTGACAGCAGTTTAGCTGTGGGAACATCAGCCCTCATGTGTTCACTGTTCAGTGATTCCTGTGTGTTACAATATGTAAACTCAAGTCCTGTGTCCTGATGATCAGTGTCACTTGTGGAGGTATGTGACGGGACAGGCTCAGCTACAGGCAGAATGTGCCTCCGATTCTTTCTGTACAGCTTCCCGTCTGAGTGGACGACGTATGACCGGGGTTCCTTGCAAATCTGTTGAATCATTCCAGTCCTGTTGTCAGGGCTTGAAATTAACTTTTTTCCTCAGTGTCCCACAACTGTCCCGAATTCTACTTTGTATTGTCCCGGATATAACCAGCAGTGTGCCAAATTTTAATTTGTATCGTCGCCCCCCCCCCCAATAATACATATAATTTGATACTTTTTTGTCACTTAATTATCACACCATAGACTCTAGTCCACCATGTAAGTTTAAAATACTTGTTCTTTTAAACATATGAATATTAGTCTGATCTGTTGCCTCTCCTAGAGTAGAAGGGAAGAGAGTTGTTTTAAGACATGTTTTTCTATTGTTTCTCAATATCCAGACTAATTTATCATTGTCATGTCAACATTGAAGAATTCTGATTTGTATCTTTCAATTCAATATGGTATGGCTGTATGGTCTCTGTGTTTTATGATCGGAACCGTCCATCTGGCAATAACAGTGTTGAATGATAATAAAAAAACAGAAGTTCCATAATACAGTTTAATAAATGTATCTGTTTTCAGTTCTAATTACAATTGTAATTAGAACTGAAAACAGATACATTTATTAAACTTAAGTTATCCTCACAAGTCAGTAGTACTATAGGAATATAAATTGATCGTCCATCTTCATTCATGAATGTCAATCATCTTGCTCTCAATCATTCACCCTCCCCCCCCCAGGCACAAAAACAACTGGAACATTACTCTCTCTTAACATGATACATTATTCTCATACCAGAGTTGATTGACAAACTAAAATTACCTTGCGACCCCCTTTCTAATCGTCACCCAATCTGACTGACGTTCTTGACCAAAAAAAACTAAAACACTAAAAAAAGATGAAAAGCTAAATGATTGGCTAAATGCCTTACGTTTTTGCAGCTAAAGATTCTAGCCTGGTCACTGACTGGCTGACAAAGAAAATACAAAAATGATAGGCTACACCTCTTATTCTGATCAACTGTATTTCACATAATTTTCACAAACTTCAAAAGAACATGACACCGCATTTTAGGACGTTTGTATGCATTGTAAGGCACACTTCAGTTGCTAGCGTTAGTTAGCGCTAACTAAAGCTAGCGCTAGCTAACATTGACACTTAAGACAACTAACTTACCACAGTGGAAGACGATGCATCATGACCAGGAATTGGGATGTTTTCGTTTCGGGAGTCGGCAGAATTGGGGCTTGCATCAGGGGGCTGTTTATTCAACCACCTCAGCATTTCTTTCTTCTTTTTTTAACTGTCGTGACTAGGGTTGCCAAATCGTCCCGTATTAGCCGGGACGCCCCGTATTTGAGCCAAAAGGGGCGTGTCCCGTACAGGACTTTGTTTGTCCCGGGTTGCGTTCCGATTATCCAAAAATCAGCTCCTAAATTCTAACCCTATCTCCTATTCCTTGACCTCTGAGTGAAACGTCATGGGGTTAAGGGATAGTGGATAGGAGAATTCAAAAGGATTTAGGAGAAGAGACTGCGGTACTAGA
This sequence comes from Pseudochaenichthys georgianus, assembly GCF_902827115.2. Taxonomy (NCBI): domain Eukaryota; kingdom Metazoa; phylum Chordata; class Actinopteri; order Perciformes; family Channichthyidae; genus Pseudochaenichthys; species Pseudochaenichthys georgianus. The sequence goes on from NC_047517.1 coordinate 30,941,223, forward strand.
GAATCCGAATGCACTTTCACTATCCGACGTGTTTATGATGCACCAGCGGACATCATTTTGTGCGTCTGCTGCTGTGGGGAAACTATGGAAACTACAGTTTTCTATACAGCGGACTACAACATGGATGTTTAATAAGAACGAGGGACTACCGTAAACTCATCTAGAGACTCTGCACCGTGCTCTGATGCTGCTGCTTTGCTTTATGAACGGGGACAACAGAGAAACATATTCTTCATGACCAAAGTTGGAATTGAAATAAAAAAGGAAAGTGAAACTTATGCTCGTCACCCTCTCCCTCCGGTCCACATTAATACAAATGATCCCAATAAGTATGATTGTATGAACTATGAAAAGATCTTAAAATAAATACAAATGTATTTATTATAAACGTTAGTCCTTAACATCTATCACTGTGGATATCACCATTCAAACATCTTTTAAAAGTTGAACAAACACCACACAGCTCAGTAAAGACTGTGAGATGTTGACTTTATTTGATCATTTCAGTAAAAACTAACGTTCGTATTTCTCTTTTTGATTATAATACTGATGAACGTTCAAAACAAAGCACTTTGGCAACTTACCACATACGTTTTAAAAAGCTTAATAAGCACCGTAACTTTCATGATATCATTTCTCCGTCATAATCGGTTGTTTCCGTGAACGGCCGACTGTTGAGTGACGGCAAATGCTGCGGCTGCAATGCATTGTGGGCCAGCATTTTCTCTTCTCCTTTCGGTAAGGGAGGTCCAGTGGTTCCTAAGCTAAAGGAGGCTATAAAGGAAGTTTGAAACCTCCTTCCTTTCATTTGGAGAATTGGAACGGCACTTATCATGGCTGCCAGTGACGTACTTGCGGGTCATTTCACTCCGTTAGGAAGGTTCCTAAGCTAAATGGACCATTGGAACGCAACCCCGGACTCCCGTGTAAAGGGGAAATCTGTTTGCGCGCAATGCAGTGTGTCTGGCTCATATAGAGAGGCGAAGTCACGCCCATCTACTTCCGGCCCATGGGACCCCGGAAGCGAAAAATTTACATTGAATTCAATGGAGAGAGAACACGTATCTTTTGATCCCGTTTGAATTGTGCCACGAACTACACATATGATGTTTGTCAATCTTAAACAATAAGTTCCATGTCAAAAAAGTCACATTTTGTCGTAAAACTGTTGAAATATAAGACTATGAAAAATACGCGACTACAAAGACTACAAATCCCAAATCCCAAATCCCATTCTGGCTCGCGTAAGTGATGTCACAGGCGATAATTCTCCAAGTGGTTGCGACTCGTAATTAAAGCGAAGAAGAAGAAGAAGATCTCATAACTGATTTATTCCCTCCAATAAATAAGAGATTGCTAAAAATAAATTCACTTTTACAAGATGCATGTGTGCTTTGTACCAGGTTGTAATCACATAAGTGATCAAACCACTTGCTCGTTCTATCGATTGCCGTCTGATGAAAGGACCAGGAGTCGCTGGATCAGACATATCAGGTAATATACAATATACATGTTGTGCATTATAGTCAAGTTAGCTACCTAGCTAGTAGCGACGAGTAGCGAGCACGTTAGTTAGCATTACATTACTTAGCCTTGTCATTTTTCGTAGCCTTACCATGAAGTTATTATTTTATTACATGAAGTAAGAGTAGTCATGATGGTAAGTATTTCGTGAAACATTTGAAGAGTAGCCTACTGCGCCATCCACCGGGTGCTATGGAAGCAGTCAGGGAGAGTCGAAGGCAGGCAGGGAGCTTTGCATGACATTCTTCTGGACGTGTTTCATTGTGATGACAGTAAGGGTGAGTCAATCTGTTTGTTGGAAAGACAGTAGTTGAGTGATTACTGAGAGAAAATTATTAGAAGAGATAATTATTCAAAGTGTTGTTACTTTAAAGTGTTGTTACTGACCTTTTTCTCTTTTATTTCCTTTCCCTCACCTGTAACTGCTGAGACCCTGAGGAACATGCACACTGACCTGCTCTGGCAACCTGATTTCCACTGTACGTAATAGTATTTGGTTATGGTATATTATTTATATACATCAAAGGCACAATGCACCCCCCAGAGACACACATGTATTGAGTGTGATATTGTGCATAGGTCAAGTGAAATCATCTTTACACACTAGAAAACTGTAGGAGCGGCAACTTGTTTTGAAATTGAATTTTTAATATCCGAAAATGAAGTTGATCTGTTTTCTTTATTCTTCTCTCTTCCCAGCTCCATCCATCACCGTGCTCTGTTCCTGCAGGTCCTGCTTGCTAATCATTATGCTCATATGTTTTTACACAATTACAAATAAAGTCAATGTATTGTATGACATGAAGTTGTGCTTCATTCGGAGTCAATAATACATTCATTCTGCCTTCAACTGCACAATGACTGTGGACTGCACCGACATCCATGTAGCTGCCCCCCAGTAAGATGAACCAAGCAAAGAGGGTCACTATCATGCCCAAGGACATCCAGCTGGCCCGATGCATCTGCGTAGAGAGGGCTTAAACTGACCTGAGACCAGCACACCCAAACACAACGGCTCTTTTAAGAGCCACCTACAGTTTCAAAGAGTTGCAATCCTACGTTATTATAATGATTAAACTGGTTCATGTGTCACTTAGTTTACTGAACCGTGATGAATGAAAGAAATTAGTGATGTAGTGGTTTACAGAAGTTACAAAGACATTAATATATGAGTAACAGGTCAGTGTAAACACAAGCTTCTGTCAATTATGGATCATTCAAACTATATACAAATAATATGTAATAAAGTTCTAAAATAAGTATTCGGTATATTCCTTGATAGCTTTTGGAGAAGGTTGTTTTTAAGTTTACTAAAATCTATCGTTTCAACTGTTTCACTTTATAAAAAGGAACAGGTGAGTAGAGCATCATTGAGTTCCTTATTCTGTCAGTAAATTATCCAAATGAAATGTTTATCATTATTTTAGTCAACCCTAAACAAATTGATTGTACCTTTTAATAATGACCCTACATGGTCGGCAAAGTTAAATTAATTTCAGAAAATCAAATCTGTTCTGAGAAAAACTAATAAATGTTTAAAGATAGGAACTTGCCATCCCACTGAAAATCCGTCCGTAGAGATTTAAGTTGTAGTTCAGTCCAACGTTTAATTTGGATTCATTTTGCCAACAGTCAACTATTTTCATAAAGAATATATATATTTTTCAAAGTCAACTTTATTGTCAATCTTACTCAGTTTGTGTTTATAGACAGAGATCAAAAAGACGTTTCCAACAATCCCAAATACGAAAAATTAAATTATACAATTTACAGATATGTAATGTATACAAATATATATATCCTATATACACCATCAGGTTACAGGTTTGTAAATGTGTGTGTGTGTGTGTGTGTGTGTGTGTGTGTGTGTGGTGTGTGGTGTGTGGTGTGTGGTGTGTGGTGTGTGGTGTGTGGTGTGTGTGTGTGTGTGTGTGTGTGTGTGTGTGTGTGTGTGTGTGTGTGTGTGTGTGTGTGTGTGTGTGTGTGTGTGTGTGTGTGTGTGTGTGTGTGTGTGTGTGTGTGTGTGTGTGTGTGTGTGTGTGTGTGTGTGCGTGAGAGAGTCAGTCAGCTGATTGATGGGAAAATGCTGGGGAAATGGTTGGTTGAAGGATAACATTAGGTCTAATAATGATGTACCTTGCATGTTCACATCATGTATACTTTGCATTACTTAATACCATTTTTCAAATATTTATTTTTTAACATTTTGGACAAAATAGCCAATTGTACATCGAGGTGCCCAGATGTCCTATAGTGCCCACCTATCCAATTTGAACATGCTGATGTACAATGTGATGTCGTAGCCTAATGCAGGTGTAAGACACCTGCGTTTGACACTGTTGACCACAGCATATTACTAGACCGACTGGAAAACTGGGTGGGACTTTCGGAAACAGTTCTAAATTGGTTTGAATCGTACTTAAAGGATAGAAACAACTTTGTTTCTATAGGTAAATACACATCTGAGTTGACAAATATGACATGTGGGGTTCCTCAAGGCTCCATCTTGGGGCCTCTTCTCTTTAACATCTACATGCTACCACTGGCTCAGATAATGAAGAACAACAAAATAGGTTACCATAGCTATGACACACACATTTACGTAACTATTTCACCAGGAGACTATGCTCCAATTCAAACACTGAGTAAGTGCATTGAACAAATCAATGACTGAATGTGTCAGAACTTTCTCCAATTAAACAAAGATAAAACTGAGGTAATGGTTTTTGGAGCCAAGGCAGAACGTTTAAAAGTTAGCGCTGAGCTTCAGTCTGCAATGTTCAAACCAACAGATAAAGCCAGAAATCTAGGTGTAGTCATGGACTCTGACCTGAGTTTCAACAGTCACATTAAAACAGTTACTAAATCAGCCTACTATCACCTAAAGAATATATCTAGGATTAAAAGAGTAATGTCACAGCAGGATTTGGAAAAACTTGTCCATGCCTTTATCTTCAGTAGACTCGACTACTGCAATGGTGTCTTCACAGATCTCACTAAAAAATCTATTAGAAAGCTGCAGCTGATTCAGAACGCCGCTGCTCGAGTCCTCACTAACACTAAGAAAGTGGATCACATCACTCCTGCTCTGAAGTCTTTACACTGGCTTCCTGTGTGTCAAAGAGTAGATTTCAAAAATATTGCTGCTGGTTTATAAAGCAGTGAATGGTCTAGGCCCAAAATACATTACTGACCTCCTGCTAAATTATGAACCATCCAGATCTCTCAGGTCTTCAGGGACTGGTCAGCTTTCTGTCCCCAGAGTCAGAACTAAACATGGAGAAGCAGCGTTCAGTTATTATGATCCAAATATCTGGAACAGAAACCTGCAGGTCCGCTGCAACTCTGACTACTTTTAAATCCAGGCTGAAGACTTTTCTTTTTGTCGCTGCTTTTAATTGAACTATTCATATCTTAAACTGCACTGTAACTTTTATCCATGTAACTTTTTATTTTAATGTTAAATTGAACTATTCATATTTTAGACTGCACTGTAACTTTTATCCATGTATTTTTCCTTTTAATGTTTATTTTATTAGATTTTCTTTTTTAATGCTTAATGTCTTTCATCTTTTGTAAAGCACTTTGAATTGCCTTGCGTTGAAAAGTGCTATATAAATAAACTTGCCTTGCCTTGCCTAAGACCATTGTGTTTGTATTGTGTTATAGGTATGCATAGTTTTCTATGTATTTTGAGGGTTTTGGGGGGTTTGACCCCTCGAATCCTAGGGGCCTGGCTCCCCCAAAAGAATTAATAACATAACCCTAACCCCAAAATAAAGTAACAAAAAAAAGTAACTAAATCCGCCAGAAACCTGAAAATCTTCGCTCGCCAGCGCGCGGGGGACACATGCATGTGTCCCGTTTCTCCATTTCTGGAAGTTGGCAACCCTAGTCGTGACCGTTGTATTGGCGCCAGTCTAGCAGCAGTCAGCAGCAGAGTGGATGACGTAGAATGCATTCTATGATTTGACTGCCCAATGACTTTGCAAATAACACCCATTTTGAAGTTTTTCACTGTCCCGAAATAGTCCCAGACAAAATAGATTTGTCTCCCATCGTTAATTGCGAGCCCTGCCTGTTGTAACCTTGTGGGGTCTGCATCCTAACAACACTGTCCTTCCATCAAAGGTTGTAGTGGTCGGCTTGACTTATCATAGCACTGTTTTTGATACAGCCTCTTGTTTAGAAGCTGGACTTTTACCTCTTGTGGATGGTGCATGTCTGGCTCAAGCAGCTTCACCGAGACTGGGAGTATTGTGTGTCTCGACATCAGTCTCTGTGCAGGAGATCCTAATGTTGCGTCACGTGGTACATTCCTGATGTTTAATAGGTTAAGAAAAACATCAGTTCCATCTCTATGAGATTTCTCCATGAGTTGCTTAGCACTGCGCACAGCCCGTTCAGCTAGCCCGTTGGACTGGGGATACTTAGGGCTGCTGATAATATGAGTGAAGTCCCACTGTGAAGCAAAGTCTTTAAAGCGCTGGCTAGTAAACCGCCTCTCATTGTCTGACATGAGGGTGTGAGGTGTTCCATGAACTGAGAAATTTCTTTTCAGCTTTGTAATGACTGTTGCTGCAGTGATATCACAAAGCATGTCTGTCTCATACCAGCCTGAATATGAGTCCACTAGCACTAAGTATTGCTGATTGTGCCACTCAAAGATGTCAGTTGCTACAGTTGACCACGGCAGGTCTGGAACTGGATGCAGATGGAGTGGTTCTTTCTGCTGGTGTGATGTTGTGCTGTTACACACTGAGCATGACTGTATTTCTGTGTGAATGTTGTCTGTCATAGTTGGCCAGAAAACAATGCCACGTGCTCTCCGCTTTGTAGCTTCTTCACCAGGATGTCCTCTGTGCATGATGCTGATGTATTCTTTCTGTAGTGACAAAGGAATAACTGCTTTGTGACCCTTCATTATGACTCAATTTTCAACAATCAGTTCATCTCTGAAAGGAAAATACGGTCTAATGGCATGTGGAAGATTATGCTGTTTAGCGGGCCACCCGTGTCTGATAGTGGTGCTGAGTGTTTGCAGAGTCATGTCTTCAGCGGTGTGCCTCGCTAACTCTTCTAAGCGAGAAGACAAAGTGTCAGCCAGGAACATTTGCTTTCCGCATTTGTACACAGGAGTGATGTCGTACTTTTGTAGTCGTAGCATCATTCTTTGTAGTCTTGCAGGTGCTGTGTGTATGGGCTTTTTTAGTATGGTGACGAGGGGCTGGTGGTCTGTTTCAATAGTGACTGGTTTACCATAGATATAGTCATTGAATTTTGAACATGCAAAGACCACAGTGCCAACAACTCTTTGAGCATATCTGGTTTCTGTGTCAGTTAGCGTACGCGAAGCATACGCTACAGGTTTTCCTTCCTGCAAACACACCGAGTCCGTACTGTGAAGCGTCACAGGTAAGTGTCACTGGCTTGTCTATGTCGTAGTATAGCAACGCCGGTGGGCAAGACATGCGTTTCTTTAAATCTTCAAAAGCTTTCTGCTGCTGTTCATGCCATGTCCATTCTGTGTCTTTATGTGTGAGCTGCCGTAGTGGAGCTGACAGCTGGCTGAAGTTTGGTATGAACTTTCCAAGGTAGTTGACCATCCCCAGAAATCTTTGTAAGGCTGGGACGTCTGCTGGCACTGGCATCTCACTAATAGCACTTGTTTTGGAAGGATCTGCTTTGAGTCCCTCACTGGTGAAAACATGGCCGACATAGCCAACTTGGCTTAGCCTGAACTTGCACTTGAGGGGGTTAAGCCTTAAGTTAACCTCCCTGACCCTGTTAAGCACTTTTCTCAGGTTGGCGTCGTGCTCTGCAACATCTTTACCTGCAATAATGATATCATCAACGATGATTTCACAGGGGTATTAGAAATCTGTAACGACCAAAAGGGGAGCTGAAAGTGGTTAACATGGAAGACTTATGGTCGAGTAGAATCTGCCAAAAAGATCTCTTTGCATCTAATACAGAAAACATAGTTGCTTTTGACATGTGTGTGGCGACTTCTTCCACAATACGCATAGGTTGGTGTGGTCTTTTCAGAGCAGTGTTCAAGTCTCTTGGATTAATGCATATCCTGATTTCTTGTTTGTCCTTTTTGCTAGTGGCTACCATAGAGGACACCCAATCAGTGGGCTGATGACGCCCAGTTCCTGCATCTTGTCGAGTTCAGCTTTGACTCTGTCTTACATAGCCACAGATATGCGATGTGCAGGACGAACGACTGGTTTTACATCTGGGTCGAGTCATGGAGTACGTCAGAGGTAGCTTTCCAAGCTCATCAGAGATCGCTGTATTCTGTTTGAATCTCAACTGAAAAATCATCGTCAGTGGGGCTTAATTGATTAACTGCTTCACTGAATGAAACTCGTCCCATCCGTCTGCACGCTCGTAGCCCAAGCAGTGGCAGGAAATCCTCTTCGACAATATAGAATGGCAGTGTGTGGACTTTTCCCACTAGGTGGCACTGCAGTCTGACTACGCCCGCAGTTTTGATTTTGCTACCACCATACGCAACAAGATTATAGGATTTAAAACATGTCTGTATTTGTTCATCTCCTTTTATCACATTGAATGACATTTTTGACATAACATTGCACTTCGCACCAGTGTCAACTTTCATCTCAACTACATTGTCATTGATGTGGACAGCGACAAAAGCCTCATCATTTTTTTCTATCTGTGCATCAGTTGCATCAACACTTACTTGCAGTGTTACGCCGTCAACATAGAATGTTTCATCTGTAGTTGCATCAGCTTGATCAGGTTCTAGTTGATGAACTATCCTCCTGGGCCCTTGCTTGTTGTATGGACTTGCAACACTTCTTGAAATGATTCCACTTTTTGCAGGTATGACACTGTTGACCATTTGCTGGACAGTTGTCCCTCTTTGCTGCATGACTACCTCCACAGTTGTAGCAGTTGGAAATAGAGCTAACTCCATTTTCCTGAGGTTTCCTTTTGTTGTCGTATTTTCGTGTTCCTCTCTGGTAAGTCTGAACTGAATCCACATTTGTGGCAGAGTGCTGTGGCATAGCTAGCGTTGTATTGTGCTCTTCAGTCATCTCATGGATCTGACATATGCTAACAGCCTTGATTAGTGTTAAATCACAGTCTCTCAGGAGCACTTTCCTTAAGTTGTCATTACTGATACCACAGACCAGTTTATCTATGATTAGTTCTTCATAGAGATTCCCAAATTTGCAGCTCTTTGCCTTGATCCTTAAAGCACTGACATACGATTCAATTGACTCATCAACTTTTTGATTCCTTGTATTGAACTTGTGTCTTTCCATAGTGACATTTGTTTGAGGGTTACACATCTCCCTACATTTTCTTTTCAGACACTCCGGGTCTTCTTTAGACTCGACATGAGTGATGATGGGCGCATCCTCGCCAGGACCCCTCACTTCAGCCGCATAGACGAAAGACCTCTCGCGCTCGATGGCCTCTGGTCCCGCTATATTGAGGAGAATGTATGCTTGTGTGCGTGCTGGCTTGTCATAGTGTGCTGCCGCAATGAAAATGTCATATTCCTGTTCGAATACTCACCAGTTCTCTGCGATGTTACCGTCAAAGACGAGTGGGTCGGGTCTCCGGAATCCATCCGCCATGTTAGCTTAGCTGCATGCGTCTTGGTGGAGGATCAATCAATCAATCAATGTTTATTTATATAGCCCAATATCACAAATGTTACATTTGTCTCAGTGGTCTTCACAGTGTGTACAGAATATCAGTATGACAATACGACACCCTCTGTCCTTAGACCCTCACATCGTACAAGGAAAAACTTCCAAAGAAAACCCAGTTTAAAGGGAAAAATGGGAGAAACCAAGCTTTATCAAAAAGGAAGGTCCTAAGGCGCACTCTTAAAAACGGATAGGGTGTCTGCCGCCCGAACACAAACTGGAAGCTGATTCCACAAATGTGGAGCTTGATAAGAAAAGGCTCTGGAGGAGGCTTAGTTGTCCTCGCAAACGTCACCCAGAGGTGAAAAATCCGCCGAAAAAAACTCCGGAGACTTGACTTCTGACACCATGTTTGATGTTCTCATAAACGAGTCATGTTTATCATAGAACTTGGTTTAATAACCTTAATAGTGACGGAGCAACATTACATACACATGGCAGTATCACAACACTACCCTGCCTGTAGATCCCTACATCCGGTACGGTGTCTGCAGAAGGCCAAAAGAGACTAAATGCGAATACTCTACAACTATGAACCAGCCAAGTTGATATCAATGTTTTAAGACAGTCATAATGAGAACATTCACTTTAAAACTTGATTTTTCTTATTGTGCAAGAACAAACCATGGGTCGATTCTACTTAAAATTCATGTCGTAAAAACGTAAAACACACCAGTTAATCACACTGTTTGCGACATATCCCTTGATTTATTTGAATTAGGGCATTGTAGTTCACATTTAGTCGTTTTGCCACACACCTTCCTACTGCCATACATATTCCGAGCCCAGGATAATTAGCAAATGAATCAGCCTTACGGCCCGTCTACACTACAGCGTCGACAGCGTCGAAAGCTCCAATCTGCCCATTCACTTTCAATGGGGTGACGTCACGTAGCCGCGCTTTTTTGCCGAACTGAATTGTGGGTAGCAGAGCGGTCCGTCTCAGGCGTCTCGGAGACGCCGGAGTAGCCAGCGCCAGCCAATCAAATCCCGTTTCCCAAAATCTGACAGCTGAAGCCGTAACCAATCAAACCGTGTCTAAGCTGGGAGAGATATCCCGCCGTTCATTTCTATATTTCAAAAAAAGTCGGAGGAGAAACTAACTATCGCCGTAGCGAATCACCCGGTTTTGTATGACCAGACCCTCTTCACCTACCGGGATACAAACCGGAGGAACCAGGCATGGAGGGAGGTGGCAGAGACAGTGGGGGAAACTGGTAGGTTTTCGCCTGTTTGGGGAGTTTCGATAGTTACGGCTGTAACTACGGTTCTATGAGTCCCGGATGACCGCCAGAGGCGGTGCTTTAGCACTGGATATGTCCATCGCGCGCATGCGCAGCTCGAGTACCAATAACAACAAAGTCACCTGTGACCCACGTGACACCGGCTACATCAGCCGGTGTCGACAGAGGATCTGTTCCCAGAATCTTCTCGCGAGCACACAAGAATTCTGAGTGACAGGAAACTCTGGCGGTCATCCGGGACTCATAGAACCGTAGTTACAGCCGTAACTATCGTTCTATTTCGTCCCTACTGACCGCCAGAGGCGGTGCTTTAGCACTGGATGACCTATACCAACCATGTCATGAAGAATCCAAGCACTTACTCACCTAGTTGGAAGCAGCGGAGCTTGGCCACAAGACCACCCCCAGGGGGTGAGGAGTGGCGACATTGACCCGGTAGAACCTGGAGAATGTGCCCGAAGACGCCCATGACGCCGCGGCGCAGATGGTCTCCAGGGGCACCCCTCTTAGGGCAGCCCACGATGTTGAGACGCCTCTTGTAGAGTGGCATCTGGCCCCTGATGGCGGGGGGCGGCCACTGGCCCCATAGGCACATGTGATGGTATCCACCACCCAGTGGGACAGCCGCTGCTTCGAGAGAGCACGACCCTTCCTAGTGCCGCCATGGCAAACGAAGAGCTGCTCTAACTGTCGTATACAGGCCGTAGCATCAATATACGCCCTCAGGGCACGCACAGGGCACAGCAACTCAGGTGTGCCGTTCTCCTGTGGAATGTTAAAGCGTGCCAGCTGGATAGGCCGATTGGAGTGGGCTAGTGGAAGCACCTTGGGCAAGAACGCCACATTCGGCCAGAGGGTGACACCCGAGCCATCGGAGTTCCACCTCAGGCATGTACTGCTTACGGAGAGGGCATGAAGCTCTCCGACTCGCTTCCCTGAGGTTATGGCAAGCAGAAATGCTGCCTTCAGGGACAGCCATTTAAGCCCGACCTGGGCCAAGGGTTCGAAGGGAGGAGATGATAGTGCATCCAACACTAGGGGCAGGTCCCAAGCCGGGGCCCTTGGGGTGCTAGGGGGGCGCTGCCGTAGAGCCCCTCTTAGAAAGAGGGACACCAACCTGTGGCGCCCCACTGTGGCGCCATCGACTCCGACATGTCGGGCAGAGATAGCAGCCATATACACCTTCAAAGTGGAGTGAGAACGTCCACTATCCAGAAGGGACTGCAGAAACTCTAAAATGGTGGCCACGGAGCAATGTCCCGGATTCTCAGCCTTACTCACACACCAGTGGGAGAAGAGCCTCCATTTGCACTCATACTGTGCCCGAGTGGATGGAGCTCTGGCATTCAGGATAGTTTCCCTGACAGATGCCGTGACACCGCTCAACAGTGGGTTGGGCCCTGCAGAGGCCAAACCCAGAGCTGAAGGCGGCGAGGGTCGGGATGCCAGATCTGACCCTTGAGCTGTGACAGGAGGTCCTTCCTGTCGGGGAGACGCCACGGTGGGCTGCCGCAGAGACTGCGTAGCAGTGGGAACCAGACTCTCCCCGGCCAGCGGGGGGCGACTAGAAGGAGCCTGTGCCCCTGGGTAAGGACCCTCTGAAGCGTCTGAAGTATCAGAGGCAACGGCGGGAAGGCATACAGGAGAGTGTCCGGCCAGTCGTGCGCCAGGGCATCCTGACCCAATGGGCTGGTCACCACCGACCAGGAGAACCAGAGGGGGCAGTGCCTCGACTCTTCCGAGGCAAAGAGGTCCACCTCGGCCCTGCCGAAGAGGCTCCAAATTATCTCCACCACCTCCGGGTGAAGCCTCCACTCCCCCGGTGGAGGCTTGCGCCGTGAGAGGAAATCTGCGACCTGATTCAGGTCCCCTGGCAGAAAAACTGCCCGCAGACTGGTGAGGCGGGGGAGCGCCCAAGGCAAGAGGCTCTGCGAAACGCGGAGCAGCTGTGCGGACCTGGCGCCCCCCTGGTGGTTGATTTGGGCAACTGCGGACATGTTGTCCGAACGAACGAGCACATGCCTGCCCGCCAGTTGGGGTAAAAAGTGCATGAGTGCGAGCAACACCGCTCGAAGCTCCAGCACATTGATATGGCGTGCACCTTCCTGGGCAGACCACTGACCCTGCACAGTCCTGCCCTGCCACACCGCCCCCCACCCCGAGAGACACGCATCCACAGTGACAGTCTCCCGGCGGGATGGGATGGTGCCCATGGGCACACCCCTCAGGAGATAGGCCCTGTCCCTCCAGCGGGACATAGAGTGGAGGCACCGCTGAGACACCCTGACTCTCTTGTGCCTGTGCCGCTTGGCGTCCAAGTGACGGCTGTTCAGCCACATCTTCATGGGGCGCAGTGACAACAGGCCCAAGGGCACAACGGCTGAGGCAGCTGTCAGTCTGCCTAAGAGCCGGAGGAACTGTATGTAAGGCACCCTCTTGCCTAGTCTGAAGATGCGAAGATGGTGGGAAATGTCGTCCACACGACGAGGTGTCAAGTAGGCCCTCATGGTGACCGAATCTAGGACCATCCCCAGATAAGTGACCTGCTGGGAAGGGTCCAGGCAACTCTTCCCGGTGTTCACTGTCAGGCCCAACCGGGCAACGTGGGATGAGAGGCGCGCCGTATCCTGGGCCCCTTGGGCCCGGGACGGCGCGCAAACCAGCCAGTCGTCCAGGTATGGCAGGACCTTCATGCCCTGTGCCTGCAGGGGAGCGAGTGCTGCCGCAACAACCCTGGTGAACACCCTTGGGGAGAGGGAGAGACCAAAGGGAAGCACCCGAAACTGATAATGTCGACCCTGAAAGGCGAACCTCAAGAACCTCCGGTGATGGGATGCAATTGGCACGTGGAAGTAGGCGTCCCTCAAGTCCACGGTTGTGAACCACTCCCCCTGTGTGACAACACGAAGGGTGTCTGCTGTGGTTAGCATATGGAAGGGTAGTACCCTCAGGAATCTGTTGATTCCTCTGAGGTCCAGAACTGGACGGAATCCGCCAACTTTCTTGCTCACAAGAAAGTACGTCGAGTAGAACCCCCCGCTCTGACGCAGGGGGTCCACTGGCTCGATTGCGCCTTTGGCCAAGAGGACGGACAACTCTTGGGCTAGCGCTAAGGCCTTCGCCGGGTCCTTGACAACTGTCATTCTGACCCGGCCGAAGGCTAGGGGCCGGCGTCGGAACTGCAACTCGTAGCCGGGTTAGTGTGGAAACCACCCAGGGGTCGGAAATACAGGCAGCCCAGTAGCTGAGCTGCTGCTGGGAAAACCAGCCGACGACCGGCCCCGGGACTTCAGGGCCTAGCCCCCCGGCCCCTGGAGCCCCTCGGGGGGCGCCGGTAAGGCTCTGAAGCGCGAGGCCGCCTGGAAGCCAGGCGACCTGGGGCACGAAAGTCATTGGCCGGTTGAGTGGGCCGCTGGGAACTCTGCCGACCACCCCAGTAAGCCGGTGGCTGAGCGCGGCTGCTAGAGCGGCCCCTGGGCCTGCCGGGAGTGGCCGCGGGACTGCGAAGACCCGAGAGCTGCTGCCTGGTCTGCCTCGCTTGGGCAGCGCGCTCCAGTGTCTCCAGGGCAGCTGACCCAAACAGCTCCCCTGGCTCGACCGGCACGCTACGTAGGACCCTCCTACATGTCTCCGTCAGTGGTGACTGGGCCAGCCAAACCTGGCGACGAGTCTGTACCAGAAAAGACATAACTCGTCCCAATTCCCTAGTCATTAGGGCAAAGGCCTGCAGTGATGCATCGCTGAGGCCCAGCAAAGAAGGCTCGGTCGGAGCCTGCTGCAGCGAGGCGGAGACGGCCAGCATTAGATGGGAGAGGGAGTTCCCGATACGACCCATGCGTGCCGCTGCGTCGTAGGCCCTACAGAGCAGCCCATCCGTGACCCTGCACTGAGGCTGAGGGCACCTGACCTCAGGCCTTAAAGCCTCGTCAGGAGCCAGAATCAGGGAGGCGATGGCAGGCTCAATGGGTGGCATGCCACCCAGCCCCGCCCTCGCCGGGTCCTGCATGGCAGCCAAGGTCCGGGCATCGGAACCAGTGCGGCTAAAGGCCCTGGTGTCCGTCCAGCATGCCTGGAGCTCCCTCAGGTACTCCTCTGAAGGAGGAACGGTGAGGGGGACACGGGCTGGGTTACGCCTGAAGAAGGCACTAGCCGGAGCCAAGTTGGCCTGCGGAACCGGAATCTGCAGGTGCGCCAAGGCTGTACGAATGATGGCCGCCATGGAGCCGTCCTCCCCGTCCTGCAGAGACCCCTGAGCAGAGGAGAGGGAAAACTCCTCGAGCGGGACCTCGTCCTCCGTCTCTTCATTGAAGAGGTTAGCCGAAGCCGCTAGCGACAAGGCATCCTCGTACAGAGGTGCGGCAACCGAAGGAGGGGCGGCAACCGAAGGAGGGGCAGCAACCGAAGGAGGGGCAGGCGGCCCGCTAGCAGCCCCTATACCGGGCCCCGGCTGAAGGGCCACGAGGAGCGACTTCATCGTGTCCATGTCGGTAGCTAGCTGATCCACTCTAGAGGACAGCCTGTTCCTAGTCCTCTTATTGGGGGGTGCACCCATGGCCATCGCTCCCTCAAGTCGCCAGGGACGGTCGAACTGATCTGGGGGAGGATGTGACCAAGAGAGGTGTCCGTTGGCTGCCGCCAGACGTTCCACCTCAGTGATTCTAGCCACTCTGAGTGCCCGGGGCATGCAGCTACAGTTCATGCAGGCCCCTACTGTGAGAGCTTCCCTTAGATGCTCGAGGCCGAGGCAAGAGGGGCAACGGTCGTGGCCGTCCTCGGGCTCGAGAGAAGCCATACAGGCGCTACATGAATGAGCCATTCTGTAGGTAGCCAGATGCAGAGAAGCTGGGAGCGGGTGCGGGAACACAGCCTTCACCAGCTACCTGCTTAAACCAAAACACAAGGCAGTTAGCATCTACAAGGAGCGGGGGCGAGAACACTGCCTTCACTGGTTAATTTACAGACGAATGCCTGATGCAGCGTAACCGGGAGCGGGTGCGGGAACACAGCCTTCACCAGCTACCTGCTAAACAGAAAACACAAGGCAGTTTAGTGTCTACCAGGAGCGGGGGCGAGAACACTGCCTTCACTGGTTAATTTACAGACAAATGCCAGATGCAGCATAACCGGGAGCGGGTGCGGGAACACAGCCTTCACCAGCTACCTGCTTAACAGAAAACACCAGGCAGTTTAGCGTCTACCAGGAGCGGGGGCGAGAACACTGCCTTCACTGGTTAATTTACAGACGAATGCCAGACGCAGCGTAACCGGGAGCGGGTGCGGGAGCACAGCCTTCACCAGCTACCTGCTTAACGCAAAAAAAACAGGCCGTTTAGCGCCTACCAGGAGCGGGGGCGCAAACACTGCCTTTACTGGTTAAACTGAAGACGAACGCCAGATGCAGCGTAACCGGGAGCGGGTGTGGGAACACAGACTTCACCAGCTACTTGTTTAACAGGATAAACACGGCAACTTTAGCGTTAAATCAAAGGCGAATGCCAGCTGTAGCTAAAGAAAAAAGAACAGCACGGGAAACTCCGGTGCTCAACCCGGCGTCCGCCGAGTGGCTGCAGCCGCTACTGCTAACTAGCCAGTACAGCTCAATGCCAATGAAGTTTAGCTCAATGCTAATGAAGTTTAGCTCAATGCTAATGAAGTTTAGCTCAATGCTAATGAGGTTTAGCTCAATGCTAATGACGTTTGGCTCAGCGCCGCGGCCAAAACAGTACAAAAGCACAGCAATACTCCTGGGAGAGGGAGCGAAAACACCTCCGTCACCAAAAGACTCAGCAAACAGACAGAAATCAGGACAACTAGGCTGGGAGAGGGAGTAGAAACACTGCCGTCGCCAACCAAGCCGACACCAACCTGTCCGAACGAAGTCTCTGCGCAGCCAGCCGCAGCTCCTGGAGGACGGGTAATCCCGCGGCCCCGACTGGATGAGTCGCGAAGCTACACGCAGCCAGCTGTTTGCAGAGAATCCTTAACAAATGTTCCGAACGAACGAACGCTGTAGGCTACAAAAAATGTAGCCAAGGTACTCTCGCGCAGCGAGAAGATGAAAAGGAACAGATCCTCTGTCGACACCGGCTGATGTAGCCGGTGTCACGTGGGTCACAGGTGACTTTGTTGTTATTGGTACTCGAGCTGCGCATGCGCGCGATGGACATATCCAGTGCTAAAGCACCGCCTCTGGCGGTCAGTAGGGACGAAATAGAAATATATATATTGCTCGCATAAAATCCCCGGGGTTTTTTGCTTTGTATGTCGGGGGCGGGAGATTCATGTGATTGGTTGTTGGCCGTGTTGCTTGAATAAAATCCCCAAGCTCCAGACACGCCCAGCTCCAAGCTATTTTTGAAGCTGTAGTGTGGACGCTCCGTTATACAAAAACTGTGAGTAGCTTTTGAAACCAGTGAGCTTTTGGCGTATGCTGTGTTCAAGCCACATTGGAGTCATCATACAAAATATAGGCTTTCTAATCGTAAATTGTCCTCATGCCAACTCAAGTTGTTGTTATTGCTTGGCATTTTTGTATCTAAAATATCTGATATCTGAATTAGAGCAATATAAGGGTGTCTGAAAACTAAGCAAACAGTATCTCACTTCTGCTAAAGTTCCACTAACAATCAAATGAAGTCAACAAGTGTTGAAGTAAGTAAACATTATTTTTAACTCTCAAACAACCGACTCTCCACGCTGTTGTCCTGAAGTTAACTGTGAGATAAACATCACCATTAGTTACCATGGAAATCTTTACCATATTTCCTGTCCATCTGACCTGAAGTAAATGCAGCATTAGAGCAAAAGACAGGCTAAATAAGTCTGATACATTGTGGATTTAGGTCTTACATGAGATTTACCATGGATGGTAAGGAATATAACATTTAAATAAGTATTTATACATTGTTGTATGGCTCTTAGTTATTTTCACAATGGTAACACATTGAAATAGTTATTGAAGTATCTACTTTTAAAAGCCTGCTATTCTCTGTTTGAATGTTCCAGTATATTCCTTAAAGGAATATACTCAATGCCCTTTAATAGCTCTGTTAAACACACATTAGATATGCTGCAATATGAATACAACTTCTTACGGAGCAAACATTTCAACCACTTCATCTAAAGCCCTCAGAGCCCTGCAGATTTCAGAGATGAACGCTTCTGCACTTCCCCGTCTGTTTCATGTGTTGGTGCACATGCGGCACACTGTTTCCGCCAGGTGAGCTTGATTTAAATTAACTGCATCTGGGTGTCAATGGCTAGCAACTTAACAATTGAGCCTCTTCATAAATGTTTCAGCACTCTGCGGGAGTGTGTGTGCATGTGAGACTGAGTGTGTGTGCATGTGAGACTGAGTGTGTGTGCATGTGATACTGCATCAGTGAGGCGAGGGCGGTAATCTCTCCAAAGACAGTATGGTTCTTACAGCTCGAGGGAAAATCAGTAGGCAACACCGCTGATGAGAAGATATTTGTGTGTGTTTTCTGGTACACACTGTGTGTGTGTGTGTGTGTGTGTGTGTGTGTGTGTGTGTGTGTGTGTGTGTGTGTGTGTGTGTGTACACTTCACTTCAGGCACTGCGGTCAGAGTACTCACACCACCTAGTGGCTCTGAGGCCTTCTGCCTTCAGAGGAAACAGCAGGAAGATGAAAAGACAAAATGTACACCTGCAGACTAATTCAAAATTCCCATTTACAAGACAGAAAATCAAGTTAAAGAAGATCAGTTCTGCTGCAGAAAATGTTGCAATGAACAGCTCAGGGAAAAGAAAAACAGGTTATAAAAAAGTAACAACATGAGTTCAGGGGAGAGAGGGGGAAGGCTGAAGAAACAATTGAGTCGAGGCAGGGAAAAACACGTCCAGAGCGGAGGGAGATGAAAGGATGAATGCTGCGGAAGCTGCAAAATGCAGTTGTAGTTCTCCTGCTTAGCTACGTAGCTTCACCGAGAGGCTTTTGATTGGCAGCTGGGAAACGTTAATCCCTTCTTCTGCATCCCTTTCTTCCCTCTGCCCTCCCTCGCATTCTCTCTCAGTGGAGGACATTTTATCAATCTTGTAAACACATAGGAAGCAATGCGCTCTCCCCCCTCGTGTTTACCCTCATCCACCTCCCTGCTACTGATCATCACAGGAGAAACGCTCGCTCTGCCTTTGACTTCCCACAGCTGAAGGCACGTCATGTATAATGTATAGCAGCAGATGAAAGGCAGAGGTGCCTGGCATCTACATAACGGCTCTTTGGTATTTAAATCTTTATCTGTGCCACCACCTTAGTCTAATCATATATTTGCACGTGGCGCGGCGAGACATAAAGACATGTTATGTGTGCACTGTTTACCAAATGTATAACCCTGTCTTGGCAAATCCTGCCTTTTCTTATTTAAATCCCGCATTTGTCCCCGCTTGTTGTATCACGGTTGACACAGCTGTCGCCTGCGTGGGATCAGTTTCCAGATAGTATTTCACTACAGTCCCCAGGCTCCGAGCTATTTGTAAATTTGCCTCAGCGAGCAACGGCACCAAGAATCTTTTGTTTCCATTATGCAGCAGTCAGTCAAACTGAGGGTCTGCGTCCACAAACTGTCCCCGCTGAGTGCTGTTAAGTATACCGACCACGCTGTGGACTCTCACTCCATCCCAGCCAGTTTGACACACACACACACACACACACACACACACACACACACACACACACATACACACACACACACACACACACACACACACACACACACACACACACACACTTGAAGTAAGTCGAGTTGGAATACAAATGTAAGCTTTGAGTGGTGGCCACATGCATGAATACCAAAAGGAAACTAAACACCGCTTCCGTTTGGTAAAGTGTTTCCCTCACAACAGTCGACAAATGGAGTCAGGAAATGAGAATGCATTCCTGTTGTTAAACGCTCAAGGAAGGAAACAGTGTATTGAAAGTAGCAACTTTTTTTTCTTTTTCAGATACAATTATTTACATTGTAACCAAAGACAGTGTCCTTGAAACGAGTACAAACTTTTTTTTTTTCTCCACTTCCTGCGATTTTTGTTTTTCCAAATGACAACCCAGAAATATTGTATAAAATAAAAATATCAGCTTCAGGGGAAAAAGTAGTCTTAAGCATTTTTAAATGTCCATTAACCGCTATGTACAGGAGTATTTACAATCTAAAATTCCATTCAGACCAGAATTTTGCAAAGTAATCAGACGCAGTAAACACAGTAGCAACTATGTTCACTGCCGCCTACAAACCAGATACAACTAATCTGCTTTTACAGGTATGGCTGTCATTCAAATCAGTGATCGTACATGTGAGCAGTACAAGACAGAGGCGTTTGAAGATTAATGTGCACACATACAATGACACCAAAATAATAAATTAATGGGAGCTTAATGAATGTTGTGTAGACTAAAACATGAAGCTACATGTGGCTGGACATACAGAAATGTGGCACGATCAGTAAATCCCCAATGCCAATTAACATGAGAAAAAAGCAACTGTTCCGCATATTCTTTGTCCAGCCACTGAGCTGTGTCATATGGGATATATCTTAATGAAACAGGATGGGAAACTTTAGACACAAATGGTATCTCACTAGGTAAAAACGTTGCATTTACAAACAGGAGGAGAAAGCATTAAATTAAATACATTTAAAAATAAAAAAAATAACTTCATTTCAAATTCAAAAAGGAAGCACAACCATCACATGTTTGAGTAATTCATCACATCTGTTATACCTGTGAGTTTCAATGCATATTGTTATTACAAACTCTTGATTTTATTTGAATTTAAAAACAAAGTAAAATAGGACCAAATTAATGATTTGTAAGAATGAAAATGTAAATTTATAATGGCGTGTAATTTCCAAGGGCCTTTATTGTTCAAATAAAGGACACCCTATCAAAGCCAGCATGTTGCGCAGTCCTTTAAAAGTCATTCATGAGTTGGGTGAGGAAAAAATGCCCTGAAGAAAAACTTAAAACAAGTCTAAAAACATATAAGATACGCGCATAACATTGCGCCTACGCAACTTGCTAACCCGCACCGTTTTACAAAATTAACGGGCACAATTAAAACATAAAAATCAAAGATTTAAAAAAAAACTCTGCTTCCCTTCAACATTCAAGCCAACTGCAAACATTAGGCTTAACGGGTGCAAGCGTCCAAAATCATTCCACACGAGTTTACATAGAGACGTCATTGTGTTTCATGCTTATCAATGATTTCATCCTTGGCTTTGATGTGGATGAGATTAAAATGTAATGATCCATAACATTTCATTCAGAGGTTTACACTCGGGCTAAGTGACCGGGAATGAGACCAGGCTGCGGACCATCAGACCGTTAAACCTCTTAAAGATGTTTCAGGAACACGTCTGAGAGTCCATTATCATATAAGATGATTCCACGGATTATTATGACACGTTAGCCTCTGCCTGACTCCAAGGAACCTGAGGATGAATCTCCTGACTAATCAAATGTGGAACTGAAGAAATGTGATGTCTGTCAGCTAGCAGGGCTTTGGTTCGGGCTGTGCTCCAGAGAGAGAAACTTTTTGTGAGTTCACGTCTTCATCGGTAGCAATTCAGAGTGAGTGCAGCATTTGTTGATCTGGTGAAGTCAAAGGAACGCTGCTGAGTCTGCGATGACCCTGTGGCTCCTGTCGGGGCACCAGAAGAGCCCGGGATCCCTTTAATGTGCAGAGTGTGAGGTCTTGGTCTGGCTGTCTGTTAACAGTGCTCCAGGTATTCGATGACCCGGGTGATGGACTTCTGTCCCGTGGTGCCCATCGCACACTGAGGGCAAACAGAATGAGAAAGACAAAGTTTGAGGAAACATACTACTGTACTTGTTCAGTCTTTAGAAACAGGCGGCAAACATCTTGGAGGATGTTTGAGCTTCTGTTCATTAAAAGGGGATATTTATGAAACAGATGGTTCCAGTCTTCAGCTCTGACGGGGTGAGTCACTTTCAAAGCTGCTGCAAAACGTACATCTGTCCAGTTTAATAATAAGGCTGGACTTATTTTTAAATTATCCTCCGTATCACTACTTGAATCAGGCTGCCTGGATACACAAGAATTAATTGATAACAATTTCTTTGTCGTATTGTGTGTGATAATGACACATTACTTGCACAGAGGCTTTATAGAAGCCAAGTGCTTTTAGACTGGCTAAGAAGCTAATGAGATCTTTTTGAAGACAATCACAGGGTCTATTTATATTTTTATTGGTTTTTACAGCCATTCCAGCCAATATTCACAACTAAATCTCAGGGTTAATGAGATAAACAGAATAAAAGCTTCCTTTAGTATTTTCTGAACCAAATAAAAGGTGCCCAAAAAATGAGATTGAGAACAGCAGTTGGGTGACAACCGTCAAAAATGTTTACTTAAGGCGAGACACCCCAGGTGAATAGGGTAATTTTTTTAACTTAAAGGTATCAGCTAGACATTTCTCCAGTTAATTACTTACAATAAGGCAATTGCCTTTCGTATTACAAGTTTTCTGAAATAGCATGTTTAAATATGCCAATTATATATTATCTCATTAAATATGCACATACATATACAATGTTGTATAATTCAGGCTATGAATTATATATGAACAAACCCTTCTGTAAAAGCTTTCATAATATTGATAGGAATATAACTGGAAGGTTTGGTGTCTCTACGTGTTACTGAAGTTGAAATTTCGAACTCAGAGTAGGAGAAAAAACTCATTTAGAGAAAACGACCTTTAAAGATTGCAGTGAGGCGCTAGCTAAACCCTCCTGTTCTTTGGATCACAGCTTGCGCCTCGACGCACTCCGTTAAGATATTTCATGTTCGGGGTCATTTGTTTTTTGTATAACCTTGCTTCGTGCAAGTGGCAATTGTTGTCGTCTTCTCTGTGAACGTTTTTTTCGCCGTTCTTTTGCCATTTTGAGATTTAAATTGAAGTGTTTTAGCACACCACGTGACGCATCTGAACGAATCACGTTGTCAGAAATTGACACCAGCCAATGAGATTTCGTTTCTTGGTTTAAGACCCCTTTGTGCTTTCACGATTGGTTGCTGATACAAAGGAAATGACCATATTTGGATCCGATTAGATTGTGCAGGAGAGACACAGCTTTCCAACGATACCTCTGATGACATGGTGCACACAGCGGTCGCGGTACTTTAGGTTACGTTAGAATGCTAACTTTTGGTGAATTTAGAAGAAATCTACAGACGCAAATAGACAAACTATAGTAAAATGAACACTTAAATGTGTATTTTGTATGTTTTCCTTCCAAAAGCCTGAAAGAAAACATGTTATAGAATCAAAATAGCACAAAATCTCAAAAATGACCAGTACTTGAAAAACGATGTTTTTGCCTGCCGTGTCTCGCCTTAATAGAGGGCACAAAGTGTGTTTTCCCTCAATAAGTCCAATTAAAGCTCCTTTTGTGACTTCAGTACAATTTGCCTGGAGCTTTGATTGCATTTACACTATGAGATGAATACAGAAAATACCGATGAAAAATTATTGCTATTATTTATTTTTTTAGGAAGGAGAATGTATTCAACGTGTCCCTATAGCTCTATACCATAATTTAATTCTAACAAGTGCCAGTCATCGTAATGAGGAAAGCATTGCTAATGACAGAAGGTCAGTCTTTACAGTCATACTCACAGTGAGGTTCATGAAACTCAAGAACTTCTTCAGCATTTCTGTCATGATGGAGAAGTCCCCTTTCGGTAGATGCTGTCTCACAGTAGTCAAATTTATCTGAGAGGGGCAAAAAGGTGGGTGAGCAACGACATAAATATCTTTGAGTGGGGAAATAAATCTTAAATCATAAACTGTGTGTGTGTGTGTGTGTCTCACCTGGCTTCCCTGGCAGAGGCAGCCCAGCAGCAGAGCGGTGTAGGAGGCAACAATGCTGTCCTCCATATGCTTGCCTGAGTGCTGCAGAGCTACAGCAGACACAGGGGAGATAGAAAAAGATTCACATTTCACGGATACATACACTGCGGCTTTCTGAAGGTTTCAACCTATGATGGTAAGAACTGCTGAAAATAAATGTTGGCTGGAAACATTGCTGTGAGAGCAACTTTGCAGCGATAATTCACTTCCCAGCTCCTCAACAGGCTGCTCTGTGACACGTTCGGAGATTAAAATAGTCAATAGGGCACTTTTTACTGTGCCGTTTGGCTCGATGGAGCAGCAGAAAGAAAGCGGGTTTGCATTTCTCAACCTGTGAACAGCAAAGTACATGAGCTGCTTTATAGACACATTGGTTCAGTTGTGTTTGCACAATTTATTAAAAACATAGAGAAGCTACATGGCAAATAAATAATGTGGGTGTAGAGTGGGTACTAGTGATTGTTTGTATTATAAGTTACTTTCTCAATGCATTATTTGTTTTTGCAATGTAAGAAAATGGTAGAAATGTTCGTTGAGAAACTTGGTAACTGAAATATGCTTGAAAAATCACAATTCACTTAATGTTTCGCCCTCACTAATTCATGTACTAATTCAGGGGTGTCAAACTCAAATACACAGTGGGCCAAAATAAAAAAAATGGGTACTAGTCGAGGGCCGGACTGGTTCAATGTTTATTGCAGAACTTATTGAAATTAACTTATTGCACATATTAAACCTGGAACTAACACAGCTTAAATTATTGCCTATAAAAACAACATGAAACATTAAATAATCAGTTGCATTCATTTCTTATGATTACATTTTTCCACAGGCCAACAACAGCTTCAAAAAAACGATTTCCCTCAAAGAAAAAAACAAACGTGTCCTGTTGTCGCAAGAAGGAAACATCCATGGAAACTCAGTGTGCTGCTCTGTGATGATAGTTCAAGCCAGATACTGGGCATCTCATCTTGGGTGCAAGGTCATCAATGTTTGGGCTCAGGCTCTGAGCGGAGGAAACCCTCAGGATTGAGTAAAGGTGTGCGTGCAATATACCGGCGGGCCAGAACTAATAGTAATTAGAAATTATCTGCGGGCCGAAATTAAATCCACCAAGGGCCTGATTTGGCGCCCGGGCCTTGAGTTTGACACGTGTGCTAATCCCTTCAGACCCAGTGTGTATACACTAGTGCTGTAGCGGCGCGTCGACTTCAAAATATCGCCGACGACATATTTCCGCGTCGCTACACACACGTGGGTCACCCAAAGCAACAAGCAGTTCGCAATCGCACTTCAAACACAATGGAGACTGAAACATCTCGCCCTAGGTCTTCAAAAGCATGGGAATATTTTAAAGTTAGTCCAAAACGCAAAGATATTGTCATTTGCAGTCTTTGCCAAATGGAGTTGGCATATCACACAAGCACAACGGCTCTGTTGGAACATTTAAAGCGGCAGCTAGCTGTGGTGGCTACCATTAGCAGTTAGCATTTGCTCTCCGATTTTTACATAAAAATGGAATTATGGATTATAAATTCAATCATTTTTTTATACATAGACGTTAAAAACATATGGATTAACCGATTCAGCCGCGTTTTTTCTCATTTTAATGCCATTGAACACGTCTTTTGATCAGATTGACAGCTACGGTGGTGAGACGATCTCCCTAGAAGCTCTGTAAAGGTACGTGTTGTGATGACTGTATTTGCTTCCCCTGTCGCGAGTCCGGATCACTCAGTGATGATACTATATACCTACATAATCTGTGGAGTTTCAGCTTTAATCGGATATATTGTATGTGCAGCTACGATAAGTAATAAGGGTACTTTTATCTTGAGTTCTGTGCCAATGTCCGTCAGCATTTTTCGCTCAGGGGTCATTTAGATGCTTCTTACGAGACTTGCGTTTTGTTTTGGTAAACATGGTTTGTATCGTCAGTTAGCTGAGATTCTTCCCGTTAATCTGGTATAACACATTAATAGGTTCTTAAATATTAAGATCCCCTGAGACACAGTATCGTGACTTTTTTTTTTTTACATTACGTTTTTTTTACATTACCTTTTTTATGAATTGAACAACAGAAAAATAATCGTTAGATTAGTCGACTAATCGATTAAATAATCGCCCGATTAATCGTTTTCAAAATAATTGTTTCCCCCCAGCACTAGTATACACCCTGTATAAAGGCTTTGCAATCCTTTGTTATACTGCCCGTCGTGGACCTAAGACAATCTCTCACATGTAAGATTTCTCTTGCTTCAGCCGTAATTAGTTGAGAAGCAAGAAAGGTAATGAAGTTGCCGCTACACAGCAATCATTACTGCAACATTAAACCACATTTCTATCTCGATTAAAACTCCAGCCGGAGCTCCTCTTACACAGACACAACTTCAAACGTCTACCTTTATTCAGATCCAACTCTTCCTCTTCCTCCTCTTTCTTCTCGTCCTCTTTCGTCTCTGTTTGGTTGTCGTTGGGTTCGGCTGCCACCCACTGTATCTCCCCCGACGTCTCCTTCCACTCTCCACTTTTGTCGAGTGCCGGCTTTGGCGCCTCGCTGATGAGGTCGTCCGTCTTGGCCTCAGCCAGGATGGCGGCGCGCTCCCTCTCAAGTAAGAACTAGGATATAAAGAGAAATAAACAGATGTGACTCCAAACACAAACTTTTTAATTGGCACAGCAGATCTTTATTATGTCAGAGGGTATAAAGGGATAGCAGTTCATCGTGATGGCAGAGATACTGCTTTGTGGCCGGTCAAAAAGCAACTGCCAAAACTCAGTTGACAGTAAAAGCTCATTTTGAAGTTAATCACTACTTTACGCTCAGAGGTTCCCTTTAGGCTTTCAGAATGAAGCGCTAATGAGGAGAACAAGTCAGGGGAAAGTGATGTCAATATAAAAGCAACATGTTTGATAAAATGTCATATCTATCTTGAAAATCTGAATCCATAAATGAGTATGCATCGATTTACACTTATCTTCAGGCTGTTAAAAAATATGCAACATCGGACTTCTACTGAAAATGCACTCAGGGGTTCAGCTGACGGTTGTGTGGTCGTGCATGTAGCACAGAGGGGATATTTGAAATGGTACGGCAATATAGCCTCATCCATATTCATTATGCATGTATCAGAGTAATGCTTCCCCCCCGTTCTCCCGGAGAAACCGGGCGAAACACCGTCTCACCCGATTATTCAATACAAGGTCTTCTTTGTTTTCTCACGGGTGTTCTTCACTAACAGTTTCTGCTCACATCTTCACTTCAAAAGAAATGATGAAAAATATACCTGCAGCCAAGACAAAAAGAGCGCTGTTAAAATATTCATTAGTCCTTTTACAAATCCTACCTGCACCAGGGCAGCCAGAGCACCGGAGGGCTTGGGCTTGACAGGATCGTCTCCCTGAGACTCAGCAGCAGCAGTGGCGGGCGGCGGTGCGTTCGCTGTCTCTGCTGCTGTCGGGTCAGCCGGCTGCAGCAGGCTGTCTTCCAGAAAGCTGTCGTCCATTATGTACTCCATGTCCACCAGGCAGTGGCGGTTTCTGGAGCTGTACTCCACCAGGTTGATAAGTAGACCCAGACCCTGGTACACACAACACAAAGAAATACATAAGACACATGTATACGTAGAGTATCGGTTGAGCAATGAGGTGTTCTGTCCGTGAGCGCTTTACCAAAACTCGCACGTCGAACCGCTGCTCCTGGGGGATGAAGCGTGGAACTCGGAGGACGCAATTCAAAGCAGTTACGGTAAGCTGTTCCTGCTCACCCGTCTTAGTGCTGCCCCACTCTGCAGATTAAAATAACATCATTATGGACCTCTGCTAATACTAGTCAATACCCTGCTAAGCACCTGAGTGATAGGGTTCAAGTGTCAATAAGCACATGAATCTGAATATAATCCATATTGACAAACGATGCCATATCACACAATCAAACTTCGGTTTAATTCAATAAACTGTGCTTCATTGTTATGCACCACCTCAGCAACAATAAGTCATAGTACTGGCTAAACATGAGAGATAGAACAAATTAGGAACAAAGGCAAACAAATACGAGTTGGTAGAAAATCAGAATACCGTTATCGTGGGTGAGGTTGAGCAGCACTCCTATGACGGCCCGCATGCAGTCCTCCACAGCCTTGCCAACGTTACTGAAGCTGCAGTGGGGCAGCGCTGCCGCCGACAATGACAGAGAGCTGTTATTTAGCGACCTGCTGTATCGCTGAATCATATCTTCACAGTACCGCAAAGCTCTGGTGAAAGGGAGAAAAACATACTGATGAGAAAAAAAGCTAGAAATGGGCACATTGAGGAAAAACGAAAAATATTTAAAAACTGTTCCTCTGTGTACGGCACAACCCTGAATGCCATTTTGTGTCTTCTAATACAGGAATAGTAAACCAAGCTTTATCAGATCTAAACTTGCTGATCTTTATTGGCTCCGACGCTAACAATTATGATAATCGCCTAATTCTGTTATCGTCCATCACGTTAAAATTCTGTGATTTACTAATTGTTCCTTTAAATCAAGATGTTTTTGAGTAACAGACCCAAACGGAAGACAACACACCTGAGGACAGCGTTTAATGCGAAGGGTACACTAGGGGCACCAAAAGTACAAAGACAAAGTGAACTGTTGTTGTTTTGGTCAGGTTCTCAGAATGTGTGTGTGTCCAGTCAATAATAGCTCCGAGCTGCATCCTGTGCTCACCTGGCGGAGGAGACGATGAGTTGTGATTCTTTGTAGGCAATCAAGTACGCCTGGTTTTCTGGGTTCTGCACGGTCACCTGTTGGCAGAAGAAAGAAAGAGGAAATCAATGGAAGGGAAAGGACATTAAGGGCCAGAAAATGAGGAGACACTTTCTTTTGGCACAGATCAGTGACATTTTATGTGACATTGAAAAAAACCATTCCGTCTTTCATAAAGGTAACAATAAAAGTTACCATCCACTCCGCAGGACTCAATTACTTTTGTCCTTTAGCATGACTTTTGCACGACTTTGGTGGAAGAGGACAATCCCAACCTGACAGAGCAGTACTTACACTTTCAAGTACTCTCACACAGCGCTCCGCTCCCCATAACGATACGACCAGGTTCTCCTTGTCGTCCTCTTGGCTCAGGTTCTGCACATACTCCTTAACTGTGACCCGCACAAGAACAGAACTATCAGACACCCTGACAGGTACATGATACTCAGCAGGTCAGGTACTTGACATTGGAAAGGGAATCTTTTTGCAATGTTACAGAAGTATAGAGACTTCAAAGCTGCCCACACACCTACCTTTGTCTACAATATGGTCCAACCCTCCCAGAAGTCTCAGTTCTTCTTTGAACCAATCCCCCGCTCTCTTGGAGGTTAGAGAGAGCAGAGTTTCCATGGCAAGGTGGCCCGTCTACAACAGGAAAAAAACTACTTGTAAAATCTGCAAACCCTGCATTCACTTATTTGGCAGCTGGACAACTCTTTTGGAACTTAGGAGACCTTAAATCTGACCGTTTTTAATAAGGACATTGGCACATTTTTGATAATATTATCCTGGAGTAGGGATGCCAGTGATTATTCGATTATTCGTTACAGTCTCCATAATCGAATATTATTTTTAAAATCGAATAATCGATTATTATTCGCCAAGGCTGCCGAATAATCGATTTTGATCATGGTCAGTTTCTGGCAACCCTATCCTGGAGTGCATACATGATAAGATGACACCCAACATTTAAGATAACTGATATGGATGTTAAAAAGGAAAACAATTGAATAATGTCATCACTTCAAGATATTGGGGGAATTAAAAACCACTTGTGTTTTTATTGAAACAACTAATTTGTGATTGCAGTTCCACAGAGTAATATTCATGGGATATTCACGTCCTTTACATTAACTTCCATAATAAAACTGTTCAAAGGACAACTAGGAATAGCACATCTACAAGCATCCATTCTTTGCAGATAACATTATCTTTCAAACAGGAGTTCAGTAGATTCAAAGGTGGGGTAGGTAATTCACTTCAGAAACACTTTGTGTTATATTCCATGGAATGTTCTTAACATCCTGATGGCAATTAATAGTTGAATACATTAAATGCTTTGACAATAAATACATAAAAACATTTCATCTGTGGAAGCCGTAGCGCTGTAAAAAGCACAACCAATCATTTTAGGGCCTACCTGCCTGTCAGCCTTCCATCTGTGCACAAACTTATCTCATGCCCTCATAGGACACGTGCGCGTTTGTGTGTGTTGGAGGAGGGGCTCTGTGAAGAAGTCTGAAGGAAGGGGCAGATTTTTTTCGGCTGCGTACTTTCAAATTCTAGCGCACTCCAGCTGGTTTCTCCATTCTTACCTACCCTACCTTTAACTTTTCAAAATATAATTTCTAATAAAGCCATATAAGTATTTATGAAAAGTTGCTTGTTGAAAAGAGACCATTACAAACTTGATAAGTGGTTTATGACTAAGTACATCCAGCAGTGAAGCTTTTTAGCTATATTTATGTTGTTGTTCAAGGACAACCCACCGTGATGTTTTCCAAGTCGAGGTGCTTGTTATGCACGGTCTCACACAGCTTCCTGATCTTCTCCTTGACCTTTTCCACCTCCTTGGGAGTGAGCTGATCCTGGTGGGCCGAGTATTCCTGGTCTATCTCCAGCAGCTTGATCATAAGCTCCAGACAGGCCCTGTCTAGATCCATGTTAAGACGATCCCGACTCAGAATGTACATCAGGGAAGCCGTGCACAGACCCAAGTTCTGATTGGAAGATAGAGAAAGGCTATTTTAAAAAAGTGTATGTTGTGTGTAGAGCATACAGAGGTGAGACATGATGTTCAATGACAACCTGACGCTGGGAACATTCGAATACATGGCCACTATCATCAATGCATTCAATCATTTTGGCCCTTTAACATTATAATTAGATTTGTATTAGAATGGTGAGGATTGAGGTCCTTTCCAATTTAAGTTTTTTTTGGTGTGTCTATTCAATGTTATGAATAAAACAGAAACCAAGGTTAGTGAACAAGAGAAAGTGGCTGCAGTTTTACTTTTACAACTGTAAATGTATCCGTCTGTTTTAAACTCTCAAACCAGCACAGGCAGAGACAGACAAGTTTTGTGTATGTCGAGTTTCGAAAAGACAAATAGAAATTGAACAGGAAAAACTCATTAAAAAGGCAATTATTTAACTGTACTGAATACCTGGATTTGAATATAACCATTTCATAATTAAGACATGAATAACTCCAGGCACGCGACCTTAAAAACATCCTTTTCATTAGCAAATATTGCGGAGGTGTTGAAAAAGATATGAAAACAAACATCACTCTCCAGATGAAATGGAACATTTTCTTCTGCCCTCTAACACACAGCCAATGCAAGCTAACTGGGCCAGATACAAATAAATAAAACTGACATGTCGACAGCAAAGACTACCATTGCAGGTCTGCATATCCTGTCAGAAAAATCCACATCATAAGGCAGTAGGGGTGTAACGGTTCACAAACATTTCGGTTCGGTAAAGCAGAATATTTTTTCACAAAACAAAACATATATATATATATTATTATTAAACTGTGAATAATGTATTCACTCAAATAAATACAAAATATAATAAAATGAACATTAAGGTGCAGCATTTCAATGAACTGAAATAATCTGTATTTGAACTTTACTGTACTAGTACTCATAAAACATAAACTATTAGTTTTGGGTTTTTAATTATTATTAAACTATGAATATTCACTCAAATAAATACAAAATATAATAAAATGAACATTACGGTGCAGCTTTTCGATGAACTGAAATAATCTGTATTTGAACTTTACTGTACTAGTACCTAAGCAGCCAGCTTGACATTATGACTTGCTTGTCATTGTATTTTCATGTTTTTTTAAAGAAAGATGAACTTGTCCACATTGCTTACCGAAAGGGCAGATCTGCTGGCACTAGCAATGTCTCCTGCCGTGGAGAACACCCTCTCGCTCGGGACAGAGGTAGCAGATACAGCCAGGTAGCGCTTTGCTAACATGGCAACATAAGGATATTTGGCGTTTGTAATAGCTTTGGCTCGGTCTGAACTTGTTGCGAGTGTTGGAGGCTTAAATGCTAGCGGGAGTTGGGTTTGCACTTCAGTCTTTTTTATTTTGGTACCGGTGATATTCACGTTCGGGTGATGCCTTTTCAAGAGTGTGCAAGTTTGATGTATTGCCAGCCGCGTAACCAATGTTAGTTGAACAATGCCGACAAACAGCTTTGGTTCGGTCCACCTGTCTTTGTCAGTCATCCTTGTACGTAACTGCGAAACCAAAATGTTCCCAAACCGGAGACTTCAATGATGCTGGAGGATTTACGAGCTCAACTTTATCTGCGTTCGCCATTAATTTTCGACAGTTCCTCAAATTACTGACTACATTTGAACGCATCCCTCTGACCAGCTCTCATAGTATGCCTCTCATCCAATGAAATGACCTGCTCGCTCGATGACTCGTTGAACCCAATGTGAGCAAATTACTCTGAATGCTGCGACGCAGCACCTGAGATTACTTCCAAAAAGCTGTTCACGTTCTCATTTTTTGTACGTGTACCGTTACACCCCTATAAGGCAGTGATATATATGGAACAATATAACTATATATTTAAGTGAATTTGTAAAAACCTAACAGACACCATTTATCAGACAAAAAATGCTTGAGTTACTTGATAATTAGTTTCTGAAACAACTGAATCAGAAAAGTATCTTCAAAACTCAGTGCCCCCTTATTAGAAAGGGGGTGGAGGAAGGCTCCCCACAATTATTTTAGTAGCAGCTAAGTGCATTAGCTAGGGATCACTGTCACCCTGTCATCTCCCATAAAACACCCTGATTCATAGCTTTGGAAGTGAACCTTAGCATAAATCATTTCCACCAAGAACACGAGTAAACAACAGAAGCAGTAATCAATCCAACATGCCAAACACGCTTCCATTTGTCACTTCTTTACAAACATTTTTGCGAGGCAGATAACAAATTGAAATTGAGGCAGTAAGTTACTGCAGAGTGTTCAGTGTTTCCCACAGATCTGAAATATACTTGGGCGGCCGTTAATATACCTGGGCGGCCCGCCCAGGTATATTCTATGTGTGGGAAACCCTGGTGTTACTTACCGGGTGTTGTGGAGCATCACTGAGCATATTGAAGACTTCTGCCACTTTCCCTCTGGCCCGCAGGTGCATTCTGAAACCGGGCATGGCACAGCGCGTGGCCAGGCTGATTATACTGCAGAGAGAGGAAGAGGACCAGCGGGGGAGAGAGAGGAAGGGGTGCAGAAATGTCGGGTTAGTCCTCAGAAACTCAAGTGAATGAGACAAAATGTGGCAAAGCCTACTTCATCAATGAATATCACCATTTGTGATTTATTTCTGCTACATGTTCCCCCTATCCTCTCTCTGCATGTGTAAAGACTGAAGCCCTGAAGTATGCATGAGTTTATGCAGCTTTTTCTGAAGTCAAGGTTGTCTCTCCTGAACGGATTTCATTTTCTTAACTGAACAGCTGTGCACTTTATGATAATGCAGAAAAACAAGAGTTTTATCTCAGCATATAATTAAAAAAAAATAATAAAACCATTGAAATTCATAAACAGTAAAGTGCAAAGACGAAACTAAATATAGGTTCATAAACTGCCTCTATAGGGCTCATTATGTATGTGATAACGAAAACATTTGATAAATAAAAGCCCATTATATTAAGAAATAGTCTTCACTGTTCGTATACAGCATATGAACAAGACTCTGTGGTCTCTAGAAACACATTTACTTTGTATCTCCAGGTCCTGCTGTGCTTTTAAAAGGAGAATTTTTATTTATTTATTTAGGGATCGAATTTCAACGCTTTGATCAACTTAAGCACCCGATCATGAAATAGCTTTGTAAATAGGCTATGCTTATACTAGGTGACAGATGTCAGGTGCTTAAACCACTCAAACAACTCAGTGAGGTACTTCGCACTCACAAGTTAGTACCAGCTACCAGAGAAGGTCATCTATGTCGGCGCATTCTTAGAGCATCCAAGTGCTATTCTGTAGAACTGCACAAAAAGGCAGCACTTAGTATTTTAATCCACTTACCTAAGGCATCTGGTGTTGAGTGGCTGACTGCTCTTAAGCCCCGTCTCCAGGTACTCAAAATCATCAGTGAACTCTTGATTTTCTCCAAACTCCACCACGTCATTGAAGTGCTTCACATGCTGCACCACTGTGTACAGCTGGTGGAAGGGGAGTGGGGTTAATTACAGCTAATTGGGAAGCAGTGCATCTGTCCAGATTCACAATCAACTCACACATAAACACACACACACACACACACCCAGTGAGCGCTCTCTCTTATTGTTAAATTCCTCACCATTGGTTCCATTAACAGCAATAGCTGACTGTGCTAATACCCCTCATCAATAAAAGCTCAGCATGTGGAGTTGGGGCCTGATCAGCAGTTGCCTCTGTATGTTTACCAGTGTCAACAGTCATTATTTGTGTGCACTCAGCAAAACCCATGAGGAAGCACCCGGGTTTAAGATAACGCGAGTGTGTGGCGACAGCTTAGCTGAATCCATTTTACTGCAGGGGATCTCTGACTAACAGCTTGAACTGGAGCCAGAAGGCCCATCTGTAAATGACACGAGCTGTCGGAGAGTTTAAACTAACAGCTACAGTGCTCATGTCTACCTCCAAACGACAAAAGGGTTCAATGAAACATCATTGAGCCTGATAAACATCTAATTAATACTATGTATGTTCTGCATAACCTGCATCAAATGGTGAAAGGAGCTTGGTAAAGAATGAAAAATACATTCAAATCACCGCAGAATGCAAATAAATGTAGTAAAAACTGAATAAAAAAATGCCTTTAATCGGCTTTTCCTCTAATAAAACATCTCAGTTTGCTCCGGACTCACCTCCTTGTGCTCCTTCCTGCATTTGAGCGCAGTTACAATATCCTGGTTGAGTCGCGTGGGGAGGGTCTCCGACTTAATGACTTTAGGCGGCGGTGGGGGGGCTTTGAACAAGCCATCATCTTTATGGGAGTTGCTGTCCTTGCTGCTGCTCGATAAAATAGCCTGAGGAAGAACAGAGGCGGAGAAAGCGGGCTCATACCAAAGTAACAAAATGTGTTTAACGACGTGTCCGCAAGATTTACCACAGCTGAACTGTCTGCTAAGTCTTTAATACGTGTTGTTAACGGATGACAGGTGAGGAAAATCCCATTGTCCAGACTGGAATGAGTTCTTCCAACATTTATTTCAATGAGCGGTGGGAGAGAATTAACGCAGCAAATACAAATAAACCAGGTTTACTTGTCTGGGAAAATATATGAACAGAAGGAGACCAATTAAATTAAACTGTTGACTACTAAAAACACCATTAAACAATCTCCCGGGTTGTAGACAATAACGGAGAATTATAATAAAATAATATAAACAAATGGTGCGAGTTATGAGTATTTGTTTCACATAAATACTCTTTGAATATTGTTAGCCTGCTTTGCATAGCTTTCAGATGAGAACTTAAACATCATTAACTCTCCCTTTCCACACTGAGACGCCTTTATTGGGCCTAGAGAACAACACGATAAAGCAAAACTCAATTCATAACCACTAAAAGAGCGATATCTTACCGGAGCAGTTTGAGCACGGGACAGTGGAGGCACAGGTACCTCCTCAGGTTCAGGTTGGTTCCAGTGGCGAGCGTTGTACACGGCCTTAGCCGGTGACTGGAACCCAGAAAAAAATTGAGATTTGGTAGTTATCTAAGGGACACCAAAAGCTCAAATTACCAAATGCATGCAATCCAAACAGGAACAAAGACAATGTAGAGAAATGTGAAGCAGCATAGAGAAGTTCTAGCACAAAGCTTAAAGGGGACCTATCAAGCAAAATGCACTTTTATACATAAATATGTATCCCCGGTAGGGGGTGTAACGGTTCACAAACATTTCGGTTCGGTACGTACCTCGGTTTTTAGGTCACGGTTCGGTTCTAACTTGATTTTTTACGTTTAACGTTATATTCGTTCGGTACACTTCAGTACACACATGTACGTATACCGTTACACCCCTAGTCCCCGGTGTGTCAGGGAACTCACGCAGCGTCAGAAAATAAAACCCTCTCTTTTCCTCCGTACCCAAATCTCTAAAAACGGGGCTACAACAGAGCTGATCCAGATTTGCGTCCGATATGACGTAATATCGGAAATGTGGACCCACGGCCCAATCAGAAAGTTGCTATCAGAAACAATGCCCCGACTGTTTTGGACGTAATATGGTCGGTGTTTACATTAGCATCGCTAACACTCAGAGCTAACCTGTACTGGAGCACGTGTGTGAAGAAGCAGGAAATACAAAGGAACTCACCTTGTGGTATAACCGGCAAGAGAGAAAGCCTTTGAGCTCCATACCGTTTCATAAATAACCCTTGATAATCCATGATATGGCGTATTTAGTTTAGATGGTAGCTGCCGGGTCCGGCATGAGCTCAGCCCCCTCCTTTTTTTATCATTATCAATTATTTAATTTTTGTAAAGCTTTATACCCCAAATCAGCCCTTTTGAAATAGGAAGTGAAATGGAGGGATATGAGGCATGGCTAGAATGGGTGATCTGTTTGGTATTTTGAGCAAAACACTTCAGAGACATGTTTTTTATATATCTGAGACCTAGGCTATTGCCTAAAAATAGCATGATAGGTGCACTTTGAGTTATTGTTGTACATTGGCTCAATTGAAGACATAAATATTGCATGCTTCATCACGATGATAGACTGAGACAACAGCAGCCTCAGTGTGTAGCACTCCCAAAGCGGTAAGAAACATTTCCTGAAAATGACGCATTGTGCAACTCAATTATATATTCTAAAGATTACAGTAGTAGTGAAACACAAAGAATTAGAAAAACAGATAAATAACCTAAAGCCATTGTCAAACATGATTTAGATAAGCACAGCAGTATGGGTATACAATACCACAAATCCAAGTGTTAATGTGACTTAAATATGAAGATGGTAAAACAATGTTCTTTATATTGAAATGATTAGCTTTGCTTGTTCAAAACTAATCAGTTTCACAAGCTAGATCAAGCCTGGCCATGGTGAAGGTCATGAAGGCAGGTTATGAAAATCAGGCAGAGAAAGAAAAATATTTCTAGGATTCTCATATACCTTTTTGGGTCCACTGAAGATCTTTTTTAGTCCACTTGCATTATCCTTGGATTTTTCTCCTGCCTTCCCTGGTCGTCCTTTTTGTCCCTCGGCGCCAGAGTCTTCAGACAAGTCAAAAGCTTCTGTTGGATAAACCAGGATTGAAAATATTTTTTAGCTTTTAGTTGAAAAGTCTACAAACATCTTGATCAAAATATCCCCTTAAATGAAAGTCTAAAAACACCTTGATCAAAATATCACCAAAACAGCAGAGGCCTTGATTCTTCAGCTAGTGAGAGTAGTGGCATCAACAATAAAAGAGGGATGAGCTCACCTGTGTTGCTGCTGGTCTGGCTGTCCTGAGAGTCGCTGGTGTGCGGGCTGTCCACGCTGGAGCTCAGAGCCGCTAAGGCTGCAGCCGCCTTCTTGGCCTTCTTCTCTTTGCGGATAGACTCCTCATCATCGCTGTCACTCTCGCTCAGGTCGTCAAAGCCAAAGTACTTGATCTTGTAGTTACTCTTCCCAGGTTCAGGACCCTCCTCGCCCCCCTGCTCCTCTTTGTCCTCAAAGCCAAAGAACTCTAGCTTGGTCTCAGCCTTTGTCTTCTTGGTCTTTGTCTGGGTGGGTCTGAATCTGGAAAGACGCAATGAGAGGATTTGTTAAGTAGGTTAAAAACATGTAATTATTTAGCACTTTATATATTGCACTGCAAAAAGCGGTTCCAAAGTGCTTCACAGTCAAAGATAAAAATGCATGAGAACACAGCGTGAAATCATGCACAATTCATAAAACAGAAACAAAACAATAAAAGGAATATTAACAACAAAAGCAGAATTAAAAGAGAAATAAAACCAAACCAAAAAAATGTGAAGAGGAAACTGGAGCAGGACAAACATAACAAAAAGAAAACATTCAAGCTAAACCAATACAAAGAAAACAAAAGTAGGGGTCCAAACTGTGGCACAACTTCGAAACATAAAACCTTTTAAATTTCAAGAATTTGTCCCTGTTAGGACACCATATTACTGTTGAGAAACCACTTGAGCATGATGCCTAACGAGACATATTACGCTTACATTGGCAGTCTCTCCAAAGAGCTGACCTATCCTATCAAATTACTTATTATTAATAGTTATGTTTCTAATCTTAAAAGACCTACATCTTAATAAAGCAATGGTGATGGGTGAAATATGTCAAAGCTATAGGATCTGATTATGTTAACATAGTGAGTTGAAGGAACATGCATAATCTTTTCATGTCATAGTGTCAGCGTGTGTTTGATGAAAGTAGTTTAAAAGGCAACTTCGTAGTGATATTCCGTACATCGACGGCATTAAGATACATATATTGAAATGACTTACCTGGTGGGTTTGATCGGGGGAACGTCTGATTTCTTCTTCATCTGGCCTGATTCTCTCAGGTCAGCAGGGGCAGCTGGGGTGACTAGCTCATCGATGCTCCGCTCAATTGAGTCCTGGATGGTGACATTGCACACCGACAGACAGGAAGGGTGCAGGACCGTGTAGTCCCGTACCCTCCCGCCGCCCCTGCCTGCGGGCTTGGCTGCTGTTTTAGCTTTGGCAGCAGGAACACTTGCGTTAGCAGAAAGGACACTGTTGGGTTTATCTTGGGCATTCGCTGTTTCAGTGGGCTGGATGCTGTTGTTCTCAGCAGGTTCAGAGGACGTTTTGTTAGCCTTGGTGGGTCGCTGGTATTTCTTGCAGTTTGAGGCCCTCAGGATAAATGGGGATGGGGGAATGTTGTCCACTAGTTCTGGTGGAAGCTCAGCATTTTGGATTTCTACCGAAGACATTTCATCATAAGAGGAAGTGGTGTGGAAGTCTCTGCTACCACCTGGTGCATTAGTGGACAGTCTGATATTGGTGACTACATTAGAAGAGGAGGAGATGTGCCTCTGGTACATTGCAGACGGGACTGTGTTTACCAAAGAGGCCTTGCATGCAGGCTTTTGGTTGCTATCTGATGTACTTTTGAACCTGGGCTGGTTATTTTTAAGAACCCTCTCTTCAGATGTTTGCTTGGCTGTGAATGGTAAAAAAAAAAAAGATACAGGTGGTTACTTAAAAAGCGACAAAACAGCATAAAAACCTATGAAATAAACAAGGTGTAGGTAAATAATGAAATCACAGGTTGGCACCTTATAGTAAATAAACCATCAAGACAATCACATGCATTGTTGGTTATGTTGGTCTTCTTTATGTATTGATTACTCACTTGTTAATGAGGATGTTGAGCCCTGTGCAGAAGAAACTACAGTGGCAGTCTCACTCCTCTGCACTGTAGTGGTATTTGATAGCGACCCTTCTTTGACCCCAGACTGGGCCACACTTTGAGTGGCAACAGTCTTGGACTCATCATCACTGTCAAATCCAAATGGGTCTTCATCACTGTCGCTGTCCTCAAGCCTGGGCCTCTTGGAAAGCTCAGACACTTCCGGTTTTAAAACAGGCCTTTTGGTACCCAACTGAGCCTTGTAGGTGGTCTCCCCCCATTTGGTGGTTAGGGTGGGCTTCTTATTGTTGAAGACCTCGTCAAATTTCGAGTTGGCCTCCCCTCCCTTGCGGTTGTACGTTTTACCAAATCTGGATGTCATGATCGGTTGCTTTATGTTACATATTCCCTGTAAATATAAGCAAAGATGAGTCAACACATCATTCGAAAGCTAGCTGGAGGAAATGTGTTTGACAAGCAAGTTCACGTTAAATAGCATATAACCCTCAGCACGGAGCATTGCACTCAATTTTTACAACAACAAATGCTCCACAATTACACTGCCAATGTTGGATTAATGAACTTGGCTTTAGCATATAAATGGTGTAAACTATGTTTGATAGCCCACTAAGTTTGCTTGGCTAGCTCGCTAGCTCATGCAGAAAATCTTGCAAATAGCATAAACTGTAGTATTATGTGCACTACGTTAAGAAACTAAAACGCCTTGGATGAACTTTAGGGAAACTTTGACATATTGGCGTTATCTAACGTCACACTGACAGTTGAGTTACCGCTAATTCACCAACAGCTAACCGTAGCTAGGCCTGCTCCTGCTTGTAAAGTTACTCAAAAGTTAGCAGTTAGCCGTTAGCTTCCACACTGCTGATCTATGCTAACGGTAGTACTCTGTTTACATTTAGCACTTGAATGCATCCAATGTTGGAATATCGTGTTTTAAATATAATTAACACATTTAACATACACATTTTATTGCAGTGATGTTAAATATCGTCGTGAGTACAAAATAATAGCAAATTGTTACCTTTCAACTCCGGCGACTAGCTGAACGTCCGCTTGTTTGTTAGCCAGCCGGCTAGGCCTGATCTCCCACTCGCTCACAAATCAAGCGGGTAAAGTCCGTTTACAACACTTGAAACCCGTCTCCAACACCAATGTGTCTCAAAAGCAATGCTCGTTACCAAAGAGAGGATGCCCAAACGCACCCGTGGCTAGTATAGTCTAAGTAAAGAGGATAATTCACACTTTTTGCATTTCGTAGTGCTACTGACGGCCATTAAAATATCCCCTCCCTCCTCGATCCTTGGCAAGATCCCCGTGTAGTGAGCTACGAGAGAGGGACCAATCAGCGTCAGGGATGTTTTCCTGTGCGTCAGCAAACGTGACTCTGATTGGTTAAAAATTAAAACCATAACAAACGATAGGGGGCGCTGGATGTCCATTTTTGTTCATTTAAACTTGAAGACGTGCCAAATACAAATGGTACAGATGGTGCCGATTGTTTCTATTATTTAGCCCAACATGTATGTTCTTTGATACGTAGATTGTGTAAAAGTGATGTCTCTGTTCACTGTTGTGCTACTTATTGGAAAATCTTCATAAAATACCTTCATAGGCGAAATATTTGAAATGTACACTATAGTATTGACTGATTTATGCTAAAAGAAAGTAATTTAATGTCATTCACAGATTAGACATTGACTAATCATTACCAAATGTCAAAGGATACAAATATATTATTAATTTTGTGATGCACTCACAGAAACCTTTTTCATTTTGTGTTGGCACAAATTTAAGACTTAAAAAATGTCTGATAGTATTAACTCCAATTCACTTTATGACTTGCATAATTATAAATTCAGTTTCCAAAATTCTGATGGCAATACAAAGTATATTGGGCCTAATCATTGTTTTAGCAACACATGTTGCTCAACTCAAATTAAAGGTTTTCATGGGGATTATTTATTTGGTACAATTCCCATGAAAACTGTTTTGGAGATTGCTTCACATTTTTTATTTTTTGGAAATGTTTTTAATATCATTGGGTCCACACATACATTTCCATTCACCTTTAACAAGTGGAAAATAAACAAAACTATGCATGGCTGGGCACCACAACACATAAGAAAAATAACAAGTTGTTTGTTTTTCTTTCATTTGAGTGAAACAACCCTTTAAACCCCTCGGGTGCATCGTGAATGAGCAGCGTGTAGTGGTTGAATTGAAGGAGAAAACACATCTTGTTTTACTAGTTACTGAAGCTATTTCATGCTCAATTCACTTTCAATCACATCATTCTGTTTACCAAATGTTTGCTATCTTGATCAAAACACACTAAAACATGACTTTTTATGCAGCCAAGTTTGATCACTATGTGCTCACTAGACTGAACGTTCAAAGACCTGCAGCATGCTGGAATCACGCATAGATCACCAACATTGGCACTGATCTGGGGTGCAGATGGTGTCAAATAATTAAATAGTGTGTTATAAACAGCTTGGGTCTGCAAGGCAAAGTGATCCCAACTGAATCAACACTGAAATGACCATTACTCAGCCTGAACAGACATCACAACATTCACTTCAAATCATGGAAGTCCTTACAAAGATACAGCTGGGGTCAGCTCTGTGGAAATGGCTGGTTTCAGTTAAAAAACATAGGGATACAAACCTCAATTGGAAGGCAAGAAAACAAAATAACTCATACTGTATAGCTATATATTTGTTTTAATTATGTCATGGGGTCAAAGTCGTTCTCTATATTACTGTAATATCATGACATTAACGGCAAAGAGCCACATTCATGATCATATTTCTGTTCCCAAGATTCACATGAGTTCTGTCTTCAATCACAATGAACCAAATGACCAAATGTTTAATCATCATAATGCAACATTTGGACAAAGATATGAGAAAGAAAAACACACCATATTCGGTCAGTTTTTAACATATAGATTGTTGTTGGCATCCGCAAGTGACAGGGAGTCACTCAGAGATGGTGAGGTAATAAGGCCTTGCCTCGATGAGTGATTATTTCTGAGCGCAGGTCATGGCAGTTTGGCAGTCATTACTCAATTCAACAGGCCAACTCTACTGCTGAGTCCAATGCTATGTGTGCTGTAATCTCCCTGAATGTTGGAATAAATGAGTCAGAAATCAGGCAAATGCCAAGTGAAATAAAAAACATAGACCTTTAATTTTGTGTGTAACATCTGTGTCAAATTTGTGTGCAACATAGTTGGATGGGTTATTCAGAGAAACTGCAACTCTGATACAGGACCATGAGATGGCAGCACCACTTTCTGTCACGCTTCTCTCAGTATTTCATTATTCTTTTTTCAATTGCACCTTTGGCCTCTGACCACAAATGTACACATCCATCATTCGGTGACCAGTATATGATGACAAGTCCAAATATGTTTTTATTATCCACTAGATCCTGGAGATAATGTGTATGTAGGAAGCTCAACATCATGGGAAAGCATCTGTAATGTAGCTTCCATGTGGTGTATGGGAATGGAAAATGGGATGTGAAGGATAAACATCCACTGGTTATTAGAGGTATGGTCTCAAATTCAAATGTAGAAACTGGGTAACCGCATTGCTGAATGCCAAAATATCTTCCTCTGTGACTTTAACACCTTCTTGTAAATCTGTTGAAGTTCAGTTTTACCTTCCTGTAGACGGTGGAGCATGGCAGACTTTTCATTTGAGTTATGGGTTGAAATAGAAAATAAAAGCACAGTGTTTCCACACTAGATTTCACATTTAGTGATGGTCAGAGACTTTCTTGTGTGCTGGTTTCTGTAGCTATGACATCTACTTAGTCATCTTCATCCAAATCGATGTGGTAAACTAAATCTCTACCAAAACATTGAGTGTATTCCTGCGAGCCACTGCATCGAGGGGTCGGATCTGTGCTTGGCTCGCGCTCCTGTCTCTGAGGTCAGCCTGCACAGCCCCGGGCCCAACAGTCACACCACACAGCTATCAAGACCATATGAAGGCAATAAAATAGAATTTAAACCAGATCTCAATTGGTTTTATGTCCCCTTTGTGTTTGTGAGCGTGAGTGCCAGCAATGGTTAAGCAAACCTCACACAAACAAAGAAAATATTGTAATGTCAGCCATGCTTTTATTTTCAGTAGACTCGACTACTGCAATAGTGTCTTCCCAGGGCTCACTAAAAAATCTATCAGAAAGCTGCAGCTGATTCAGAACGCTGCTGCTCGAGTCCTCACTGACACTAGGAAAGTGGATCACCTCACTCCGGTTCTGAGATCATTACACTAGCTTCCAGTCTGCCAAATAATTGATTTTAAAATACTACAGCCAGTTTTTAAATCACTAAATGGCTTAGGACCAAAGTATATAGACGACCTTCTCCATCACTATGAAGCATCCAGGAGTCTCAGGTCTTCTGGGTCGGGTCTGCTCTCTGTTCCGAGAATAACCACTAAACATGGAAAAGCAGCTTTTAGTTATTATGCCCCAACAATCTGGAACAAACTGCCCAAATCGTGCACGTCCGCCGAAACACTTCCTATTTTCAAATCCCGACTAAAAACGCACCTATTTGCTGCTGCTTTTAATTGAGCTGCCCATACTCACACTACAGTATGCCTTTTTAGTCATGTATTCTGTACCTGCTGTGTTTATTTATGTATTTCATTTATTTCATTACCTTTGCTTATTATGCCTGTTTTTAAATGCCTTTTCAATAATGTATTTATGCTGTATTTGTTCTTAAATATATTTTGCTCTTAATCTGTAAAGCACTTTGAATCGCCACGTGCTGAAAAGTGCTATATAAATAAAATTACCTTGCCTTGCCTTGGGTGCAGTCATTTACAAAATGAGTGTGAAAGAATGGAAAGATGGAAAGAAAAAGCGAAAGCCAAGATAGAGTGTTTGAAAACTAAATAAGGAAAACCCTTTATTTTCTTCTCAGTATACATCACAAACTCAACAAAAAACATTCTACAGTACTTTCAAAAAGGAGTTAAAAATGACAACTATACAAACCAGATTTGCTCAGATTGCTTAAAATTTCTGTGGAAGGCCTGACCTAGCAAAAGTCCATTTAAGAAAGACACAAAACATGACACACGCATTAAAACTGTATGCCATTGATCAAAGCATTAAAGACTAAAAGTGAACACACGTGAGTACAGCACTGCTTCTGGAGCACCTGGACAGTCGTTTCTTTCAAGGCAAAGCCAGATTTCTTTCTGGATGTGTGGCACCACTGGCCTTTGGCACCAGGGAGAGGGTGTGTCAGTCGAAGCCCCTCTCCAATATAAGGTCCACTGGCGATAAGTAAAACCTCGCTCCTGTGATTTGTGGAGGATCAGGGGTCGATCTCCACTGGAACAACCGTAAGGATAGCGTCCTCATTTCCCCGGCGCACAACTACTCTCAGTGTGTTTTCCTTCTTGATGATGGCGCTGACGTCAGTCGCTGATGAGATCCTCTGGCCGTTGATCGAGATGATGACGTCGTGCTCTTTGAGTCCAGCACTGGAAGAGAAAAGAAGAAGACGATATGACCAATGATAAAAGAAAAATATGCCATTGTAATCCTTATAGTCCTAATTATCTTTGTAGAGCCTTATGACCTCGCAACCTCCTTTCCTTTTATCTCTACCCTGTAAATTGTTTAGTAAATGCAAAGATGCCACAAAAACCACATAAAGCCTAATGCTATTCTGTCATCTTAATCAGTTGGCAGGGTGTACCAACTTGATATTTAATTATGGAAATATGCAATATTTTCCTAATGACAATGAAACCGTAACCATGACTTTATTCTATAAATATAAAGTATTATTTCTTCCTCTTCAAACTGTTGCACTGGGTGACACAGGCACTGTAGTAGAGCTCTGTCTGGTGCTGGAAATATTGACTACAGTGCCAAGCTGTTTAAAGAGATTAATTTAGACGAAGAAAGACAGACATACACTTAATTGGTTTTGGTCTATTCATGGGATTGTTGACCATGATACAAAT
Organism: Pseudochaenichthys georgianus; assembly: GCF_902827115.2. Taxonomy (NCBI): domain Eukaryota; kingdom Metazoa; phylum Chordata; class Actinopteri; order Perciformes; family Channichthyidae; genus Pseudochaenichthys; species Pseudochaenichthys georgianus. The sequence continues at coordinate 30,985,996 of NC_047517.1, forward strand.
ATACAATATCACGCTAAATCCTTTAATGAGGAAATATGTTCCTTTTTATGACAATCTCCTCTGTCTTCTTGCATACCGTGGTAATGTAATTTCTTATTCAGATTTTAGCTGAAGGAATAAAAACAACAGATTATTTTAATAGCCTACAGATGTCAAGTATCACAAACCACACACCAATCGAACGCCAAAACAAGTTCAAATCCAGTTATCCTCATGTTTTTCTATACAAGCGTATCTGACTTCTTGTATTTTGATCAGGTTTGTTTACAGATCCGTGAGCACAATCTTCATCCACCTAACATCTGTTGGAACTATTTTAACGATGTGAGTGAACATGATGGGAATAATAGCTAAAATAGATAAAGGCGCCTTACAAAAAAAAACATTGTGGCCAAACGTACAACTAAAAAAGAAAAAAACAAACAGTAAACATGAAATCACACGCAGACCAGGGCAGTATCAAAAGCTGCCTCTCAACACAGCTGCTTAATCACAGCCTCATGTGAACACAGACCATCACACCTTCACTCGTAACAACATCCATAAATACAACTGCAGCTCAGCGCTCCCCTCATTACACCCAGCTGCTCTAACACCTCCAACAGCTTTCTGCAGCCGGGTCAAGATTTCAAAAGGCCATAAAGCAACACAAACGAGAGTGAGATCAAAAGAAAGGAAGGGAAGGCCAGAAAAACGGAGGAATTATAAAAAAAGAAGGAACCACAGAAATGTTATTATGCAAAGAGCAGGGTGATTAAGGCAAAGTAAAGTCTGACAAGGCCCGGCAGGGGGAAGCTCATTTCGGAAAGGGCTGGGTGAGCCGGCGCAGGAAAACCACAGCGCAGCTCGTAACCTCCCTGCATGAGGTTTGAAGGAAATAGCCGACCTCATCGTCTTCTGAGCCCCACTCTGAAGGAGCTGTGGTGGTGGCTGATTGGAGTGGGCTGCGATTGTGGGAGGAGGAGGGATATTTTAGATGGCCAGGCACTCCATGCACGCCAGAATGAGCCATGAATTTATGTTCTACTAAGACAGTTGTGTCGGAAGCTGTGTGTGTTTCTCCACAAGTGCCTATGCACCCTTGACAGTAAGAGGAGATCAATAATCTGAAGGCAAGGAAATGAAATATACTGTCTATTTGCATTGCGAAAGGGGAGAAGGGGCTGCATGGAGAGTGATGAGAGGGGTGCACGTGTGTAGCATGAAGTGCCAAAGACAATATCCCATTGCTTAGAAAGAAAAAAAACGTTTGCTCTTATGAAGCCATATGGGCATAATATCCTCCTTACGTTGCAGCTGGTGTCTTTGCAATGACCTCCATGACGTACGCTCCAGACGTGATGTCAGGGAAGTCACGGTGTCTAGTCTTCAGCTCTTTCGCCAGCCTAGAGAAAGAAAATGGAACGGAGAGTTCATCATCATTTGTATAGCAGTAAACAAGAAATGTGCATTTTCCATTTTCTAAGCATGATTAAAGCTGTGTTTCATTGCTGATGCACAAAAAAGTATGCAACGTACGCTGGAGTGAGAGTCATCATCCTCACACCAATATACTTCTTCTTGGCACCGGCTCGTCCTAGAGATGGACAACAACACAATCATGAAGAGTCTCTCCTGCAAAAGCCTGGACTTAGTTTCTCGAGGGGTTTGTTTTTGAACTCCGAATACATAAAAGTGCTCAAGGGTATTGTTTTCTGTATTTGAGTGATAGAAAATATTATTTAAGATAAAGCAGTGGATTACAGATAGTCTCACTTATCCTACAATTGTCTTGCAAGAGAGTGCGCACATGCACATATCTACAAACTCCATCTTTTATGTGTTTCATCATCTTGTTTTTAAGTGATTTCATCATTTATAGAAAAAATCGAATCAATAAAGCGTAATAATGCATGTTTGTGCTGTTCCAAAACTCTACGTGAGGTAGAGGGTGAAAAGCAACAAAATAAAAGACCAACCTTCTGGCTTTTTCCTCCTTGTAGTTTATTTGCAATGCCATAATCCTGTTAGGTAATGCTTGGCATGGATTCATAAAGCAAAAAATGTAGTCAATATATCTCAAGAGCGCACACAGAGCTGAAAAAAACAACCAAAGAAAGGCATGCTGAATTATAAACTGCTTTACTCTGTGTCCAACTCTGGCAGCCAATTTTGTACAGACTGTCTCCAGTTTGTCTCGGTGATGGAATAAAAGCAGTGAAATTAAAACATAATAAGGTGTGTCATTGAGGGCTCACACCTCTTTGCAGCCTGTCATAAGCCTCCGCCAGGAACTCTCGAATTTTGTCAGAGGGGATGGCAAAGGAGATGCCAGCTGTCACTTTCAACGTGTTGATCCCAATAACCTCGCCATCCTAAAACATCAACGTGAAATTACAGTTGTAAGAAGAAACATTAGGGGTACGCAAAAAGGGATCTGCCAACAACACAAAAATGGCTTACCAGATTTACAAGAGGCCCTCCAGAGTTGCCGTACTGTGAACCGAAAGGAAACATGACTTATTATTTTGATTTGGAGACAAACCAAGTGTATGTCTGCACTTGTATTGACGTACATTTATAATGGCATCAGTCTGAATGTACTCCATGTCGGAGTTGGGGAGGCCCAGCTCTCTCCCCTCTCGCTGAGTGGTGCTGACGATCCCCGTGGTAACCGTGTTCTGGAGGGAAAACGGGCTGCCGATAGCAACCACAAACTCCCCTGGTCTCAGGTCAGATGAACGGCCCAGCGGCAGGACATGAAGCTTGTTCTGCATGTGAGAAAAACAGAGGGAGAGAGTGTTCACATTACTGGAGGTCAAAGTTACTGAGAAGAAAAAGGCTCGACATCTCAAAGTCATGAAAACATAAAATACAATTATAAATTAAAATGACGTGAGATTCCAGAGGAGTTCAGAAATGCATACGTTTATGAACGGAACATTTATTATTGCATGGTTGTCCCTCAGCGGCTTCTACATGAGGGATCTGACTTGGCCTGTTAAGGTGGTATATATGAAGGGTTAGGAAGTAAAAAAGCGATATTTGGATATATTCTGCATGTGAAAAAGTATTTTTTGTGACATTGTTAATACATTTCATTACTATTTCCTATATGTTTTGATGACTGATGGACACAAAAACCAATATAACGTAAGGCATTTTAAACATTTCTAATGAGAACCGCTCTCGATCACTAACTCTGCTCTATTTTAACTGCATGATCCCTGCTGAGCTTCAAGGACTAATCATGATCATGTGTTTTATGAGCGGACAGAAGGAAAATAATTATAGCAAAACCACTGACAGTATTCTCAACACATCCCACTCAATGCTCCCACACAAAGAAAATGACTCCTTTTCCACAGTAAGCAGTAAGAAGTGACATGTACTCCAAACATCACAGCTCAAAATGCTTATATCAGGATCAAATGCTTTTTGGTTTAAAGGAAAGTAGCCCAGCTGACACATCATTACTAATAGTGGGTGTGTGCCACAGGCCACAGATGCTGGAAATTGACTGATATACAATACATAATGAGTAACCTTAAGCTCTGGTTAGCTCTGTTCCACTCTGCAGTGGAAACCAGGCTGCTGAGAGCTGGCCCCTGCAGACACAATGGATATATTCATCCGTCCCCAGTTACATTTTCCATTTTTCTGAATGAAATCATCTCTGCTGGACAAACCCACAGTCAAAGCCCATGCAAAGGCACATCATGGAGGATCCTTGGAGAGACACAGAAGCTCTTATGGCAGGCAAGCACTAGACTAAAGGACTTGTCCCGCGTGCTTCTCCTATGTATCCATTTTGTTTACTCAGGGCTATAAATAGAAGCCACAGGAGACTGCAAGGTAACTCAGACAGCAACACAAGTAGGCCCACACAGACAAAAGGATTTATGTGAAATACACACACCCATGCAAACGCTCAGAAATTGCAGGCAAATCATAAATCATATCATTTTCAGTCATAAACCTTGACGTGTCTCTGCCAACGCAAGGAAACCTTTTGCTCTGGTTTCATAGATAATTGCAGAAAGAGACAACATGCATTTACAGACATCAGATTCGAAAACAAGTGTTAATTAAATTAGAAAGCTGGATTGTAGGACACGCTTTTTGTTCAGTCGTCGCTGTGTTTTGTTGCTGTGAACGATCTCGACCCTTAAGGTGAAGTTATTATTAGAAGATGACAAAGATAGCTGGTAACTGAGGAAGAGAGCGTTTTCGAACCTACTTTCCACACACACACACACACACACACACACACACACACACACACACACACACACACACACACACACACACACACACACACACACACACACACACACACACACACACACACACACACACACACACACACCATGTATACATCACTTCAGGGGACATTATATTGACTTACATGCATTTCCTGGAGACTTATCCTAACCTTAACCCTAACCAACACATGCCTAACCCTTACCCTTACCCTAACACTAAACCTAACCAAGTCTTCACCCTAAAAGTAATGATCCCCCTTATGGGGACCTCCAATTTGTCCCCATAAGGGAGGCGAGTCCCCACACGTGACTATGTAAACAGATTTAGGTCCCCACAAGTATAGTAATGCTAGTCCACACACACACACACACACACACACACACACACACACACACACACACACACACACACACACACACACACACACACACACACACACACACACACACACACACACACACACACACACACACACACACACACACACACACACACACACACACACACACACACACTTAAAACACAGATGTCCAACCCCATGTTCCTGATTCCTGTTGGCTTGGCTTTACATTGTGCAGATGTTGAAAGTAAACACACAGGCTGTAGAAGCATGTGCATAAATCAGAAAACATGTATGTGGCACGTGCCAACACACACAAACAGACACCTGACAGAGAGTAGCAGTCTGTATAATCACCCCCGCTGCCCCTCTCCCTTCACACTCCCTGGGATATAAGAGTATAACCAGATGGAGGGAGGAAGCAGAGAAACACAGCTGAGAGAGGGAGGACGTCAGGTGGATGTGAGTCAATGCCAGGAAATTCAGGACTGGGCCACTGCCGGCAGTCACCATGATTACTGTATGACAACAGTTAGTGATACTGGTGGTGCCATGGTGACTGTTGCTATCTAGTACAAACCCAATTGTGTCTCCAAAACGCCAACTTTAACGAGCAGCAGAGTTCACACTAACCCACATGAAATCACAATACATTCAGAAAAACGGATGTAGAAAGAGTGTAAAAAGCATCAGTGTGCTGACAACCAACAGCGCCTAGGTGAGAGGAGAGACTGGACATGCAGACTGCCCTTTTTTGTAAAACCCCTAGTTTACATATCACTTACTAATCATGACAGGTCAGCAATCTGGAATCAGTTGTGGAAAATGATCTCGCCATGTGAGCCCGCCTCTCCTGACCACCCAAGTGAATCACCATGCTATTTCAGAAGAAGGTTACGATTGCTCTCGGACTTCACCCACACTTAAGGAAAGGAGGCAAGGTGAAAGAATGGAATAACAAACACCACAAACCACAGGGAAAGAGTCTGAGAATGTGAGACGAATGAGTCAAAAGCAGTTGTGTTTGATAGTAGGCGATGCGTGGTGTATGCAAAATCCAGTTTATGACCTACCATTTTTTTTTTTGGTTTAGGATGCAAGAGAGCAGTAGTTTGAGAACATCTCAGAAAAATAAACCAAAAATGCTGCAGAGGGTTTTGAAAAAGGATAGGATCTGAAATGAAAGGAAAACTTTGCTTTCCAAGTTCGTGTGCTCCGATAAGTGAGAAAAGTGGGGCATCAGATGAAAGGATGGAGGACTAAGCAGCTTTTACTGAAGAAGTAGTTGCACAGGGCACAGGCTGTAACAGATTCCAGACTTCTCCCCATGTTCTGTAGCTTGATTCACTTTCCAGGTTTCATCACATTTATGTTATCAGGGACACCATGCAAGGGACAATAAGAAAGTTAAGCCGCCAGACAAACAGACCGCTTTGAAAATAGCAGCCGAGTTGCCGTAGAGATGCGTCATTGTTTAATGTTACAGCCATGCTCATTTGGAAGCTCCTTTAAAAGCCATTACACTAACTACCGTTTTATGACCAGAGGACCAGGTGCAAACTTTAAACTCCAGTCAAAGCGTGATGGACTGAGCCGTAATAGTTGTTGAGGCACATGTGTACATAGGCCACCACACACACTCACACAAACACACACACACACACACACACACACACACACACACACACACACACACACACACACACACACACACACACACACACACACACACACACACACACACACACACACACACCACACACACACACAGAGAGGGAGGAGCCTGCCAGGGCATGAACCCTCACAAACGCAAGTGTGTCAATTAAAACCCTCACACCTGGCACTGCTTAGATATACAGCCAGACCACTTTCACTCACACTGAGAAGCTGCTTTGATTGGGTCAGTGACCTGTACTGTATATAAGCTCAACTGGAGCAACTGAAGCTCTCCTATTCCTTTCATACAGGTGACTTCAAAGCAGGGAACATACTTTTATAAGTTCCACCTTGCAACATACATAAGTAGACAAAGTTATAAGGTTTTACTGCTGACTTCTGAATATGTGTCCTCAGGGGTTGTGCTAATGTAGATCAAAAGTGTGGCAGGATTCAGCACGCTCATACAGAACATCTAGTTGGAGGATCATAAGATCAGACCGAGGGGTAAGAGAGGGCATATGGTGAATATAAGTTTGTCTGCGAGTCTGGTTGTGGTATCTTATTGACTCGTTTATGAATGCCTGTGTGAGCATATTAGCTCGACTGAAAAGCAGATACGTTGTGCCCATGAGTTTTACACTCCACACATGAACCAGACCTTTGCTCCGCTCAGCACTGTTTGTAACATCAACATGTAATCACACTGGCTAAACCATATCCTAGCTGACACCAGTACGGAGACCACTATGGTTTCCATATGTTGTTGGAGAGGTTTTCAGTCTCTATAAGAGCAAACATATGTCTGTGAGTTTCGTGTGTATGTTACACTCCGTGAAGTTTTGGCTCGGAGGACTTGGGGGCGTCATGGCTCCAGCTAGACACCACTAAAACTTTGAACCGAGCAAATTATGACATGAGGTCTTTATTTGCTTGAGCAAGACAGCCTAGCGTGTGTGAACAACTCTGTTTGAAGTATTAGATCATACTTATATTTATATAGTTTAATCTTACTGTACTCGGTAATGAAAGGCAACCTATGCAGTAATTACTCTGCATCTTGTTTCCTGAAATATGTTACTGCCATGACCTTGAACAGGAGAAGAGATTTTGGAAAGCTGATTGTTTACAATGTGCATGCAGAGATAAAAGTGAGTAACAAAGTGTTTATATGTCTCGGGCAGCTATATTGTAGTCTAGACTCTTCTTTATATGGCTTGGGGAGCACACTGGAATCTCCTACAGCATCTCTCAGGGTCCTTGGATCACAGTTTGAAAACCAGAGGGTTATAGCACCGCCTGTATGTGTTCCTCTTTTCAAAGGACTACACCCACATTGTGGAATGTTGAGTTAATGACTTGGTAGATAATAAAAAGGCAGAAGCGGCGAAATTATAAGAAAAGTATTTCTCATTTACCTGGCATGAAATCCAGCTGCAGACAGTTTAATGTTCTGGCATTTAAGATATCCACTTTTAATAATACAGTGCAGGTGAATGGAATTGTTCATGGTGCCTTGTAATGAAAAAGGATCAAATAGAAAGCAACATCTCCTTCCACACATTTTTTATAATTTGATTTAAATATGTTTATATAAATACAATGTCTCTGTGAGAAAGAAGTACCATTGCTCCTGAAATTAAAAAAAGTTAATGATGTGATGTCAATTGGGTGAAGTTACCCTTAAAGGCAATAAGATTATATCATATATGCTCCTAATCCCCTTAAAAATCCGTTTTGGACCGATTTTATAATAGACTTATCTTTATGAATTCCACAAACTGAATAAACTGATAGTCAGTAAAACACACTGTTGGTTATCAACCATCTTCCCATAGCTGTGGTTTATTTAAACCTTTTCTATCATGCCTCATCTAAAGTGACGCCATTAAACAGTGACCTGAAACCGCTTCGGGTAAGGTCTGTTCAGCCGGCTTGGAAAACTATTACGCAGCCACAAGTAGACCAAGGGAAAGTGCATCGAGACCTAGCAGGGCGACAGGAGTGTGTGTATTTTCCTTGGCTCTATTCCCACACGACTGCATCCTTTAGCATGGGAACCTTTTGGTCACAGGGAACAGAGATGAAGGAGTAAGGTTGGGTCAGGACTCAGGAGGAGAGGAGGACAGGATTCATTTCCCCTCCGCCTGTCTCTGAAGGACAACATGCAGTGTCTTTCCACTGGCAATGGAGCAAGTCACCCAGGTCCCGGTGGTAAGCTGTTTTAAATCGATGTACAGACACACAGACACAGACACAGGAATAATTGATTGCAAGCTTGCATTTGTCTGTCAGGACTGTTCATCAAAGGGATATGCAGCCTTCCTGTGGAAAAATGTATCCAATGTTGCTGATAAACGGATAGATAAATGCAGGGCCACATGGCTACACAGAGGCACATTCCTTTGCTTTCCTCTCTATATACACACACACACACACACACACACACACACACACACACACACACACACACACACACACACACACACACACACACACACACACACACACACACACACACACACACCACACACACACACACACACACACACACACACACACACACACACACACACACACACACACACACACACACACACACACACACACACACACACACACACACACACCATGTATACATCACTTCAGGGGACATTATATTGACTTACATGCATTTCCTGGAGACTTATCCTAACCTTAACCCTAACCAACACATGCCTAACCCTTACCCTTACCCTAACACTAAACCTAACCAAGTCTTCACCCTAAAAGTAATGATCCCCCTTATGGGGACCTCCAATTTGTCCCCATAAGGGAGGCGAGTCCCCACACGTGACTATGTAAACAGATTTAGGTCCCCACAAGTATAGTAATGCTAGTCCACACACACACACACACACACACACACACACACACACACACACACACACACACACACACACACACACACACACACACACACACACACACACACACACACACACACACACACACACACACACACACACACACACACACACACACACACACACACACACACACACACACACACACACATAATAATAGTTCAGTCCAACACAGCGCTAGGCAATGTTCCCAGAGAAAACGGTTTGAGACTCTTAATGGCAGGTGATGGATAATACAGAGACAAACAGTGCCATTGTTTCAGGGGGATATGAGGTCAGTTCTCCTTGCCACACTGCACATCTTGTAAAGCTAACTTTAAGCATGTGTGTTGACTTAATGACAATTACAGCAGGATTGCATTATTATTTTAAAAACAATTATCATTACCCCGCCTAAGAAAAAAGGGTTTACCTTTCCATTTGAACATGTCATACGCAAATCCCAATTGTAACTGTTGTGTTTTTTGTTTTTTATCAAAATACCTTAAGCTAGACGGGACTTCCATTCCATTGAACTTTTGTTTTGACCTGCAGTGTGAGTACAGGCAAGGATCAATGTGTTCACTGCGTTCATTTGGAGTACAAAGCACTAAGAGCCGAGGTTAATGACTGCACAGGCCACGCAGTAAAATAATCTGGAATGATACGGAACATTTCATTGCACAGTACGTTTGAGTGTTTGAAGTCATTCCAAGGTAGCATTGCTTCCAAGTCTGCTGGGGTCAATATAAGTCGATGTGATTAAATAAATGTTCTGCCAAGTCAGCAAGCTTTCAAGTCAGAGTGAAAGCAGGTAAATGTGAACGCGTACAATTCATCGTAAATACTTCCAAGTGAATGTGACCGTGTCCAAGTTCAGAGGTTGATGAAAGGCTTTTTAAGAGCTAAAGCATAATGCGTTATATCGTGATTGTTCCTTTGCCACACGATGCACTCATTAGCCTATTAGCTCACATAGTCCTGCAGACATGTGGATCCATTTTCCAGGCCTTGACCACATCGCTCGCTTTTTCTCTGTCCCTCTTGATTTCTCCTTTTCCCCCATACGCCTCCGCTCAGTGAGTAAAGCACTGTCCCCCCCCCCCTTCCTCTCTGAAGTTCCATCTGCTGTAGACGGACTAATGTATTCCCCAGAGTTTAAGGGTAGACCACAGCCTCAAGAACGCACTGGTTCTTGCTACCAATAAACTACAATTTCACATAGAAAAGGAAAAATAAAGGAAGACAGAAGCCAGTCATTCTACTCAGGGAAAAGCTAAGTTTGAATGTTCTCACTCATAAACTGCTCCAATTGTTCGTTGATTATCTATGGCCGCTTCTGGAGAGCTGACGTTGACAGTTTTCAGCTTTAATTGAACAGAGAGAAGAGTACGGAGCAGAGAGCGAGGCACATAGGAATGAGGGAGGGAAGGATGGAAGATTAAAGAGATACATAATCTGCACCAGACAGGATATGGATTTATAAACTCACAAACATTTAGCTACAAAACAGTCCAATTTGTGCTCAAGGAATCTCTACGAATGTTGTTTGCAGCAAGAGATTATGGGCATCTTTCTCTTTTCTTGCTCTGTTGCAGTCACGGTTACTTGGTGCAAAGACTTGAGACTTAACTTGGAGTATACCATTGTGAGGTTAGCCTTGCTAAAGGCTTGATTGACTTAAATGAAGTCTTATGAACAAAAAGGTGATTCATTACTCTTTCATTAAAAGGGTTTTGGCTGTGGCGGCAACTGTGATTATTTGAATACCCTGTCAGTAATGTTCTGTAACTTGACCCTGTCTTGCCCTCAAGGACTCCAGATTTTAATTGACACTTGCGTTGACTGCAATCCGTTATCTACTTTCAGTGAACTGTCTTTGAATAAGCTGGAATTTATAGTTATTATTGCTCTTCAGGTTTATGAAATTAAATACCCAGAAGCTATAAGTATGGACGACTATACTTTCCCTTTTAAATGTCATTCAAAATGACAAGTTGGCGTGCCCTGCTATCCTCTCATTATAACGCACTCATCCTCTCATTTTGCCCTCGATTAACTCTTGCTAAATCACACACAGACACACACACACACACACACACACACACACACACACACACACACACACACACACACACACACACACACACACACACACACACACACACACACACACACACACACACACACACACACACACACACACACACACACACACACACACACACACACACACACACACACACACACACACACACACACACACACACACAAGCGCGCGTACACACACATGCACAGGCACACACACACATTCATTGCGGAAATGCCAAATCCATCTTAATCGCGTGGCATTTACAAAGAGACCACAGGTCTTCTGGAGCCTCATCGCAGCCTCATGGCCGGGATAACCTGCTCTGACTTCAAACAATCACTTACACACTTTATCTTTACAAGTATATTCATTACGGAGAATGTGTTTTCTGCCAGTATGACTCCCTGGCCTGGATACAACTGGCTGTCATTTCATTACCATTAACCTGCTTTATTACAAACACCTGTTGTTTCCCCACCAATGCGTTGTGCAGGGAATGCTACAAATACATTTCAACGACTCCTGCAGTGATGAAGCATGCATTATTGTTGACCATCATCTTGCATGCTTCTACAACATGAGTTATTCCCGAATATGCATCAATTTGAAAAGGCTGGACACACTGAGCATGTGTTGAATCAAATCGCCCGACTGAAGACCGGCCTGTCATTAAGAGACGGAACCGCTTTTATTGTGGGATGAACAAAAACAAAGCGCCTGTCACAGCACTTTTCCGCAGTCTTCCCCCACATTGTCGGCCAAACAAAAACCTGAATGTTTCAACCTCTTTCAGAGTTGGAGGTCTTTGTAATACACCTTGTGTTGCTGTCATGAACATCTATTCAGCTGTGTCACCCAGCCATGAGAGTAAGCTCCATAATGCTCTGCTATGACTCCCAGGCAAAAGGCCCTGGATCTCTGCCACACATTCCTTCAAATGACAGTTGACTGGGATTATATTGTAATGTGGATCCCTCTAGTCCAGTAGACAGACAAATACACACAGACAAATAGAGAATTGTGAGAAATATGGTAAATGTAGCAAAGTTTAGAAAGATATGTATTACTATTATAATAGTAATAGATACTATTTTCCTTTAAATATCAACATAGTCTTTAAACTGACCACAGGTTTGTAACATGTTTCTACAAGTTGTTGTTATTGCAGCTTGCACACCTCCAGGATCTGGACAGACTGCCAGCCAGCTGTCTTTTAAGACCCATTTAGCTGCACCTGCATTCTCACTTTCCTTCACTTGCACAGTGAATGATCTCCCAGAGTCAGCCCACTTTAGAAATCCTTGGATTAAAGCTCATTTGTGAAACCAAGGTTTGTTTGAATCATAAATTCAGTTGTCATTAAAAACGGATTTAGAGAGCTTAAATAACCTGACAGAAAATGTTGTTGCATCACAACCATTATTTGTTCTTTTATGGATTAGGGAAAGATGTTAGGAAATACCCTAATTGGCTTTCTTGCTTAGAGTTAAATGCAAAGATCAATATTTAAATGTTTTCATGCTAACTATGAAGCTAGAGCCATGAGGCATTAGCTTAGCTTAGTATAGCATACACATTGTAAGCAGAGGGAGACAGCTGGCCTATCCCTGCTTTGTTTGTTTAAATTAATCTGTACACAAACGGAAATGAAAAAAGACAAGCTGGGGTTTTACGAGCATTAAAGGTGGGGTAAGTTTGAGAAACCGGCTCGAGATACACTTTTTGTTATATTCCATGGAATGCTCTTAACTTCCCGATAGCAATGAATATCTGAAGTGCTTTGACAAAAAATCCATTAAAAAATGTCATCTGTGGAAGCCTTAGTAAAGTAAAAAGCACGACCAATCATCTGAGCCGGCCCGGCTAAAATAACTGGATGGCCTACCTGCCTGTCAGCCTTCCATCTGTGCACAAACTTATCTCGTGCCCTCACTGGTCATGTGCACGTTCGTGTGTGTTGGAGGAGGGGCTCTGTGAGGAAGTGGCAGATTTTTTCCGGCTGTGTATTTTCAAATTCTAGCGCACTCGAGCTGGTTTCTCCAAAATGACCTACCCCACCTTCAAGCCTTTATGCTAACTCACTTCCTGCTTCTAACCCCTAAAAAGTCATGAAGTGGTATTAATCTTTTGCTGTCAGCATTAAAATGATTAAGCATATTTCCCAAATTGACAAGCTTTGACTGACCGGTGCTTCGATCTTGATGAGGGCGATGTCTGATTTCTCATCTACGTCTTTGATTTTGGCCTCATAGGTACCACCGCCCTTCAGCTCCACTTTCACTCGATGCTTATTGGCCACGACGTGGGCATTGGTCACAATCTGGCCATCTTCTGCCACAATGAAGCCAGAACCACTGGCCACCGCCACCTCTCGCTTGGAATAGGTCATCCTGTTGGGGAAAGAGAGGGATGGAGGAGGAGAGAATTTTCAATTTAGTTCAATTTAGTTCACTTTTTCAACTTGTCTCTTACCTAGAAACCCTGAAAAGACAGAACAACCCATGCCTGATGTAACAGCAGTGTAACACTCGAGAGTTGAAAGCAAACAAAGTTAAAGCCTGTCTCCACAGGAGGTAAATATTTAAACAGTAGGCAGGTAAGTATTCAAAGGAGAGCTTGATAATGTATAAATAAACATAGTATTAAAAGGAAACAAACACACACTGCAGCATTAGTATACAGAAAAACCTCAATGCAAAAGTGTTTTCATGTCAAACTAATGCAATGACAGCGAAGGAGAGAAGAAAAAGCGACACGAAAGAAAAAAGACAGTGAGGGAAAGGCGGAAACGTTGAAGTCAGAGAGCTGCCGACGTTCAAAGAAACACTTTACAAGCACAGTGACAGACACGATGGAGGTGACACAGATGAAGAATGGAGTTGTCAAAAAAAGGATGAGAAGCGGGCATAAAAGATAACAGAGCATGAAAGCTAGTGAGGCGAAGAGAAGAAAATACGATGACAGACTGAAATGGAGTGTAAGTGATGTGCAACTGGTGTGGTCTGGTTAAGCCCACAGGTGGGCTGTAAACTCTAGTGTGTTTCGGTCTGTCCCACACACACTGAGACACACACACACACACGCACACACACACACACACACACACACACACACACACACACACACACACACACACACACACACACACACACACACACACACACACACACACACACACACACACACACACACACACACACACACACACACACACACACACAGGTGCGTGGATCTTACTTGCGGAAGAGTTCAATGTGAACCACAGCCGGAGCAATTTTCTCCACCACGTCGGCAATGAAGTTGTATTTGTGTCTTGGGCTGTCTGGGTTATCATGACCTGAAAATTTAAAAAAAACACACACAAACTTGACGATTACAAAACAAACAGAAGATGCACAGAAATACTGCCTGATGTAAGAGCTGTGTGAAAATAGAAAAGCAACATAACACAGGGAGGAAAATAAAAAAAGACAGTTCAATTGCGGTTTGCAACTGTCTAGGTCAGGTCTGGCATGCACTCACTCACTCACTCACTCACTCACTCACTCACTCACTCACTCACTCACTCACTCACTCACTCACTCACTCACTCACTCACTCACTCACTCACTCACTCACTCACTCACTCACTCACTCACTCACTCACTCACTCACTCACTCACATCACTCACTCACTCACACACACACACACACACCACACACACACACCACACACACACACACACCACACACACACACACACACACACACACACACACACACACACACACACACACACACACACACACACACACACACACACACACACACACACACACACACACACACACACACACACACCACACACACACACACACACACACACACACACCACACACACACACACACACACACACACACACACACACACACCACACACACACACACACACAGGCTATAAACCTCACAAATAAATACTTAACCTTGACCTTTACCCTCACCTTAGCCTTTAGTTGATTGTAAACACAGAATCTAAATTCTCAAAGCATCTTTTGTTAAGACCAAACTGCTCTTCTCAAGTATAACACCACTGACACACACACAAACACTGTCTGGCACTGTATGTATGTGGACTGCCAAATGTACTGAATCACCAGTCCCATCATATCCATACGCGTTGGGCAAGTCAGGAAATGTTGACTGATTTACCTGGTAATTACGGTCTATCCAGACGACAGTTTAACCAAAGCTATGAATCAAGACTCCCCAGACCTTTCCCTGAGTGTCTCATCCTCCCATGCATAAACCCTTTCTTTTGCCACGTATACCTAAAACCCTTTTGTCTCACAAAGACACTTTTCATGAATTCTTCTCCTAAAGAACAGAACTTACGAAAGTCAAAGGCACCCATAAGCCCTGGGATATCTCTGATTGCAGTGAAGGGTTAAGAAAAAAGAAAGAGATTTTCCGCTTTAGGTGCCTGTAAGCTAACACAGGCATGGAATGAGCGGTGTCTTGCCGTACTGAATATCCATAAATTATACAATATTTAAAAAATGGTCAAACCTCAAGGGGAAAATGCTGGTGTATGCTGCCATGCTATACGTTAGACTGTACTGCTTTGAGCAAATGCATGCTAAGATGCTCCAAACGACAACGCTTAGCTGATAATGCTGTTAGAATGAGCTAACATTCACTGTGGGGGAAACTTCTGAAGCAATTGGAGTCAGAACTCAAAGAGAGACACGATGGAGAGCTGGAGCTTTGATGGCAAACACTGACGGTTTATTTGGAGCTTCGGCCGGAGAATTCACACGACATGTCACGGGCCACGAGTTGACCACACGGCTGAGATGCCACGATCAATTCTGAAGATCCCTCCTGTAGCTCCAGGGTTTAACTAGTTCACAGTCATTCTTCAATAGATAGACTAAAACAGCTGAGGACACTGAATCACATTTGTTGTCGCTTATGGCTCGGGTCACAATAACTATCTCTGACCGAAGTTGCCCGGATATAAACTGCAGCAACAAAATGCTTGGGCAGCCCCTCCTTAAGGGAGATAACGGCTGCTCAAGGTTGGTCATCTGTGTCAGAGGGCGAAAGATGACATGCAGGGAAAATGATTCCCCAACATTCACCATATTAACCATAAGTATGGTGTCAGCATGCTAACATTTGCTTATTAGCATGAAGCACAGAGTGCAGCTGAGACTGAAGGAAATCTCAGATACTTTGCAGGTCATTACTATTTACCCAGAGAGGGACATGCAAGTCTGTATTCAAACAAAATCATGGCACTCTTTCCTCTAGTGGTTGAGGTATTTTACTCAACCTAAACTGACTTCATGGTGGCACTACAAACGTCAGGGGTGCGCTAAAATCAGTGGGAAACATCCTCTGGGAACCATGAACTTCTGTTGAGATATTTCATTACATACCCGAACATCTGGACCTGCTGGAGGGGCTAGAGAAAACGTTAAGGATAACCAAAGTCACTGGCTTTCTCCCCGGGCGGTGGTGGCGAAGTCCATAGGGACTTGGCTTGGCAACTGGAAGGTCACCAGTTCAAGTCCCGGAAAGACCAAGTGCTACCGAGGTGTCCCTGAGCAAGGCACCGTTCCCTACACTGCTCCCCGGGCGCCGTACATAATGGCAGCACACTGCTCCTAACACTAGGATGGGTCAAATGCAGAGAAACTGTTTCGTTACATAGTACCTGTACTACGTAATGACAATAAGTTTCATCTTCTTCATAACAATAACCTAAAAATGTGGGGCTGGAGTAAGGGGATCAGCCAAGTCAATTAATTATCTTTGGAGAATTAATGTGCTACAATTCATCGTACCAAGTGTTGGACCCCCCTGACCAACATCCCTCGAGCCATGCCGCTAGCAAAGAATAATTTAACAACTTTTCTCCAACCCTCAACATATATTTCCATTTAAATATATAAATTAAACATTAAATCTCATAAATTAAACACAGGTTTCTTACCACAGTACGAGAGAAAACTAATGGAAAGATTGGAGTAATTTACCTCCTACTATCACCCGGGGGAGTTCATGGTCAGCTCTGAGAGGATTATTCTGGCCAGGTTCTGGAGCGTCCATACATACTTTCACTTTACTGTGTTCCTGTTAGGGCTGCCTCCTCACGCATGGGGAACTTTATTTCTAGAGGCACACTAGCTATAATGTGATGATAGCAGAGTTATAGGCCCAGTGGTGACGAGCTGATGGGAAATCACGAATCACACGTTGTGCAACTTCAGTTACATTAAAGAGCGTTGCCAAGGCATTGTTGCCAGATTTAAACACTGGACTTTATTTCACTGCGGAACCGAGCTTTAAAAAGCCTTACTTTTGTATATAATTAAGTCTAATTCGCTGTCTTCATACTAATTCATCCTTAACTTTGAAGCCCTGATGTGTGGATAGAAAGTCTGCATTTCAATCTTACTGATTAGTGTCTAAACCCTATATTGCTTTGGTAATATTTCACCATCAAGTGAATAGATGCCAGAAGCTGACTCCAGAAGGTCTGTAGTTGCAGGCTTTCCACTGTGTGGGAAAATGATATCTATATTTGGATATGGATAGTGCAGGGCAAGAAATAAGAAGTTACCGCAGACAATGTGGTTAGGTCAGAAATACGTCGTCAGTGCTTTGAGTAAAAGCCAAAACACTTACAACAAGCTTATGTGGAAAAATGATGTTGTTAGTAAAAAAATACCTTTAAACTTAATTTAGCTTTTTTTGTTAAGGGTCAAAAAGCACTTCACAAATCTATTAAAACCGGACAAAACTGAATAAATAAAAAGAAAACACTTGCAACATCAATGGCCGACCTGACAATATAAGACGGTTTTGAGGGTTCAAGCGTTTTTTAAGCATTAAAAAGTTATGAACAACATTAAGTTGTAAGCAATCCTGTATTTTAACAACTGTGTTTCATCAGCTGCAGTTGGATTATTCATTTAGGCATGTGAGCAAGTTACAGACAGAAGGCATGAATAATTGAATGAGTCATTTGGAAATAGTCTATTTTAATTTGGTAAAACAGGAACAAAATAAAAAGGACAGAAAGAGGAAAAATGATTATAGTCATACGTCTAGACTGAAGACGTTGGAGATGATCAAATTCCTCCTCGGCAGTAACTTAAGTCAGTTTCAGTCGTGCAAAGTAAAAGTGGCTCCCATATGGAATACATATTGAGGTTTGATCCTGGATTTATTAGTGTTAAATAAAATGTGCTAATACAGTTAAGCATCAGTTTACAATATGCACATGTCCTAAAGTTAAATCAAGCGTTCAGTGATGGGAAACCTTTTAAACACAAGTTGTTTGAAGAAAAACTGCATTTATTTTTCTCTCACACACACACACACACCACACACACACACACACACACACACACACCACACACACACACACACACACACACACACACACACACACACACACACACACACACAACACACACACACACACACACACACACACACACACACACCACACACACACACACACACACACACACCACACACACACACACACACACACACCACACACACACACACACACACACACACACACACACACACAAAGGCCTCCTATCCAAATCCGCTCTCTATATGCATTGACCTTCATAGCGTGGCTCTGGGCCTCTCCTTTTTCAATTTTCCCTTACATAATTCCCACTGTTTTATTGGCACCCGCAGGCGGAAGCAGTTTTTTCTCTATTCCCTAGACTCTAAATACTAAATGAGTACAGTGAGGTCAGCCCCTCCTCCTCATGTACTCACACACACAGGTTCTATACTGTTTAGCAAACTGAGGTCCACCATGCTTATTCTAAATGTATAAAATGGAAGCACATTTTCATTTTGTTGAAAATAAAAAAAATATTTTTGTGACAGAGAGTTACTCTGTGTAGACCATTTAAAAAATGATTTCCAGTTAGTCATAGTTAGCTTGGCTCAAAACTCATTTTTGACAGATGCCTATGTTATGCCACTAAAGCGTAAGATCATGACTCACTGAGGCCCTGCCTTTCTGCAGTTATAGATATATAGTTGTGCTTTGCTGCTGTTTATAAAATAATAATAATAATAATAATACATGGGACTTTTATAGCGCTTTTCATGAAACTCAAAGACGCTTAAAAATAAGATCTTTGTTGCAGCGTAACAGTAAGGTAAGATTCCAATTTAAACTATTTCCCATTTTGTTGTGGAACCTTCTGTATAAGGATCAAAGAGATACACTGCTATCAAACTAAAATGGCCTCACTAGGTTCAAACATCATTTTGAAAACTATAAAACGGTATATACTGTATGTTGATATAAATACTCCAAAGCTTGGTGACCTTTGTTGACATTTATTACAGGAAAGAGAACATACAAACATATTGTGGTCAGAAAAAGATGAGATAAATATGAATAAAGGAGATTTATAAAAGAGGCATGCAGAAAAGATGGTTGAGCAGAGAGAGAATTAAGAGAATGATCAGCAAGAGAAACACAGGCATCATGAGCAGTAAGGAAGATAAATGAGGAAAACAGACGGAAACATGCAGGAGCAGACTGATAGAAAAACGTCTGATATATTTCCATATTATTGTTGGCTGAGAAAAAGTCTGGGAAGAATGTGCACATTCAGCAAATGTCACAAGCCGGAGTCACAGAGTGCAACCTGACAGAACAGTCACTCAGCAGATCGGATTAACGTCGATACAGATAATCAAGAAAGTACATCCATATTCATCCAGTCAACTTTTCAACAAAAATAGCTTTTTGGGGGTATTCTGGTGGTCTTAGATAAACACCGTGTAAATTGCATGTCATCCATTTCTACTAGGCAGCATTTTCCTGTCAGTCTCTCCATTTTCACCATTAGTATAGTCTTGAAAATGCCAAATAAATTAAATGTGGGTCATTTTATTAGAACCCAGACGCACAGACATGTTTGACCTACTGTTTTTTTTTGACAACTTGCATAGTCAACGTCTTGCATTACCATCCACACAAAATAGGACATCATGCGGAACGTACTTGCATATGTTTTCTTAAAATGGGGCCAAATTACAGGGTATAGTTAAAGTCTCTCACAGGGGGAGTTGAGTTTATTTTCAGTGTCAACTGCACATCAAATCTAATGCTGAAGTTTAAATCAGGAGACATGCTTGGATGTCTGATGTATCAAATGAAATGTGAAATGCTTATTGCAGGTATGGAAATGTTCACTTCGGAACCTTGGAAAATCAGTATGCTTACCGCAGACTTGCTCTGTTTCAGACATGGTTAGCTCTTTGGGCGAAACTTAACAATTTGAGTTGTTTACATGACTCAAAAACAAATGTGGCGATACAGTCTGTGCTACTACCGCGCCCACACAGTTTTTTATGTATCTGTAAACCTTTCCCAAAAATACAGGTTGCTAATTTTGTGTTTTCCTCTGTGTCTCCTGCCTGTTTTAAACTGTCTTCAACGGAGGACGAATTATGGCTTTGAATCAGCGCCAGACATTCCTTCATGTGACTGAGGTGTGATTTACGAGTGACAACAGAAACGGAGAGAAATAGAGAGGGAAAGACCCATTGAAAGAGAAAAAGAAGAGAGAGAGGAAAGAGTTTGGGGGGTTGCTGGAGGGGGGAATATGTTTCCAAGCTTTGAGGTAAGGTCTTTGAGGCAACAGGTGTTGAAGAATTGTTCAGCTGCAGATGTGGTGCACACTTCAGTTCAATGTCTTTAACACCTGTGTGTTTGTGCTAATGTTTTTCAGTCCTGATGTCTCGATAATATACATTCTGTGAACCATTTGAGTTCTCAGTTGGGTTGTTTCATAAAGCAGCAGAACAAGTGAAGAATTATGTCAGTTTATTTTTTAGCTCCACTGGTTAGGGTGAAATACTTGACACATGACACTCAGCTGGTCCATACTGAAACACCCACACATACCAGTTATTACCAATGTATTGCTTCAGTACCTCTTAATAACGGCCTACACTATCCTTCTTATCAAATTCCTTTCTGTTCAGCTAATGCAGACTGCACTGGCATGAACTGTATTGTATAAAACAATCATATGGATCATATCCATGTGACGGCACATAAAGCTTTACATCAGGGAGAGATCATGACTTCATTCAACTGGGCAAAGGTTGAAACAGTTCTCTGATGGGAGTCTAATTGTTATTCAGCAACAAGAGGGAAACACAGTTGGCTGTTGTTATCCGGGACACATGGGGATTGTGTGCCACTGAATGCAGCTTCAGGCTCAACATCACACCATAAAGAACATTTACATATGTACTTTAGTCTATCTGTACAAACTGTTGATCTGAAAGTGAGATTTAAAAAACATTGTTACTTAGCATAACTATTGTAAATACAGAGTGGCCTATACTTTTTTACCCTCACAACTTCCTACCAGATCAACTTCTCAGTCAGTGTTGGGGTCTTTGATGGTGATTAATACGACCCTATCAGCGTTACCTTTCCCGCAGGCTCCCCGCTGAATGAAGAGGACAGGTGGCTGCTGCAGCTTCTGCGCGCGGCGGCTGACCTTCTTCAGCTCGCAGATATTCCGGTAGGACACTCCATCGCTTCCACAAACCGGGTCGGTGGTTTTGCACACGCAAGTCCCACTCTTGCTTCTCCTCCTCACCGTGATACTGTATCCCACCCCGCCAGGGATCGAGCAGTCCAGCCCCTCTCCGCACACCGGGTCCCCGAGCTTCCCCAAGCCGCCGCAGCCTTCGCCCTCGCCGGACGCGCACACCGTGCAGCAGTGGCAGGCGTCGAGGCTCTGTCCCGCCGGGCAGTACGCCGGCATCCGGGGACACATCGACTTGTCACACCGAGCAGGACATCCGACAACATACCGGGTGGAGATCTGCGCATCTGCCGGCACGGATGAAAAGACTACCATTACGCACAGGAGTGACCAAAACATGGTATAAAACTAAAGTCTTCAAATTTAAATATAAAGTTTAAAAAAGTTCCTAAAGCTCGCTCTCTGCTTGCAGTGTAATGGGATGAGAGAGCTCAGTAGTAATGAGGGGGGGAGTCACTTGAGCTGGAGAGGCATTTAACTGAACTTCACTGCACAACCAATTACGCGACTCTACGTTTTTACTGGCTCCGCATCAGACGCAACTCACTTTCTACATAATCACAACAAGCCTGGTGATTGGTGCGTTCACGTAACGTAGGAATCAGAAGAACTGTGTTATTGATTGGTCCTCAGAAGTGTGAGGGTACAATACAAATTAAATAAATAGCAGAAAAAAGCCTGCATGGGATACAAGAGATGAATCACTCAAATGTAATATTTGAAAGTAGCAGCATGGCAACAAGACTTGCCAACTATTATGTAAATGATCCTTGCTCCTGTTTCCCTCCATGGTGTATTGGCAAGGTCAAGGTTATCCAACAGAACCTCTTGCAGAAAATCAGAGACAAGCTCCATGGTCTTTCATGGCAGATATTGGCATCAACTCGGATTTTGTTATTTACAAAAAAGAAAACCCATAGGGGAATGAGCCACAGAGCCCAGATGTTTTATAAGCTTCACAGACATCCTGCAGGCCTATAGTTCCTGCTTGTTGTTTGTACCTTTACTACTCCCTTTCTGAATTAGTCACTCCTGGCATCCCCTCAAGCCCTCTGGCTAATTGGGAAAATCAGTAGTAGAAAAAAAGTTGGGTGGATTGTGGGATTTGTGGAGTTAATGTAGCACTTTGTGAACAACCCTTATAAACAGTCAAATTTGTTCTAATTGGAAAATTGCACGAGCACATTTATTTATTTATGATCCTATCCCAGCTCTGTGGGTTATAAGCACCCCGCTAGCAGGAATATAAACAACATATAATGGGGATATCCAAATAACTATAATTACAGCTCCCCACGTTCAAGTGTAAATAACTCAAGTAATCTTAAAATGTATTTCTATACAAATCTGCCCTACATTGGAAAACTACATTTCTCAGAAAATACAATAAAATAAGCTTGACGTTTATTATTTATTAAAATAACACAGGTTTCACATATTAAGGGAGCAACCTTTAGTCCTGGTGAACAGCAAATCTCTGTTTAGACGTCTGCTGTGAACTGTAAAGGAATCCAGTTAAAAAGAGGCAATGAATCAGTGTCATAAACCGCCTCAATATACTGTGATTGAGTGCAGGCAAGAGGTTTAATACATGTCTAAAGGTTGGAATGACTGGGCAGGGGAGCACCTCTCAGATGCATTGCCTTAAAATGGAGAGAATTGAGGCCCCCTGCGGTGCACCAGAGCTCAGGGTAACACAAGCCTCTCTATCCTAAAGGCAATTAAAGCGGGGCATAACGGGATAAAGGGCAGTCATCTTAAAGACTGGACTTCCTTGAACAGGAAACAGAGAACATATACTGTACCATTTAAACTTGTTTCCCAGAATTCCAGGTTGGCTAATTATTTTCAGAGCACCAAAATGACGACACACACTGTTGACCCATCTAAAAAAAGAATAAGTATAGACCTTGCAGCATCTCCAGAATCATTATGTTGCAATACTTATAGAGCATAAGGATTTAGGCGAGAAGTGGTGGGGAAATCGTCAGACGAAAACAACCTCATCCTTAAGGAACACCCATTCTCCAACCAAGGCTAGAGTTTAACCAATGATGGACTCCACTGAGGTCTGTGTGATCTCTCCAGTCTGCACTGTGATGTCTCTGGCTGCGAGTCGGGCCCCTGAGATTCCAAATGGGGCTTCGCTTCCACGTCGAAGCTACACCAAAGTGTTGCATCCTACAATAAGGAGCGGAGATAATATATGAGGAGAATAAGTAAAGACAACTTGCTTCCTGACGAAACACCAGCCACGTTGTTTTCAAATCTTTCTGTGAAAACACTCGACATCACACTTATCAACCCTCTGGTGCCTTCAAACGCAGGATCCCCATCACGCTGCACTCTCAGACGGCAGCCCAGAACGTATCGCCGCTGGTTATCTGACAGATTAAAGAGGCTTTACATATTCAGTGTTGCTGTATGACCTCACTCTGTAAATCGTTCTACACATACTGCAGCTATAAAGCCAGAGGCTGCATAGCACCTCATTAGGAGCAGATGAATGATAGGCAGACGCGCATGTCTAATTCATCAGTGTCAAATGCATACTTTGTGCAGTGATTGAGTATATTAACTCAAGTAGTGCACTTGTGAGTTACTTCATTTCGTATGACTTTATACTTCTTGACCAGGTCAGCATTGCAAATGAGATGCTATCTCAATGCTTTTATCTGGTTAAATACAAAATAAAAAGTTCGACAGTTCGACTCAAAGAGGAATATTGTATAGCTTTAGTGCAAATTAAGATTTTTTCAAACAAAAAAAAACATACAACCCTGCAATAAAAGTTGAATAATCAATACCATAATAACATTTGCAGGGGCTATTTTTGCTTCAGGAATGCTTTTGAAAATAAGTAAATATTTAGTTCATTCACACTGTGCATGCAAAGAAAAATATTTGTTTTCATATTGATACTCACAACTCAATATTATATTTATTCAGCTTTCAGGGGAATCATCTTGTGACCATTTGATCATAAAACATTTGTGAACTGATTGGGCACTTATCAGTTTTAACGGTTAAATGAATGTATAATTTATTCGATTATTTCTTTGGTATTAGTACAAATAAAGTATATGCTTACAAAAAATTAATTTCTCCTAAATGAATTTCTATAAATGAATACATATGTGCTTCTGTGCTTGTTGCAGGTGTTTTCCAAGAGGATATGTTATATCACTGATAACTCAGTCATTGTGTGAGTAAATCATAACTGATGACAGCAGTAAATGGAAGAACCAGAGTGAACACATTCTCTCGCCACAAGAGGGCAGAAGAAGCCTTGAAGACTTACCTCCAGCTCTGACTTTACCCTCAGAGATTAATTGTGCCGTGTGGATATATCAAAGCAAAACACGGAATGTTTCTCCAGGAAACCTGAGCACATTTTCAGTGTTTATTTCTTTCAAGTCATCCACATAATAAATAGAGACAATTCAAACCGATTACACCAGACTGAAATGGGGTGGAACAGCTTGACTAGTTTGGTCTGAAATTAAGCAGGCACTTAACAAAAAAAGGTTAGTGTGTATTATTTAACAGGACTACAGTGAAACATCCTTAAATTAAACCATAAGGCAGCTGCCTGCTGCTGGGTTGGCAAAACAAGTACACAGCATTAGATTAGGAAACATCTAGAGCATATAAAAAATAAATCTGCTTCACACAGCTCTATTCTGCAAACACACAACACACAGAGCCGCCGTTAATAAAAACTAAAAAACAGAAAGACAATCTGAGGAATCATTAAAAAGTTAACATGCAACGGAAGAGTCTGAGCTTAAAGGTTTTTGTCCGTTTAACTGTGACCCAAATAGTTTGCAGGGTGTCAATACTCATCTTCAAACGATGGACTGCAGGTTAGACGCCATGCAACGGTAGACAGTTATTATCTGTAAGGAACCTTACCTATATCTGACAGAGCCCTATTGTTGAAGTTTTTATTACTATGAGAATTACAAAATGCTTACAAGCGTACTCCTTGTATGTCTTGTTTGCCTCCCGCGTCCTCGAGCTTCACAAAGTCTGGTATGCGTGAATCTAGCTTGCAACAGATGCTGGTTCTGAACTGAAGTGATGCAAGTACTGTTTTAGCTTTGAAAATAACAATAACTGATCAACTGTAGAAACTAGATTTACATGTGAGCTACTTGTTCTTCGTAATTATTCTTTCCGACTGAATGTGGCTGTAGTACATTATACTACACAATGGCTTATGTTGAATACCTACAATGTTTGCATCTTGTCCTCGAAGAGTCCAAAATCTTTGAAATTGAAATATTACATTCAATCTCAGACTCCGGTATAAACCATATCTCTATTGCCGGCCAACATTGGAAGTGAAATCCAGGGTTACAATGCGAGTGTATCTTAATCAGTATATAGGAGGTGATGAATATCCATTCCTCAGTTTGAACACCTTTGCTCTCTAGGATAAAGGAAATAGTTAGCGACCATGACATTTCCCTTATTTTCTTGGCACCAATAACTCAAATGTGTGGTTTTGTTTGACAACATCATCTTGTAAATACACCATTGTAATTGGGAAAGCAGGAAGGGGGGGGGGGGGTGAAACTGGGTCGTCTTCTTTGGCAGTTCAGTGGTGACCCAACTTCTTTCTTTAGCACACTGACGGAGGAAGTTTGTGACATTATAAATTGTCCGCCAACGTCTTCCCATTTTTCTTTTACCAGTCTCACACGGTTTCCTTTTTTTTAAATCGCTGTCAGCATCCAACCTGAAAAGCAAGTTTCAAAATGTCCAGTGCAGCGTCTCAGACCTCGCTCACCGGCAGGTCGGCGTCACCCAGGTCCAGGGGCGGTTCAGGCATGTGGGGCTTGAAGCTGCTCCGCCGTCGCCACGGTGACTCCTCGGGGCGATTGATGGTGGTCTCAGGTGGGTGGGCGGTCACTTTGCCAGGCGCGGTTTCTCCTGCAGGGACAGGCGCGCTGGCGTGCGGCTGTGACTGGGCCGTGGCAGCAGACTCATGAAGTGCTCGCTGTCCCACGCCAGGCTGCGAGCGTGGACCGCACGGGACAGCAGCCCCCCACTCTGAGTAGCATGGTGGCATGGCAGATATGGGCGAGCGAGGGGCGGGGGGGCCCGCGGGGGGGCCCGCGGGGCTGCGGTAGAAAGTGGAACGGCCGTGCTCCTGCAGCAGAAACAGCAAGAGGACACAGAGAGAGCAGGAACAAAGACAGTGGGTGTTAGTAAGCAACATGGAGTCCTGTGGAGTTTAATGGAGAAACCGAAAGTTACAGACTTGGAATTAGCACCGGCATGTGGAGCCTGACGCAGGTTAAGCAGAGTTGGTACTGAAGGTTGAAGATGCTGAAGAATGTAGCATTGCTAGAGAGTAGAGATGGTGGTAGTAGCAGTAGTAGTAGTAGCAGTAGTAGCAGGAATAGTGGGAGTAGTGTCAGCAGGTTTTAGTTTTGGTAGTCTCAACAGGTTGCAGTGGAGGAGCAGAGTGCCTTAGAAAGCAGCTGTTGGTTGTTGCTCATTATTTCACAGCTTTTCATTGTCAGATTTCAATCTCTGTAAAAGAAAACAGAAGCATAGGAAAAAGAAAGTAGTCCCAAAAGCAGAGAGGGGTGGCACTGAGAAGTTGGTGTTATGTTGGTTAGAAAAAACATCCCAACTATAAAGCATCAAGACCCAAATATAACTAATAAGATCCACATGTGTAGTTTCTACAACAGCAGCACTGTGACTTTGAAGGTTTGCGAAAATGGTCAGTAAATCCACAAAGTACCACTAAGTAAGAATACATTTCCTAGCACAAGGATATCGAACAATCCTAGGGACTATGGAGACTCACAGATATTTAAGAGATGCTGATTTCAAAGGTCAGAGATCAAGCTGATACTAAGTTTTAGGGGCCATTAAGTCGTCAGATCAGATAATAAGCCCAAGCAACTTTCACACATCAACATATTCACATGTAAATCAACAGACTTCTATAAAAAAAAACATTAGTTTGTGACTTGGGCATTGTTGAGTCCTCATTTCAAACTGTTAAAAAACACTGAGCACACAGAAGGTAAAAGACTATGGTGTATATCAGAAAGAGAAAGAAACATACAGGCAGCGAACAGGAGGGAGGAGGAGAGACAAGCAGGATGTCACACATCTAAGACAGGTACACAGCTGCAGCAGACTGCAGAGACGACAGAGCATGAGGGGAGAGAAACAGAAGGTGTGAAAGACTCATGGACCCAGTCACAAAGACACAGAAACAGGCTTCACACATCATAGCTAAGCTGGTCAGGTAGGTCATGCAGCATGGGTTGTATCTGAATTCATGTATATTCTTATTTACTCTGAAGCATCATCGATAACAGTGAAGACAGGCGGAAGCTGTGCAGGTAAAGCTATAAAGGAGGAAGGGAAGGTGGCGGTGACTGCAGGTCTCTCCGAGGTTAGTTCGTCATATCTCAGCTGTTAAAATATGACTTCATTGCATTTCCTTAACTTGAGGTTCGCTTGATTTCAGTTGCCCTGCTTGTGGAGAATGTCATCACATGTGAGGGAAGATAAATCAAGCCCACCTAAAGTCAAAAAACTCCTGAAACAAGATTGTCCTTTAAAATAGGAACCGTCTGAGTGCACGGAGGGAAATAGGCTCAAACTTTGAGCTCAGCTTAAAGTGACGGTGCGGCTAAAAGGAAAGCAAAGGAGGAGGAGGAGGAGGAGGAGGAGGAGGAGGAGGAGGAGGAGGAGGGGTGGATGAGAGAAGCAGCGAGAACAAGGGTGTGAAGGGAGGAGCGCTTGTTGGGTTATCAGAGCCATACTTAGAATGTGGTTGGAAAAAAAGGAGCATCAGATGTGCGGTCAGATCTGATTTGCTTTTATAATATCGACAACCGCAGAGGGGCCAGCCAGTAAGTGGAAAACAGTATTAAAAAAGGTCAACTTATAGCTTAAGGGGGGGGGGGGGGGATTTAGACGAGCTGACATACGTGCTGCTGCACTCCCCGATTCGAGACGTATACCTCTGTATACAGGGGTTCGACAGCCGTCTGGCCTGCCGCATCTGCAACAACACAGTGCAAAGCAGTATTAGAGCGGATGGGCTGTCTGCCCACAGGGAGAGGAGCAGGTGGAGAGAACGTGAGGAGGAGAACAGTACAGAAGAGGGAGAGAGAGAGGAACATGGGGGTGAGAGTAAAACAAGCAGAAGAGAGAGAGAGAGAGACACAGGAGGGAAGAATGAGGGGACTGTAGAGAAACGGACAGCCAGAGGACGGCAGAGGACACGCTCTCCTCTGCAGTCAGGATGTGGATCTGCTTAACGTCCTCCTGCTCAGCTCGGGCTGCCGCTCTCGGGCTGATGGAGCTCATTATGTGGCTCTACAACTCAGGGAGAGTTCCCACACACATGCTATGGTACAGTAAGTACAGTAGTCATTCAACATGTATGGCCTACTCATGACTTACTTCAGTAAAAAAGAAATCTGTATGCGGGCCGGGGGGGCATGGTGGCTCAGGGGTTCAGGCCCAAAACACGCAACGTCTCTCCCCCGTTATTTCCTGGTATTCGTCAATTAGTGAGTGAGAAAAGAACAACACGGCCAAAAAGCTAAATCTGTATTTGGCTGTTGGGTATTGCGTAGAGGTGAGGCAAATGCCGGAAAGGCCGTTTCAAGTTCAAGGTAAATACCTTGAAAATAGCTCATTAAAAAGATCTATTAATACATATAATCATTTTCTTAGGGCCTGGTAGCAAATGTACCCGTTTGGCTGTGAGCAGGATTAAGCTCGATTCATCTTTTCACAGCCGCAACTGCTGGGCTAAATATATTGGAGATACGTCAATAAAGTCACGGGGGGAACTCATCTGAAACAAAGTGTCTGAGTTTGAGATGAGGTCAAAAAGGAGATTCTCTGCAGCTTTGTGAGAACTTGTGAGAGCAAGAAACTGCAAACAGTAATCAATCATTACATGAGTGTAACAACACAAACAAGTCATGGGAACAGTCCTGACTCGACTCTTTGGACCACTAGATGATGATCAAGTCTGAGGTCACCCTGTTTTATAATGTACTGCAAAAATACATACGGTAGCAGCCGACCTCCCGGGCCCCCGCTGGGCCACGATGGCCCCTGAGACGGCCTTGATCCAGCTGTGCATGTCCTCTGGACTGTCCGCCTGGTGGAGACATAACAGAAAAGAATAGTGAGTGACAGAGAGAGAAGAGCAAGCGAGGAGTGAGAATCAACCGGACATTCCTTGGAGCTGAAAGAAAGCATCCTACCTGTATGTAAAACGTCCTTGATGTCGTGACGACTTCAAACAGATTATCTCTCATCATAATATCACTGCAACAAAAGTGGGAAACAAGTCGGATCATATTCCTCTCATCTACATCTCCATCTGAGTCAGGAGAGGTAAACACCGTCCCCCCGGACAAAAGGCTTTTCTGATGTACGGTGGGAGAATGCTGGGACGCGTTACATACCTCTGTTTGCACTCCTGGACTTTGTGAACTTCCTTCAGTGGGATCATTCTCAGAGGTTCTTTCTCCTGAAGGAAGGACAACAAGAGTGCATTAGAAAAAGAAACCAAATGTTACATATCACCATTTGCAAGTATATCAGACATTCTTGCTGAGATTGTTCTTGTTTCATTTGGACAGAAGACCTTGAACTTCTTTAAAAGTAACATACTGTCTACTAATGGCTGTAACTTTGTTTTCTTTCATACAGCAGACAGAGAGTCTATGTCCTAGGGGCCTGTTGATAGCCAAGTCAACGGATAGAGCTGTCAAATAAGGGCAGACCCAGACAAGGACAGGGTAGGGATGTGCGGTCGGATCATCCTGAGGACAGAGAGTGTGTGTGTCTGTGTGTGTGTGTGTGTGTGTGTGTGTGAGAAAGGCCGCAGGGAACAAGGCATGATCGGACATGTGAAGTGGAAGCATTGAATTCCACAGGCTGCAGATAAAACATGTTGGAACGCAGGTCTGTGTGTTTGCTGTTACTCTGCCTCAGACTGCGGGGGTGCATCCATAACCTCATTCATCATCAATACAAACATTCCCTAAGGATAAACAACACTTAATCAAAGTTAATTACCAAATCTGACTTGAAGTAACTCATTGAGTTTTCCTCCAGGAGGAAGTACCGCCTCTTCCAGTTCCTCATCTGGAGGAAAAAAAGGAAAAGATATTCAGACATATTTTCAAAGCAAACAATATGCCACATTTTCCAAATGGCTACAAGAATATAAGCACTCATTTCATTCTCGTTATAATCTAGTCCTAGCCACATTTTACAATGCCGAAATACATAAAGAGGAAGATGATTTATCAAAGTGGCTTCATTTCTTTAGGCTGTTCTTCACAATAAACAAGCCGAAATCTCATCATCTGCAAGTCATAAGACCTAAATATCCTTCCAACATATAGGTGATAAATACGGAGCCCTGGGGGGTATACTGCGAAGCAGGATTTTCACTTAGCCGGCTAAATTCAGGGAAAACTCCGGCTTTCCGGTCCTACGAAGCTGGTTCTCTTTTTAGCAGGCTAGATCTCCATGGTAATATATGCTAAGCAGCTAACCTGGTCGGGACCAGGTTAGGTTGCAGGCTAAGAGCTCAACTCAGTGAAAGCACCGTCTGCTGACCAATCAGAGCTCAGTGTGCGGAGTTTAAAGCGATCAAGTCATATTACAGGAGAAAGGAAATACAGAAAAGCTGCCGTCGCAGGAAAGACGGCCGGCAAAAATCACCGACTGTGTGAACGTGAACATGAATAGAATATCACCTCCCATCTTCAGAGCAATCTGACTATTATAACATTAGCGTTAAGAAAGCTTACTTAAATATCGGCCACAACATAAGTAACCGGATCAGAGTACATTAAGTACAGTCCGCGGCATATCACTTCATAATGTATCATATATTTTATTATCCGAGTCAGCTGAGCCGTATCTGGCCGTGCAACACTCACAGTGTCACATACTGTATGCAGAAGTATTATTTTAAGCAACACATTAAGTTGACGAAACACTCGAGACAAATGTAATTGAAGTCAGATCGTGTTTTAGACGGGGCAGTGATATCATAAACCTGTTAATGTACGCATTCAAACACTTGTTCTGTTCCCAGCTGTATTCACCTTGCAGGTGCAGCTCTGTGGCTTTGATCCTGGATAAAGTGTTTAAGTCATGGATGTTTAAAGTTTAACTTCTTCATTTTTGACTAGTATTAAAGTTCACTTTTCATTCAGGAAGTATGACGCTGCGCTGTCAGTATGCTACTCCATGTTTGTGATTGGTCGAATGCTCCAAATACCACCCCTTTCATGTGAACGCGCACCTAACTAGATAGGGCACGGCTGGCTTGAGCGATCCACTTGATAACCAGCGTCGTAGGACAGTTTAGCGAGAGCGCGTATGTTTTGGATTAGGCCAACCGGCTAACTCAAACATATCCAGGTTAGGTTGAACCAGGTTCGCAGTATAGGCCACTGGAGGGTTCATGGAGAGAAAAATAAATAAAACGTGGCCACGTTTTACTTTCTTGTTCGCACGAGTTAATAAAGCGTGGGTACGGGTTAATAAAGCGTGGGCACGGGTTAATAAAGCGTGGGCACGGGTTAATAAAGCGTGGGCACGGGTTAATAAAGCGTGGGCACGGGTTAATAAAGCGTGGGCACGGGTTAATAAAGCGTGGGCACGGGTTAATAAAGCGTGGGCACGGGTTAATAAAGCGTGCGCAAGCTTTAATAAAGCGTGGCCTCGTTTTATTTAAATTGAGGGATTCCTGTCCGTGACTCACAGAATCTGCTGCTGCCCACAGCTGTTCCATAGAAGGAAAACATCCTTCACTTTATGAAATCTCTGTGGCACCAGTGGCCTCTACTACGAAGCAGGATTTGCTATTTACACTATTCCTTCATGAAGTATGACGCTGCGCTGTCAGCACGCGTCTCCATGTTTGTGATGGTAAAATGTTGGTAACCCCGTCCCTTTCACGTGAACGCGCTCTCAGCCGGACAGAGAAACCCTGGTTGATTTGCTGAGTTGATAACCAGCTTCGTAGGACCGCTTAGCGACATCGCGTTTGTTAGGGTTAGTTAAGCCGGGTAAATCAAACATATCCAGGGTCTGTTGAACTGGCTTCGTCGTACAGGGCACTGGAGGCAGTAACGTGTAATTCAGCAGAATCTGAGAAGAGCAGCACCAGCTGCAAAGAGCGGTGCCTTTTACTGTTTACTTCACTGCGTTGCCCTTCATTAGAACCGCTGAATAGAGATCGAGGCTGCTACGTTCAACCACACACACACATCGAACTACCAGAGTATTCCCCTCGTTTTATGAAGGAGATGTCCTGTCACCGGGGCGCATGATGTGTGTGTGTGTTTGTGCTCAGCTCCGCTCTGTGTGTGCGGTGTGTTTGTGTGTGTCCGACACCACCGGCATTTGTTTTCAAATTACCACGAACAGTAATTTACACAAATCTGGTTCTCCATAGTTATATGTGTATTCCCAAGTGAAAGAAATGTGTTTAATCTTAATCTCGATGTGTCCTGCCGGAGTGCACCGGAACGAACCACACACACGCTTTATTAACTTGTGCGCACGCTTTATTAAGTCGTGCGCACGAGTTAATAAAGCGTGCGCACGAGAAGGTCTCTCGTGCGTACGAGAAAGTAAAACGTGACCACGTTTTATTTATTTTTCTCTCTATGAACCCTCCAGGGCTCCGTAGATAAATCTTCTTGTTTATGTAACTTTAATTGAAACAATGATATTTATCATAAATTGCTTTGCGTGTCCATGTTGAAGTTTGCTAAATGCAGTGCTTTGTTGCACTTTATGCCGCCGGTGCTGCAGCCAAAAGATGTTTAAGAGTGACCATAAACATCTCTGAGCGATACTAGCAGGCCGTGGGAAACAAAGTGAACTCACCACCGCTCCCTGCTTGACGCAGTAGCCGGACTTTATGACGGTGTGTTCTTGAGTCGGCCTGCCCAGGAAGTACGGCAGCTGGCTGTGAGAGCGATGGATGGCCTCACGCTCCGCTTTGTCGGCACCGTCACCTCTGTCATGCTTCAGGGTGAAGGACAGCGGAAAGATCGTAATTGTTAGTTCCAACAAAATACAAAATGAAAACGCCAGCACAGATTTTGCGTAGTCTGAGGGCGTGGATTGTACGACCACAAAGCTTCAATCAATGTCAGACTAATTTAAAGTAAAAAGGTATTTATATTACAGAAATGTGTGAAAATGAAAAACATTTTCTAAGAGATCAAGGTCATCATTTAAAATATTTTATTTGTCATACAGACCGCCATAAACCAATATTCAGTTAAAAAAAAAAAATGTTTGTTATAAAAAATCTGCTCATTCTAACATTTCGAACTGGGAATCTAGCTTGATTAATGACTTATCAATAATCAAAATATGTGCGTAATCTATAGCTTTAATAGTTGAATGACATTTTAAAAAGTCAAATGTGTTATTTGTGTTGTTTAATTATATTTTCTTACTTTTATTTAGAGCAATATTATATTAAAATCTATATGAAGTGTTCTGCCTTTATTTGGCAACTGTTGTGTTTCCTTGTAAGTTTAAAATCTTTGAATCGAGTACATTCTGCATTCATGTAAATACAGCTTGTGTGTGTGTGTGTGTGTGTGTGTGTGTGTGTGTGTGTGTGTGTGTGTGTGTGTGTGTGTGTGTGTGTGTGTGTGTGTGTGTGTGTGTGTGTGTGTGTGTGTGTGTGTGTGTGTGTGTGTGTGTGTGTGTGTGTGTGTGTGTGTGTGTGTGATGTTTACCTGTGTCTGGGTGACAATGGGGACTCCTGCAATGATCTCTGTCCGATAGGAGACTTGTTTCTTGGGCCCTACGACGTCCAGCAAAGACTTGAGGTTCTCTGCATTCTGCTGCCCATCAGACGACTTTGGCACCTTAGGAAAACACATATCAGAGGTTTGGTGACAGTTATGTATTGAACACATGCATTTTGATCATCTTGTGGAATTCAGATGTAGAATAGAATAAATCGTTTCCTCTATAGTTGAAAAACAGTGTGCCTTTACCACATTTAATATCCATTTCCTTTCTGTTATGCCTCATGGAGAACAATGGAAAAAGTCCTTTATCCCAGCACTCAGTACAACAATACAGCATCCTGTTAGTCACGCTCTGACTCACTCATATCTAGTTTCTTGACAGTCTGCTCAATTCTACAGAAGAGGAAGGAATGAAAGTTTCTCTGAGTGATAACATGAACAGATCAGTGGAGCTGACTCAGGAGAGGAGTGTCTTATGCTTCTCTGCTCTGTAAGCT
Source organism: Pseudochaenichthys georgianus (assembly GCF_902827115.2). Taxonomy (NCBI): domain Eukaryota; kingdom Metazoa; phylum Chordata; class Actinopteri; order Perciformes; family Channichthyidae; genus Pseudochaenichthys; species Pseudochaenichthys georgianus. Next base: position 31,021,121 of record NC_047517.1, read on the forward strand.
GTGTGTCGGTGTGTGTTTGTCTTACAGTGATTTTGGTGGCTTTATTGAGAGCTTCAACCCAGTCCACAAGGTCTTGCTGGTCGTTGGCCTGCAGGAAGAACTTCCTCATCCCAGCATTGATGACTAATGGATCATAAAAAAAGAGCAGTGGGAACAATAAAGATAGTGAAAGTATATTGAGACACAATCAGACTTCATTCCGTACACTTCATCATCAGATTCACTCTGAATCACAAGGAAATACACGGTAAAGTACAGGAGTAGCATGAAGTGGGTGCTGACTAATTGCTGGGGTGTCAGCAGCCACGGATTTCTCTGGAAGTGAACAATAACTGGGCCAAGGGACTCTCCCACACACTAGCAGCACTCCCTCATGTGGAGGACAGGGTTCACACACTTTTTCACCAATGACCTTTACCTAATTTTCCATAACCAAAAAAAATAACTCTTTCTCAGCCGTACCACTGAAAATGGTTTATTTTAACATGGAATAGGAAAATAAGGTCTGCATATGAAACATGTTGGTCCGATCTAAACAAATCAAATAGTAGGCTTACTAGATTCTACACGCTAAAGCAACTAAAATCTCTCACCAGCAAAATACCATTTTACGTTACGATACCGTATTTATTATCGTTATAGTATTACTATTTCGGCGATTAGATAACATATAAATTATATTTGATGCAACTTTAGTTACATTTCCATAACTTTTCCAGGGCCTGGAATTAGCATTTTGAATTTCCAAGACTTTTCCAGGTTTTTAATGACCGTAAGAACCCTGGGAGGATGAGCCAGCTGCTTCAGTCTGCCACCACCTTCCCTCTTCCAACCAAGACAGAGGGAAAAAAAGCCCATGGCAACCAACCATTACATATTCTCACACCCATGTGAACATGAGAAAATGTCCTTTTCAATCACAAAATACATGTTTGCGCCAAATGCTGATTAGCTATGGATCAGGATTTAGGAGCTGAAATAACTCAACTCAATCCCTGCTTGTGTCTCTTCTATTTCTCTTTGACACCACGGGAATGAATTACATTGAAGCTGGACGGGTAAATCTGGCGGGGGCGAGCTGCAAAAGGCTAAGGGAGCTCAAACTCTGTGGCACAATGAGGATCATTCTTCCTTGTTCGGGGTCTTTTTGTCCAGCTTTTAGACACACGCAAGACATCTTCTTTTCCACTTCAATGTAAAATAATCTGTCTGCAGATTCATTTTGACTTCAAATGTGTTCTTTGTATGTTTGGAAGAACTAACTTGCATGGTAGTGGTCTATTGAGCAATGGGAAGAACAATCTGGGAGGGTATCAGATCTGACTCATAGTTAGACATGAGAAAACAATGTGTGCTGCTGAGAAACGCAGCCAAGCAGCAAAGTTCACACGACGCGACGCTTTGATGTCTCTGCCCACACAAAAGCAACAGACCCATAACCATCATCATCCCAGACTTCAATCAAGTCTCTATTCCTTACTGTAAACACATCTGTACGTGTGACGCCTGACTAACTTGGACGTCGCTAAATACTTCACCACTCTATGTTTCGTGTTGCTCGATGCAGGAGGAAGGGGAGCACCAGAGTTCGTAGATATTACAAAAACATGTTGCATCCAAACGGCTGTTTAAAAATAACTTCATACATCTCAGAATCAGGTTCCGACTAGGATGCAGGCATCCTGTCCAAACCTCAACAAGGCAACTGGTGCGCACACAGAGCCAGACTCGGTCGCTCATCACACTGCTTCCTGCTATAGAAGCAGATGGAAGAGGAGGAGAGGGGCTGGTAAACAATGACAGGGATTGGAGGTGCACTGCTAAAAGATTCCATTTACATTCTGGTTTTGACCACAAAGGATAAGAAGGTTTGGACAAATGTAAAGACAAACTATCTTTGTTGCAAAAGATTCACAACAGACATTCAAAAACTAGATACTTTCAAGCAAAACCCACCCAAGGTATAATATTTGCGTGCATCAATATTACTCGGTTGTCATGTACCTCAAAGGCTATTGGTATAACAAGATATAATGGATCACAAGCCAATCAAAACAATAAAGGTTTAAAACGATTTAGAACAGCGTTTCCGCCAGGGGGGCATCTTGCCGTCATTTGACGCCGTTATTCAGTTTGGAACACCCCTGAACCCCCCCCCCCCGCCAAGAAAAATCCATATCTTATTGGAGGGGGGAATTCATTCAATTAAATTGCTTGTGAAAGGCTCCTCTGCAGCAACATGTGGATGGAGAAATGTCCAATTGCTGGGCTTCAGATTTAAAGACATAATCCAAGAGACGCATCAGGTTGTTGAAGTACTTTTCGGACTATAAGCCGCAACTTTTTCCCCCCTTTTTTTGTACAGCTAACGGCCACTAGGGAACCTCCTAAATCTATGGATTTTACAGGTAAAATTAACCACCTTTAACACTATGGGCTCTATGATCGGTCCGCGCCCGCCACCTTTAAGCGGCGGGCTCCAGCAGAAAAAGCTGGAGGCCGGAAAAGAGTGAGACAGGTAGTAAAAAGTAAAAGTGGAACCGAGAGACAGAACGAGAGCAAGACGGACAATTTAGCTGCTGCGGCTTATATGCAGGTGCGCTTTATAGTCCGAAAAGTACGGTACTCCAAAAGCATTACTAAAATAATGTACTTTTTCACACAAAGTACATTGCCGCACTTAGTTCCCAGCACTTAGTTCCCAGCACTTAGTTCCCCCATGGATCAGAGCCAATCGCGTTCACACCGGAATAAGTCCCTGAGGGAAGATTACCCAAATGAAGCCGCAGACGTCACTTCTTCTTCTTCTGCTTTGGGTTTACTGGCAGGCTACAAACAACTTCACGGCGTATACTGCCACCCAAAGTCCCCGGAGTCGGGGATTGGCTTCAGTAGAAGCTGCTGGGACTCCCAGCAGCTTCTACTGAAGCCTTCCGAGTAAATCGCCAGAAGCACCGACACCTCCACCGCTCCCATGTTTTTTTTTGTGTTGCCATAAGGTAGTCTTTCTCCGTTGGTGCGCGGGGCTAATGCTAATAATGCCAGCAAATACAATGACGGCTTCACAACATTTTTCAGAGTTTTGCAATTCGCCCAGCCAATCAAAAATTGGAACTTTTTTCTCCCCAGGAAAGTACCGCCTCTCTAGCAGGCACTGAAAGGGGGGGAAAGTTCTCATGAACCAAGTTCTCTTTTTGGTGTGAACGCAGAATCCCAGGAACTATCGGAACTAAAAGGGAAAGTACTCGGGTGTGAAAGCGCCTAATGCTGAAAGATTAAAGACAGATAGAACGACTGTGATGATCAGTGTTTTCTTACCGAAGCAGAATTCTGCCTTAGGCCTCAGCTTAGTGGCGTCGCTGACCTAAAGGAGGCCAAAGAACACATTTGTAAGCTTACTCAGTAAAACCAAATACTGTCAATGAGTAATAATTCATGCATAACTGTATCATGGTATCGTCAGTTGCACTTCAGTGGTAAAATGTATTCTCACCTTAGAGATGTAGGTTAGTTTAAGGGAGCCAACACACTCTGTGCCAACAGGCAGGTTCTGTGGGGGAAAAGAACAATATACTGTGTGAAAATAAATGAACTGAAAGCTAAAACTAGCTAATTACCAGCAGCTTTAGTTGTGAATCATATTATTTGTTTGGAGAGTGTAATCAAACAATGCAGAGGACGTCGATATTAAAGCACAAGTATATATAACCATGACATTTATTCCATGATCGTTTCTTTCTGTGCTTCTGAAACTACAGGATCCAGATTTAAAATCATTAAAATTTAAGCTTTTTCAATCTATAAAAAGAACGAGACTTGCTGAATTATTTAAAATGGCTCTTGCACTACATGATTGATGAATACTTCATACAACAGAGCACTTGAAAAAACACAGCATCTCTAAACCAGCATGATGTACACGTCAACAGGACAGTCACACTGTAATAACTGTAAACAGCTAAAACACAAATACACTACGAGCCCTGACCTACTCCCATGCCTGTAATATGGGTCTTATTGCCATCAGCTAGAATTACATAATTGTAAAACTCTCCCATCCATGTATGACTGTCTGGAAATGGAAACATTCAGCCTGTACTTAGTTTTGTGTTCATAATGAATGACGACAGTTTAGCTAGAAGTGTCCTGCAGTTACCCTGCATCGCATGAGAGCTAATCATCCACACTGTTCACTAACGTTAGCTGGGATGCAGTTGCCTGTAAGTTTTACAATTGTTGTTTATTTGGCCTGTGCCGTTATTTTTGGGATTTGCTCTCCAACATAAAGCTAAGAGCTAAGCTAACACCGCCCCGTGTAGTTACCTGAGGGTTGTCCATGAACCACACCAAGCTCCCCTGCTGCGTGTCCAGTATGAAGTATCGCCGCAGGAACTTGCCACTGCTCTCGCTCTCTTCGATGTCCAGGAAGCCACAGGTGCGGTTCTGTCGGTCCGTGTAAGGCATCTCGCTGCCGGGACATTCCCTGGCCTGCGGGGGCCGGGATTGGAGAGGAGAGGGGGGGGGGGAAGCGGGACCGGGAAGAAGTCCTGAAGGACAGAGAAAGAGTGGAAGGAGAGATGTGTCACGAGGGGAAAAGAAGAATTGCAGTTGTCTTTGTGGAGAGGCTTTGCTAGTGTGACCTGCTCTCTCTCTCTCTCTCTCTCTGCATCTGCTGTATCTCTGCCACCTGGAGCTCACTGGGCTGCAGCCTGCCAGAGGATCATGTGACACAAACCACAACCCCGCCTTTATCCTCTTATATCAGCCTCACCCACTCTCTCTCCCTCTTTTGCTCCCGCCGTGTCCCTCTTTTCCCTCCCTAAACACTCACTACACACTGTTACTCACATCTCCACCCACCCTGGCTTGCTCTTTCTTTTTTTTGCAGTCCTCTCCTCTCTATCTCCTCCCAACTGCTCTCTCATCCGATTTGGCAAGCCTCTAGCCAGCCCCTTCTATCCCCTCCCTCTCTCCCTCCCTCCACAGCTGAGCACCCAATTGAGCAGAGTCGAAAAAATATATATACGCCACTAAGCTCAGCCATGTTTGACACAAAGAAGCAACTCAAACCCCCTCAGGACACATCCCTGAAACCTACAGCTCTCTGAAAATAAGCAAAAAAGTAAATGATTATAGTTCATCTGTTTGGGCCTACGTGTGTGAATGCACTCATGTCAATGTCAAACCCTGTGTGGGTGGGTGCAGCATTACTGTGCGCATATTGTCGCATTAGACTGTTTAAGCTGCTGTCTTTTTTGGACCCAGCCTAAAATATGTGATTGAGATGAGTCTTTGGAAAGCAAAGATAAAGACGCTCTTTCTCCAGGACATTATGAGCACTGTGTGGGCGGATGGGGGCAAAGCAGGGACAAAAGGCCTGGTTGTTGTGCATGGACTCTGAGCTGAGAGCATCTCAGTTAGTCCCTGCATCTACCGAGTCATCACAGGCACGAGAAGAGAGCAACTCTGTCAGACTATCTGAGCTCCGCACAAACAGTGATTGTTATGTGACCGTGAGAGACGTCTCTGTGGAGAGTTTAGTGATCCTGTAAATGAGGTGATGTGCACAAGTTAATCTGCATGCATGCCCATGCATTTCAGTGAGGCAGAATAGATGTTAGAGATAATGCAAAACAAAATCCTAACAAGGTGAAAGGCAACCCTGTTCCCTACTGCTTTTAATTCAATTAAACAAATATGTTGGTGGGATACCTTCAAAGTGTGGGAAAACATGTATACTAAGTATACTAATATTGGATTTATGAAGTTGTAACCCAAATTGATATGTAAGTTGACAACATTATGCAGGGATTAGTCAATCATTGTCTTATAAAGGCATAGTTACCTCAGCAGTTAAGGAATACACTCAGTTTGGTAGCTGGCTGATTGACATGACTGCGTGAAGTTCACGAATATTTTGGAATTGTCTTTGCAATCTTATCCCCATTCATGCGAAGTTAAGACAAATTGACAATACAAATGCATAGAAATCTTACTTTAGGTGCATTCACACCGCAGTACTTTTCCCACAAAGGTTCATGAGAACTTCGTTCATGAGAACTATTTAGTTTAGGGATTAGTCAAATGAAGCCGCTGACGTCACTTCTTCTTCTTCAGCTGCTTGGGTTTACTGGCAGGCCGCAAACAACTTCACGGCGTATACTGCCACCCGAAGTCCCCGGCCGGAAGTCCCCGGAGTTGGGGACAGGCTTCAGTAGAAGCTGCTGGGACTCCCAGCAGCTTCTACTGAAGTCTTCCGAGTAAATCGCCAGAACGCCATGTTTTATTCTGTGCTGCCATAAGTTAGTCTCTCTGCGTTTGTGCGCTGGGCTAATGCTAATGCGAGGATAATAAAATGGCGGCTTCACAAAACTTTTTGGGAGTTTTACGGGGCGTGGTTTGCAATCCGCCCAGCCAATAGGAAGCCATAGGAAGCTTTTTCTCCCACGAAAGTACCTGCTCTCTAGCAGGGACGGAAAAGGGGGTAAAAAGGTTCTGATTAACTCATTTGGGTTCCGGCTCTTTTTGGTGTGAACGCGACATTTCGGAACTAAAGTGGGAAAAGTTCTGCGGTGTGAATGCAGCTATTGGCTTTTTATAGATGTATTACTTGTGTTATCTATCCATTATGTTGAGGACAAATCCACACTATCCTAGTTTCTATTTGAGTAGTCATATCTTGGTTTCTGAAGCCATGATATGTGCTCAAGCACATAACCAGGATACTTTAAAAACAGATCATTGCCAGGTTACTAATGTCCAAATGAACTCATTCTGTGTGCTCACAAGTGGGAGGTTAAATACCAGCACTTCCTTTATGATGCAAGAAATACTGTAACAAGTAATACCTGAAAGTATGCAGAGTCAGAACCAAGAGACAGCAAAGATAAGCTCAGTCCGAGTCTTTACATTTACTGCAAGGCTTAGTCCACATCACATGCCGGCCAACTGGTCACACAAGACAAGTCATAAAACAACAGTTGGGACCAGCTGGGTTTCCCAGCAGAGGGTCAATAGTTTATTTCCATGGTTTAAGGCTACTGCTGTGTCATCAAATCCAAACAACAGCTGGAAATAAATGTGAAGGAGAAGCTTAAATGTTGTAATGCCTACTTACAAATCACTAATCTAGGTGTTAAGGAGATCACATTTCATTGTGCAGTAAAGTAGTACTAACTAAGCATTTAGTTTGAGGACCAATGAAATCATTCTCTATGAGATTAAGCACTGAGGTATACATGTAAGCTTAATAAATTGGTACTCTACAGGTGAAGGGTGGGACAAGTCATTTCCATAAAAAAAAAAAGTAATTGTTGGTTAGAGTCTTTCTCTAAAGCAGGTTATACAGGCTTTGGCCTTCATTTACTCAGTCAGGCGGGTCTTGTTTATCACAGCTAAATGCTCGTGTGGGGTTTTCATTTCAAGAGCTGCACAACATGTAGATATTCAGTAGAGGGTTAACTAGTAGCACTGACTCTTGAATTACGACCTTAAACCAGTGGTGTAAAGTAACTAAGTAGATTTACTCAAACTCTGCACTTAAGTACAATTCTAAGAGACTTGTATTTTACTTGAGTATTTCAATGTTTTACTACTTTGTACTTCTATCCCACTATCATTCAGAGTTAAAAGTGTACTTTTAGTTACTTTACAGATATGGATTAATGTTGTGAAATATAAACAACACTTAACGACTTTAGTTACACCTGGAGTAACATTCCCAATCCACCCTGAAGTGTACAAAGTCCTTAAAACTAGCTCCACCTTTACCAGCTTTGATAACACTTTAATGCATCAATGATTAACATGAAAACACATAATATATATTATTCTGAAATGGACCGATTTGCATAATAAGTACTTTTACTGTTGGTAGGCTACTTTAAGTATATTCTGACGCCAATACTTTTACTCAAGTAATTTTGAATGCAGGACTTTTACTTATAACTGAGTATTCCTACACTCTGGGACTTCTACTTTTACTCAAATACAATATCTGAGTACTTCTTCCACCTTTGCCTAAAACCGACGAGCTTCCACATTCTGAGCAGTTTAACGTTAAAATAACACTTTACGTTAGAATGACAGATAGCTAACGTTTGAGCTAGCTAATGTCAGAATACCACAACACGTTGACAACATTAGTGTTAGCAGCATCAGGGACTGAAGTTAACTGGGAAACACGGCTCAGGTTAGCTCGTTGTTAGCAACTACTGTTTATTCACGTCTCAAACTTGTAAAACAAAACATTCAAAATGGTATTCATTTGTCACTTAAAACTGCCACTGTTAAACATGCTACCAACCATACGTTAGCTAACTGGCTGAGAAGTTTAGTCATACACGATAACCTAGCTACCGTTGGAGACTCGCCTTAGCTAGTCCCGTTAAATATAACTGGCATGTTCAGCTTCACGGAACCCATGTTTATTAGTTTATCTACTTTTGTTAAACATTACAGGTCATCTTACCCGAGTGTTCCCTCCTGTAACTGCTGAAGTCAGCGGGTGTTGGTCTCGGTGTTGTCGGGTCTCTGCCTCAGCCCATCTCATTCTCCACTGATCCAGACAGAGCTGCTGCTGCTGCTGCTGCTGCTGCTGCTGCTGCTGCTGCTACCGCTACCGCTACTGGTGAGAGGCAAGCATAGATGGTGTATAGTGAAGATGATCACTCTGGTGTTTAAATAAATATAGACGATGTGGTTGGTAGTAAGGGCCAACACCAGGGGTTTAGAAAAAACTCAAATCATAAAACTAAACCCAAATTCAATCCCTACTTTTTAACATTTTGAGTTTTTACATCGCCAATAATGATTAGCCAACAAATATACTTTATTATTATTCAGGGAATATTCATAAACTTTTAAAATTATTAATAATAATACCTAACATTTATTTAGCTCTTTTCCTTGTACTCAAAGATGCGTTACAAGTAAATTATTAAAAAAAACAATTACTAAATAAATAGTCCTAGAAGAAGAATTGTTCTAACTGAATTAGATATGTCTCTAATCAGCCTGTTATAATTATAATAACAAACTGGCACTAATTTAATTATTCTGCTTATTCTTAGACATTATCTGGAATATTGTCTGCTTACTGTAAGCAGACAATATTGTCTGGAATATGCAATTTGCATATTATATATGCAATTTGCATATTGAGACTGAGTCTCAACATATGGAGAACAGAGTGGGGACTTTACTTAGCGACATTCAACGTTTAAAAGCTGCAGTCATTTTGGTTTGTCTATCGGTAAGCCACTTCACAAATCAAATGTCCCTTTAAAGCCAGAAATCTAGGTGTAGTCATGGATTCTGACCTGAGTTTCAACAGTCACATTAAAACAGTTACTAAATCAGCCTACTATCACCTAAAGAATATATCTAGGATTAAAAGACTAATGTCGCAGCAGGATTTGGAAAAACTTGTCCATTCTTTTATCTTCAGTAGACTCGACTACCCTCTCTGAAGAACCAGCACCTTACCGTGGTAGAGAGGTTTGTGTGCCCTGAGGAACCTGGGGGCTGTGTTGTCTGGAACCTTGTGTTCCTGGTAGGGTCTCCCATGGCAAATTGGTCTCAGGCAAGGGGCCAGACTAAGATTGGTTCAAAAGACCTCATGAAAGACGACACAAGAAGTGAGGATACCCGGCCCGGAGGAAGCCCGGGGTCCCCTTCTGGAGCCAGGCCCAGAAGGAGGACTCTTCGGCGAGCGTCTGGTGGCCGGGCTTGCCACGGAGCCCGGCCGGGCCCAGCCCGAAAAGGCAACGTGGGCAACACCTCCGCTTCTCCGTCCCGCGGGCCCACCACCAACAGCGATGGGGTCGGGTGCGCTGCCAGAAGGGTGGCAGTGAAAGTGGAGGGTCTCGACGGACCAGACCCGGGCGACAGAAGCTGGCTTTGGGGACGTGGAACGCCACCTCTCTGGGGGGGAAGGAGCCGGAGCTTGTGAGGGAGGTGGAGCGTTACCAGTTGGATCTGGTTGGGTTCACCTCTACGCACAGCGTCGGCTCTAGAACCTTACTTCTGGATAGGGGTTGGACTCTATTCTTCTCCGGAGTTGCTCAAGGTGTGAGGCGCCGGGCGGGTGTGGGGATACTCACAAGTCCCCGGTTAGGTGCTTCGTTGTTGGAGTTTACCCCAGTGGACGAGAGGGTCGCCTCCCTACGCCTGCGGGTTATGGGGGGAAAACTCTGACTGTTGTGTGTGCTTATGCACCCAACAGCAGTTCAGAGTATACGGCCTTCTTGGAGACCCTGGAAAGAGTCCTGTATGGGGCTCCTGAAGGGGACTCTTTAATCTTGCTGGGAGACTTCAACGCACATGTGGGCAATGATGGAGACACTTGGAGGGGCGTGATCGGGAGGAACACGGCCCCCCTGATCTGAACCGGAGTGGTGGTTTGTTACTGGACTTCTGTGCTAGTCATGGATTGGCCATAACAAACACCATGTTCGAACATAAGGATGCTCATAAGTGTACGTGGTACCAGAGCACCCTAGGCAGAAGGTCCATGATTGATTTCGTTATCGTATCATCGGACCTGAGGCCGTATGTTTTGGACACTCGGGTAAAGAGAGGGGCGGAGTTGTCAACTGATCATCATCTGGTGGTGAGTTGGGTCGAGTGGCGGGGGAAGCCTCTGGATAGACCTGGTAAGCCCAAACGTGTAGTTCGGGTGAACTGGGAACGTCTGGAGGAGGCCCAAGTTCCGGAGGCCTTCAACTCACACCTCCGGCGGAGCTTTTCGGGCATTCCTGTGGAGGTTGGGGACATTGAACCAGAGTGGTCGGTGTTCAAAGCCTCTATTGCCGAAGCCGCGGCGGGGAGCTGTGGTCTCAAGGTCCTAGGTGCCTCAAGGAGCGGTAACCCTCGAACCTCCTGGTGGACACCGGTGGTCAGGGAAGCCGTCCGACTGAAGAAGGAGGCCTTCAGGATTTGTTATCCCGGGGGACTCCCGAGGCAGTTGCAAGGTACCGACAGGCCCGAAGGGCAGCAGCCTCATCCGTGGCCGAGGCAAAGCAGTGGGTGTGGGAGAAGTTCGGAGAAGACATGGAGAAGGACTTTCCGGCGACACCAAAGTTGTTCTGGAAAACTGTCCGACACCTCAGGAGAGGGAAGCAGGGAACCATCCAAGCTGTGTACAGTAAGGATGGGACGTTGTTGACCTCAACTGATGGAGTGTTAGGGCATTGGAAGGAACACTTTGAGGAACTCCTGAACCCGACAACTCCGCCCTCTATGTTAGAGGCAGAGCTGGAGTATGACGGGGGATCAACGCCAATCTCCCGGGGGGAGGTCACTGAGGTCGTCAAACAACTCCACAGTGGCAAAGCCCCGGGGGTGGATGAGATCCGCCCGGAAATGCTGAAGGCTCTGGGTGTTGAGGGACTGTCATGGTTGACACGTCTCATCAACGTTGCGTGGAAGTCGGAAACAGTACCGAAGGAGTGGCAGACCGGGGTGGTGGTCCCCCTTTTCAAAAAGGGGGATCAGAGGGTGTGTGCCAATTACAGAGGCATCACACTACTCAGCCTCCCCGGGAAAGTTTACTCCAAGGTACTCGAAAGGAGGGTCAGGCCGATTGTCGAACCTCAGATTGAGGAGGAACAATGCGGATTCCGTCCTGGTCGTGGAACGGCGGATCAGCTTTTTACTCTCGCAAGGATCCTGGAGGGGGCCTGGGAGTATGCTTATCCAGTCTACATGTGTTTTGTAGACTTGGAGAAGGCGTATGACCGGGTTCCCAGGGAGTTACTGTGGGAGGTGCTGCGGGAGTATGGGGTGAGGGGGTCTCTACTTAGGGCCATCCAATCTCTGTACTCCCAAAGCGAGAGCTGTGTCCGGGTCCTCGGCAGTAAGTCGGACCCATTTCCGGTGAGGGTTGGCCTCCGCCAGGGCTGCGCTTTGTCACCAATCCTGTTTGTAATATACATGGATCGGATTTCGAGGCGTAGTCATGGGGGAGGGGGTCTGCAGTTCGGTGGACTAAGGATTGCACCACTGCTTTTTGCAGATGATGTGGTTCTAATGGCTTCATCGGTCTGCGACCTTCAGCACTCACTGGATCGGTTCGCAACCGAGTGTGAAGCGGCTGGGATGAGGATCAGCACCTCCAAATCTGAGGCCACGGTTCTCAGCAGGAAACCGATGGACTGTCCACTCCAAGTAGGGAATGAGTCCTTACCCCAAGTGAAGGAGTTCAAGTATCTTGGGGTCTTGTTCTCGAGTGAGGGAACAATGGAGTGTGAGATGGGCCGGAGAATAGGAGCAGCAGGAGCGGTACTGCAGTCGCTTTACCGCACCGTTGTGACGAAAAGGGAGCTGAGCCAGAAGGCAAAGCTCTCTGTCTACCGGGCCATTTTCGTTCCTACCCTCACCCATGGTCATGAAGGATGGGTCATGACCGAAAGAACGAGATCGCGGATACAAGTGGCCGAGATGGGTTTTCTCCGCAGGGTGGCTGGTGTCTCCCTTAGGGATAAGGTGAGAAGTTTGGTCATCAGGGAGGGACTCGGAGTTGAGCCGCTCCTCCTTCGCGTCGAAAAGAGCCAGTTGAGGTGGTTCGGGCACCTAGTTAGGATGCCACCTGGGCGCCTCCCTAGGGAGGTGTTCCAGGCACGTCCAGCTGGGAAGAGACCAAGGGGTAGACCTAGGACCAGGTGGAGGGATTATATCTCTTCGCTGGCCTGGGAGCGCCTTGGGATCCCCCAGTCAGAGCTGGTTGATGTCGCCAGGGAAAAGAAAGTTTGGGGCTCTCTGCTGGAACAGCTGGAACTGCTACCCCCGTGACCCGACCACGGATAAGCGGGCGAAGATGGATGGATGGATGGATGGATGGATGGAGACTCGACTACTGTAATGGTGTCTTCACAGGTCTCACTAAAAAATCTATTAGAAAGCTGCAGCTGATTCAAAACGCCGCTGCTCGAGTCCTCACTAACACTAAGAAAGTGGATCACATCACTCCTGTTCTGAAGTCTTTACACTGGCTTCCTGTGTGTCAAAGAATAGATTTCAAAATATTGCTGCTGGTTTATAAAGCACTGAATGGTTTAGGCCCAAAATACATTTCTGACCTCCTGCTAAATTATGAACCATCCAGATCTCTCAGGTCAGAACTAAACATGGAGAAGCAGCGTTCAGTTATTATGCTCCAAATATCTGGAACCAACTCCCAGAAACCTGCAGGTCCGCTGCAACTCTTACTACTTTTAAATCCAGGCTGAAGACTTTTCTTTTTGCCGCTGCTTTTAATTGATATATTCATATCTTAAATGGCACTGTAACTTTTATTATCTTTTCTTTTTATCTTTGCTTTTAAATTAGTGTTTTTAGATATCATTTTATGATATGTTTCTTAATGCTCTTATTGTCTTTCATTTTTGTAAAGCACTTTGCATTGCCTTGTGTTGAAAGGTGCTATATAAATAAACTTGCCTTGCCTTGCCTTTAAGCAAACACACATTTGACTAACTATAATAACAAGATCATTTGACTAACTATAATAACAAGCATCTAAATGCTTCAAAAATGTTTTTGTTTTGTGTTGCCAACAGCTGGAGGTGTCCTCACTTCCTAAAGATAATGCCTTGACAATTTCAAACACCTGCATCAGAGGCCCAGGATGTATTAAAGAAATAGATTTGTCATGCAAGCAAAGCAAAAATGACAGCAATGGGAGAAGTGATGCAAATCCATACAGGTGAGGTTAGCCTTTAAGTGCTTTATTTGTTTTATTGCAAATATCCTGCATTGCATTATATACACTTATCATTTTTAAAAGAATAGGTTCAGCCATCACTCATATAATGGGCATGCAGCCACTATCACCTTCCACTATGTAGTCAGATCACACTTCAAACCTGTTGTCACGCCCTGGCTCAAGGACGGACAAAAGAAGCAGACCACACATGATTCATATCCAATTAAAGTGCATTTATTTAAAGAAACTAAGTTAATTATGAAGTCAGTTAATCAGTACTGTGTGTTGTCTGTGGGTGTGTGAACATGTACCAGTATATAAAGCAAAGACACACAAACCCAGATCCAGTAGAGCCAAGCAACCCAAGAGGAGAGAGGGCGACTGACGACCAACCAGACACCTTGCTGTAAACAAGCAGTAACACACACGCACACACACACACACACACACACACACACACACACACACACACACACACACACACACACACGCACGCACGCACGCACGCACGCACGCACGCACGCACGCACGCACGCACGCACACACACACACACACACAGTCAGTTTGTCAGCTGCAGAATAAAAGTTTGACTGAGTGAGTGGAGGAGGAGGAGGAGGAGGAGGAGGAGGAGGAGGAGGAGGAGGAGGAGGAGGAGGAGGAGTTGTTGGCAGGCTGCTGCTGATGTAAATAAGGTTCAAGTGAGGTTGGTCTCGTCTTCTTGTCACTGTGAGTCTGCTTTACAGTCCTGCAGGCTGACAGAGGAGGAGACCATGGAAGAGGAGGGGGACACCCACCCAGAGATGAAGCATTTTTCTGTGCCGTGGCCTCTTCCCAGGTTTCGCTCCCTGAGTGACACTTCAGGATTTCGCTCCAGAGTGCTGTTCAGGCTCCGAGGAGCTCGATCAGGTAGGATAAATCACAAAAACTACAGAGCCAACCGTCTTAACTAAATCTAACCATATGATGCTGTTTGTTTTTTAAATTACAGCCTATTTTCTGAGACTTCAGATTTAAAATCATTTTGTTTTTTTGGGTGTATATAATGACTCTGGTTTCTTTTGGTACAGCAAGTTATACTTGTTGCTCCTGCAGTGCATCTCTATATGACTAATTCAGCAGCGGAGTGGCTTCCTGCTCTCACACACAGAAACACTTTCCTCTTCCTTTCACAATTTCACTTTTCGATATCACAAATAAGACACATTCAACTTTGTCTGTATTAATATTTACAGACAAAGTGTTTTCTCCTGTTTTTATTGAAGTTCATCATAAAAAACTATGAATAATTGTATAAGTACACTCCTTTATTTTTACACACCCACCTAAATCATCACTGTTACACCCGCACAACAAAATGGGTTGAATGGAGATTATATTTGAGGTGAAGTCATATTATTTGTCATAAAACCAGTAACTGAAATGTTAACACACTGGTCTGTGATTATCCTGGATTATCATTTGCAACATTATAAACAAATTCGCAGTCTTGTGAAGTTCAAAATGCAGCCAAAAGCAGCTTCTATGTGGTTAAAAATGCAGTGTCCTATTTGTACTAGTTTGTGTCAATGTACGTATTAAGTCTACCTTTGACGTTGGGTTTTTTCTGTAGGTGTCAAAAAGTTAGAAAAAAATTACTTTTTGTCAGACTTTGTAAACATTCAGCCGCAAACTACACCAACAATGAATCCTCAGCGTCTTATTTAAATGTCAGTTTCACAGTTGTTGTGCCTGAAGCCTTTGGCTATAGAGCCCTGGCAGTCTTAAATTGTTTCTGTGGTTAAACCACTTCCTATTGGCCCGTCATAAGGCAGCCTTTCAGCATTGAACTCAACCTGCAGCTCTGCTCTCCCTCCAAAAACACGCCTACACTTTTTATACTGCAGCCACGAAGTGTATACATAAACTGCTTTTCTATAAGGGCTGGCTCTGCAGTACACATCATTTTATTTTGACCTTGCAGTAAAACTTATACTTAAAGTTGCAGTTATCTGGCTCATCTTCAGCTGCATCCGGAAGACTTCTGTGTGTATGGTGTATGGTGTAAGTCGTGATTACAGGAAATGATCATGGAGTCATTACATTAGATGTCCAAAGTTGTTAATGTCTCTTGTCAGTTTGGATTTTGGGCTTCACGGTTTAAACTATCTAAGAATGACTTGGCTTTGACTGAAAATTAAACACTCAAATAGATTTTTAGATACTTCATTTACAGTCATCACATTCATTTCATAATAGTCTTATGTGATAGAGATTGAGATTACAATTTAGATTTTCCCATTGAAAATGTTCCAGACAGAAAGAAATCTCTTTACAAATTGTGTTGTGATAAAAAACGAAATAAAAACGGTTTGAAAATCAAGCAGCAGAGGGAGCTAATTCACCTTTTCTCAGAGATCCTGAAAAACCATGTGCATTAAAATGGCAGATCACATATGTTGACCATTGTTGCATACATCCCACTGGGTGAAGCTTTAAAACAGGCTGGGGGGACAGAAGGCAGACATAAAAAACATGTTTGATAACATAAAAAATAAAATAAAAATACCTGCGACATGATTAAGATCTGACGTGCAAATCTAAACTTGAAATATTAAACTGTTTTCCACTGCAACAAATGAATGGCAGCATTTCTTTTAACTTGAAGGTTAGCACTTTATTCTTTAAGGGTTGTGGAAAACTTGAACGTATTCATTCATAATATTTAATATCAATATATCAGCAGTTTTGAGTTTGAGTAGAGAAGAATATTCCCTCTCAGACTCCATCAAATCAAAAATGTATCATAAAAACATAGATATAAATGTCTATTGAGATCACTTTTTGACCTTTTGAAAATCAGCTGACAAAAGAAAATCTCACTGCATTTGCACCATATATTTGTGGGCACAGAGAGAGATTATATCCTCTTTTTCCATTCTGTCATTTGTCACCTGTTAGCCGCTGATTGGTTTACGGGTAAAGTGTACACACAAGCTGTAAATCTTCAGTCTGTGGAATGATCTCCCCGACCACATAAGAGCACCACAGACCGTGGAAGCTTTTCAAAAAGGCTTCAAAACCCATCTATTCAATAGAGCCTTTCCCTAGAACTTTTATTTATTACCACCCATTTATTTTATTGTTTTTTATTGCGTTTTATTCATTCTACCGTGTTGTGTACTGTTTTTATACTGTTCACGCTCACTGCTTGTTGCACTCCGGGATTTGAAGTCAAATATGAAGTGCTTTATAAATGAAACCCATTATTATTATTATTATATATTAAGAAAGATAATGTGTGATTGTTCAAATTTTCTAATTTGGGTGTTAGTGATGGTTTAGAATGTAATGTTATTTCATATCATGAATCTAAGGTGTATAAGAAGAAAGGAATGCACCAACATGTTTTGGAAAATTCTATTTGGGATAATGCGTAGGCTGGGATGCTCTTTGCTATTTGTTGTAAATAGCATGCTGTTCTCCAGATGGGTGCTGTATCACTGTTGTAATTATATAGGCAGAGACAATGAGAAGGAATACAAGAGAGAGATAAAAGGGAATAAGAGAAAAAAGGGTTAAAAAGAGAAAATAAAATGGAAGGGAGGGCCAGTAAGTGAGTGTTCAGACAATAGAGAACAATAAGAAGCAAAAAGACGAGAGGGGAAGAGAGTCAAAGAGCTCAAATTAAAGGAGACACTTTGATGGGGACAAGTGGAAATGATGAAAACAGTGTGGGAGGAGAGGAGACGAGAAGGGATAGGACAGGATTATTAAGGAGGAGGAGAGGACAGATGAAAGGCGGAAGAGAAGATGAAGACAACAGTGGAGTGTCAGCATGGTAAACTCTGCTCTGTGTGGGTACTCTCTCGAAATAACATTGATTACAGACCCTTTTAGTGCAATAACTACTTGTTAAAATGTTCTGGGATCAGCTGTTCCCCCTCACTGCCCACACACAGTCTATCCTCAGCCACTGTGGTGGCAGCTGTAACATCCACCGCCATACCGACATAAAAAGATTCTTCAGTAATTGTGTTCACACTTTACCACCACCTTCAGCTGTTTTTAAATTAAAGTATGTAATTTTTTATATATATTGCAGATGGCCCAGTATGTTGAAGCTCATGATAAAAAAACGTGTGCGACTGTAAGCTTAAAAAACATTTCAAAATTCATATCTATCAAAAAAAATGTTTAAAGGGGACCTATCATGCAAAATGCACTTTTTTATGTCTTTTATACATAAATATGTGTCCCCGGTGTGTCAGGGAACTCACGCAGCGTCAGAAAATGAAACCCTCTCTCTCTTTTCCTCCGTACCCAAATCTCTAAAAACGGGGCTACAACGGAGCTGATCCAGATTTGCGTCCGATATTACGTAATATCGGAAATGTAGGCTGGCTTTAGACCCACGGCCCTATCAGAAACGTTGCTATCAGAAACAATGCCCGACTGTTTTGGACGTAATATGGTCGGTGCATGTTTACATTAGCATCGCTAACACTCAG
Source organism: Pseudochaenichthys georgianus (assembly GCF_902827115.2). NCBI lineage: Eukaryota > Metazoa > Chordata > Actinopteri > Perciformes > Channichthyidae > Pseudochaenichthys > Pseudochaenichthys georgianus. The sequence continues at coordinate 31,039,314 of NC_047517.1, forward strand.
AGCTAACCAGTACTGCACAGCATGTGTGTGAAGAAGCAAGTAAAAAGGAACTCACCTTGTGGTATAACTGGCAAGAGAGAAAGCCTTTGAGCTCCAAACTGTTTCAGAAATAATCCTTGATAATCCATGATATGGCGTTTCATCACGGCAGTATTTAGTTTAGACAGTAGCTGCCGGGTCCCGCATGAGCTCAGCCCCCTCCTTTTTTTTAAATCAAGCTTTATACCCCAAATCAGCACTTTTGAAACAGGAAGTGAAATAGAGGGATATGAGGCATGGCTATAATGGGTGATCTGTTTGGTATTTTGAGCAAAACACTTCAGAGACATGTTTTTTATATATTTTTATATATCTGAGACCTATGCTATTGCCTAAAAATAGCACGATAGGTGACCTTTTAAATTTGTTATGGAAGTTGTGAGTCTTGCAAGAGTTTTCCCCAATTCTCTTCTTCTGACCTTAACCACATGGATATTATTGTTATTACTAATTTGAAGGACTAGATCAGGGGAGCCCAATACGTCGATCGCGAAGGTAGTGTGGGTAGATTGCATGGCATTGAATTTTTTTTATTTAAATTAAATTAAAAAAATTAAATAAAAAGAAAGTTAGCAGACTGTGGAGGCTTTCAAAAAAGGCCTAAAAACGCATCTTTTTAGAATAGCCTTTAACTAGATTTTAAATCCCCCACATTATGCCATGCGGGCATGAATGTCACAGCTTTTATTATGTTGTTTTAATTGTTTTTTTATTGTTGTTTTGTTTCACCCTTTTTAATTTTTAATTTTGTAGCACTTTGAGTTTTGTTTACGCAAATGAAAAGTGCGCTTATAAATAAAATATATTATTATTATTATTATTATCATCCATCCTTATTATGGCATTTGCCACTTGATTGCCGTACAGGTAAGCCAGTCTGAAATCTCATACTTTCTAACATGCAGTTCACCCAACCCAGTCTCACAAAAAAACGTGTAATAACTACGTTGGTCCACAACGTAGGACGTAGTATTTCTACAAAAACGCCTCTGAAATTGTAGGATCCCTACGTTTTTTTTCACCATTCTTTCCAATGGCTGGCGTCTATGTCACATGATCTTCACATTTCTCCCTGCAGAAAAAAAAAACATGTCCGAGCTTCGTTTATTCTCGGTGTAAAATGCCTATTTAAAGTTACTTTGGCCATTAAAATGCGTTTTGATGTCATTTGATGCGAGAAATATGAGTTGTTATTTCAGATTATGTGTGCAGTGGATGTACATGATCTTTAGTTTGCTAGTTATTACGAAGATTACTTCAGGAAATGGTGTCAATACAACGTTTTCATTGTTACCAAGGTGGTTGCTAGGGACGCTGCTATCGATATTATTTCTGTTATGTTGTGTAACTGTTTAATGGTGTTATCTTTATTGCTACCTCCTTCCCCGTCAAAGTATAGTGTTGGTCCACAGCGCAAACGTATTAGTTTAACAAAATCCGCATCTAAAATGGTGCAGAAACGTTATTTTCCCCTGTGCAATTCCAGTCTCACATCTCACAGCACATCGTCATTAACAAATACCGGAAACAGACCTAAAACACTTTATTCCGAGTGTTCTTGCTTTTCTCTTTGAAAGTCATCACATAACGGCATTGTAATACACGGTTCGGCTGCATTACATATCTGCCGTAGTTCTCTTTATAGAGCCCTGATGAGAATACTTCTAGACAAACATGAGGAACTGCCGCCAACACTGGAAACGTGACGTGGAACATAAATATATCAACAATTAAACATCTTACATTTCTTTTCACACAATACGTCTCCTTGTAGTATCAACACTAATTCGGCTGACTTTTATATTTGATCCAATTGGTCGATAGGCTGTATTTACACCATAAAGGTGCACAGCTGATATAAAGGGACACCTAATGGTTAAAGCATGTTATTGAATTTCATTATTTTTATTATTAGATATTAATAGAATCCCTATAAAGTATGTTCATTACTCGTTATTCTCTACTAATAGTTAATTAAAGACTGTATATAATGACTATTTTGCACATCCCTTTCAAGATTTCAAGATTTTCTAAGGTTTATTGACATATATACACAAACGGTGTAGTTATGCAATGAATGAAACACTTTATGTATACCTCCAGCAATGTTAACTATGTTGAAGCACTTATTTTAACTGATATTATACATATGTATTATACTCTTATAAGATGTATGTAGAAGATAGTATAAGAAATGTGCAGAATATGACAATTTAATGGTGGAGGTACACAAATATTGAAAGATGTCTTGTGATGCACTGTTGAGGAACCTGTGACCCAAGTTGTTCATCTCCGGCCTTGTCAGGTATTGAACAATCAATAAATAAAGAACACAGAATTATTAAATATAAAACACAGAATTTGTGTGATTATACTAAATGATTTACAAATAAACACCACTGCATATTTACAACTATACACATGCTGATGTAATGCAAATGTTCCAACTTGGGATCAATAAAGTACATCTTATCTTAAGATGATCGATGGCTACTGCCATATTTGCCTCTGAACCTTGACAAGTGCATGTTTCAGGCTCATCATTTAACAACAGGGGTCACAGACATAAGATCAGCTGTTAAATAAAGCTCTTCTGACCTTAGCTGGCATGTGAGTATATATTAATGCTGCCCATTATGGGCACAAGCAATTTTCACCCATTTATTAATTATATGTTTTAAATTTGAGTGTTTCCTGTCCCCTAAACCTCCAGGGATGTACACAGTTTAATACTGGCAACTTCTTATTATGGGAAATATGAAAACGTCTTTTAAAACTACAACTCCCAGTAGAGATGTGCCATAGATAGAGAACATGTTGCGAAACACACAATAGCCAGCATGTGTAGTTCTGGGGACGGGGTGGGGGAGGGGGACACACGGTGATTTCTTCAATTTCTTGAAGTAATCTTCGTAGTAACTATTACGTTACCATTGACTGTTAGCAGGCTCAATGTCGAGTCAAGGCAACATAATAAAGGAGACGGTAGCCGAAGTAGTCAAAAGAAGAATTTAATTAATAATTACCACCATGGTTGGACAAAGGAAATATAAAGTAATGACAGACAAGAACACGTACTGCACAGACAGGATCAGCCACAGACAAAGGGGAAAGCAGAATCCTTATACATGAGGTAATGACGAGACAAGACACACCTGGGTTAATTACAAATGGGTACACCTGGAGGAGAAACGATAAGGACTACAAAACCATAACAGGAAACTACAGCTAGACATGACACATCACACTAGGAGCGCCTGATCAGGGCACAAACACATAACACCCCCACACCCAACTTTATGTCCATAACCCCAAGGCGAAATGGGGGAATGAACATAAACAGAAGAAGGAAACAAGAAACAATAATACTGTCAGCACAATAACAAATACAAATTGTACTAACAGCACCGGTATGGGCGGCCATAACCCCCACACCACCTCATGGACAAATAGCACCCCCTCACCCTGTCGACACAGTCCTCCATTCTGGGCAATGGAAAACTATCAGGCCTAGTCACGTCATTTACTCGGCGAAAATCCGTCTTGTCTGACTTATCAACCAATAAGCACGGCGAGCTCCATGGGCTGAAACTGGGCTCAGCGATATTGTTAGTGAGCATGTATTCCACCTCTTTCTGTAACAGTGCCCGCTTATATGGATTCACGCGATACACGTGCTGTTTAATGGGTAATGCCTCCGCCACATCGATATCATGTTGTAATACGTTAGTGCGCGAAGGAATATCGGAGAACAGCTCACAATGAGACCCAACCAAACCCCTGATATCATCTCGCTGCGTTGTTGATAAATGGCCAAGATGACAGTCAAGAGTGATCAATGACTCCGTGTTTGTCAACCGTCCCTCCACGACCGCCTTGGACGGAATAATGACGTCATCTTCCAGTTCTTCAACCCCCTCTGAAAAACAAAGACTGTCATTACTCTCATCAACGCTAGATGGCGCCAACATACAAACTGACACCGGCACAGTGGACACACTCGCAGAGGGCACAACAATATTGTCAATAGGATTCACCAGAGGCTCCCTCACATAATATGGCTTAATCATATTAACATGACACAAGCGAGTCTTCCGCCCACGATCCGGTGTCTCGATCAGGTAGTCCAAATCCCCTACTTTCTCTCTAACCAGGTACGGCCCACTAAACCGTGCTTGTAAGCTGGAGCCTGGGACAGGCAACAACACTAAAACCCTCTCCCCTGGCACAAACGTTCTATCCCGAGCCTTCCTGTCATACCAGCCCTTCATCCTCCCCTGTGTGTCACTCAGATTTGTCCTCGCTAGTTCACATGCCCTCTTCAGCTTCTCCCTAAAGCCACAGACATAGTCTAACAGGTTCTTCGGCTCGCTCTCCCCCAACCACTTCTCCCTCAGCAGCTTAAGCGGCCCCCTAACCGAATGCGCAAATACCAGCTCTGCAGGACTGAATCCCAAAGATTCCTGCACCACCTCCCTTGCGGCAAACAACATTAAATGAACCCCTTCATCCCAGTCGTCCTTCGTGTCACGACAGAACGCCCGAAGCATTGTTTTTAGCGTGGAGTGGAACCTTTCCAAAGCCCCCTGGGATTGTGGGTGATATGGGCTAGAGAAACTATGCGATATATCCAGCTGCTTTAAAACCTGCGAGAAGATGCGGGATAAAAAATTCGTACCTTGGTCGGACTGTACCACGCGAGGCAAACCAAAAACGGAGAAAAACCTCACCAAGGCCTGTGACACTGTTTTGGCCGTTATCCGTTTCAGCGGAATTGCTTCCGGAAACCGTATGTTGGCACACATAATGGTCAAAAGAAAGCTATTACCTGCCTTGGTTCTAGGGAGTGAACCTACACAATCAATGATAACCCTCTCAAAAGGTTCCCCCACTGCCGGGATAGGGTAGAGTGGCGCCGGTGGAATGACCCCGTTAGGTTTACCCACCACCTGACACGTTGAACACCCCCTGCAGTGCTGCACCACATCCCGTTTCAACCCTGGCCAAAAAAATTGACGCAGCACTCTATCATACGTCTTATTGACCCCCAGATGTCCTGCGAGCCTGTGATCGTGAGCCAAACACAGAATATCGTGACGGTATTTAAACGGAACCACAACCTGCGTCACCACATTCCAATCATTCTCCGCTGACGCGTCGAGGCTAGGAGACCATTTACGCAGCAATACCCCATCCCTCAGGATATAGCAACTTTTAGAAACCTCACTCTCTCCCACTCCTGCTGTGTTCGCAAAAAGGCCTGACAGGCTTGGATCTCTACCCTGTTCCGCGATAAGCTCCTCACAAGCAAAAGAAAACCCAGCCGCGCTACTGGCAGACTCACACGAGGAAGTAGAGGGCAGTAAAGGGCTGAGACCGGCTGGAATAGATGGAAGAACAGCATCACCTTCAAGAGGGGCAATATCAGGAACAAGCTGAGATGATGACCACAAGTCGGGTTGCCCCGGGAGCGCCCCCTCCACCTCAGGCCCCCGTGGTACTGCACCCTGGGGATTATCCATAAGTGGGTCACAACACTCAGGCACCCCGTTAACAGTCGCTATGATGGTATCAAACAAGTCCACGTCGTCCTTTTCCTCGGCCAGAGCCTTAATACCCATGGCCCGCGTGACTGCACATGAGGAGAACACTCTCGGATACGCATCCGCCAGGACGTCCACCGCCCCAGACTCTGCTGGCACACAAGTCACCTCTGCCTTCACGAGGACCCTACCCCCTGCCAGATCATTCCCGAGAATTAATGATACGCCCTCGACAGGAAAACAATTTTCCACCCCAATTACCACTGGCCCCGACACCAACTCAGATGTACGATGGATAGTGTGAAGCGGAACTTCCATGACATGCATCCCAAAAGACCTGACAGCTATCCCAGCATCCACCTCTGAACCACTGTCAAAAGGTAGCACATCTCTCCGAATAAATGACTGGGACGCAGCCGTATCCCTTAATATGGTCACAGGAACCTTCACCCCTTCGCCGGACAAGGATACAAACCCCTCACTGATGAACGGTAAGTACGCTTTCATATCCTCACCCCTTTGGGCATCCCTACTCAGAGATGTGTGTGTGGGTGTGGGTGTCATTATCAACGATATTTGTTTACTGGGACGGGTAAGGGCAAAACAGTTCTCCTTTATGTGGCCTTTTTTACCACAGTGGTAACACTCACGCATTTCTCCCCTCATTCCCCGCTCAGCAACCTCGCCCACACTGCCACCGCCAGAGGCCACAGGCCTGTCACCCAAGTCCCACCTCGGTCTACTCTCCACCCTGCGCACGGGATAATTAGGTCTGTCAAAGAGCACTTTGTGCGTCAACACGAACTCATCCGCCAGGCTCGCAGCCACCGAGCACTCAGTCACCTTATGTTCATTAATGTACATCGCCACATTATCGGGCAAACAATAGGACTTAAACTCCTCAAGAAGCACGAGTTCCCGCATCTTAACCAAAGTGTCCACCTTCTCCGACGTGCACCAACAATCAAACACCAGCTCCTTCTCGTAAGCAAACTCCACGTAGGTTTGCACGTTGTTCTTTCTAAGAGCGCGAAACCTCTGCCTATACGCCTCCGGCACAAGCTCGTAAGCCCTAAGGATAGCAGCCTTCACCACGGCGTAATCCTGGGTGTTTGGGCAAAGTGACGCGTAAACGTGTTGTGCTTTCCCGATGAGTGCGCTCTGGAGAAGTAATGTCCACTGGTCATTAGGCCATTTCAGAGTTGTGGCTATATTTTCGAACATAGAAAAATATTTGTCAACATCCTTCTCGGAAAATTGCGGGACCAGACGTAGGTGCCTAGTAGCATCGAACCTAGTTTCATGATGCACTGCCCGCGCCTCTACCCCAAGCCTTCCAAGCTCAAGCCCACGTTCTGCCTCCTCTGCTTCCCGAGCGCATAACCGCTCTGCATGTCTCAGCTGCTCGAATTTAAACTCTAGTTGCATCTTCCTCAGCAAAACCTGGTTCTCCGAAACCGGGTCACATGTGACTACCTCCTGCTCCTCAGGTTTGCCCACAGACTCCATAACCTCCATGGCGGTCAAAGCCTCCACCAGCGCTAACCGCTGCTGCTGCTTTTTCATGCTCGGGGCAAGCCTGACACCGTAATGCTCTGCTATCCCCGATAATTCCTCCTTAGTGCACAAGCTCAACACGTTGACCGTTGGCCTAGCCACAAAATCACATACCTTCACAGGCATACCTGCCCTAGTACCGTCGCACCGGGGGAGGAAGAAACTAAAGAACCAATCCCGCTTCCACCAGCATATACGACCAACCAATTAACATATACACAAAAAACAAACAAAACCAGCTTCACCCTACACGTCTGTACAGTCTGTTCTTAATAACTCTGGCCACCGCTCCCCTACCGCTATCCACTAAATAGAGAAGAGCACCGGTATGACCTTCTGAAGCATCCACCCTCAAAATTATTCGCAAGAGATTAACAACTGTCGTGTGTTCAAAACAGGAAAAAAAAAACTAAGGCCCATCCCTTAAACGTTTCCATCCCTCATTATCAGACCCCCTATATAACTAACTAGCTGACATACACCGGCCTAGGAGGAGCCTGACAGGGTCTTCCTACTACCCCGACCAGCATAGACGGTATGTCTTCCAGGCGAAGGAAGGAACCATAGAAAATGGTCCAGCTGCCCTAGCTGGATGAAAACGCTCCTTATTGGAGAATTATTTACCAAGAGGGTATAAAACATGGGCCACACACACGACACTGTCAACCATAATTCAAAGTGTGGACTAAGCTCAGCGGCCACCACCAAATTCCTGCTCAAATCAGTTTGGCACGAGCCCCCATATTACATTACCATTGACTGTTAGCAGGCTCAATGTCGAGTCAAGGCAACATAATAAAGGAGACGGTAGCCGAAGTAGTCAAAAGAAGAATTTAATTAATAATTACCACCATGGTTGGACAAAGGAAATATAAAGTAATGACAGACAAGAACACGTACTGCACAGACAGGATCAGCCACAGACAAAGGGGAAAGCAGAATCCTTATACATGAGGTAATGACGAGACAAGACACACCTGGGTTAATTACAAATGGGTACACCTGGAGGAGAAACGATAAGGACTACAAAACCATAACAGGAAACTACAGCTAGACATGACACATCACACTAGGAGCGCCTGATCAGGGCACAAACACATAACAGTAACTAGCAAACTAAAGATCATGTACATCCACTGCACACATAATCTGAAATAACAACTCATATTTCTCGCATCAAATGACATCAAAAGGCATTTTAATCGCCAAACTAACCTTAAAATAGGCATTTTCCACCGAGAATAAAACGAATGTCGGCCATGTTTTTTTTTTCTGCAGGGAGAAATGTGAAGATCACGTGACATAGACGCCAGCCATTGGAATGGATGGTGAAAAAAAACGTAAGGATCCTACAGGCGTTTTTGTAGAAATACTACGTCCTACGTTGTGGACCAACGTAGTTATTACACGTTTTTTTAGGAGACTGGGTTGGTTCACCATGTATGCGCGGTCAACCGCGCCAGCTGCAAATCACCGGCGAGCTGATTACCTAGTTAGCTTTCCAATTTATACAATTATTCTAAAGAAAGGGTATAAGGGGGGCCTCACCTCCTCATCTGAAGCGCAAATGCGGCACAATAAGTGTAAGCGCGTCACATTTTTTCTACTAGCACCCCCCCCCCCCCCCCCCCCCCCCCCCCCCCCGCTCGGGACACACAGGGCCTCTTTGGACAGGGGTGGCCCTGTAGGTAGATCACTTTGACTTGGTCATTTTAAAAGTAGCTCCAAAGCTGAAAAAGTGTGGGCACCCCTGGACTAGATGTTCTGGTCAAATACTACAAAAGAGCCTAACAACAACATCCTTCTTATCATCTGATTACAGTAAACAAATTATAATTGTAATGTTCTCAAAGAAGAAAGAAGTTCATACTTGTAAGCCGTGGCTCAATGATATGACCATTACCAATAACCTTGAAAAAAAGCTTTTCTCTTAGAAATAAAGACTCACAATTCAATATGATCTGTGTGTTCCTTCAGAAACAACCAACTCCTTGTGTTGTCAGCTGTCCATTCATTATTTTAACCTTTTGTTTTTATTTTCTTGCATCCCAACCTTTATATACATAATGAGCAGAGAAATTAGAGGGACGATGGGTGTGAGTAGGTTTTTCTTATGTTTATTCACATTTTTCTTAGATGAAAATGTAGGCTTTCTAATATCGTACATCTTGAATCCCCAACATGATTGAAAAAAACCCACCATACATCCCATGATTATACTGATTGGCAACAAACACGTTATTGGTGATGCATGATGATGTACATTTTAACACTTTTGAAAACAGACCTCCTCTTCCCTATTTCTCTTCTAACCGCACTCTCAACCTAGAATGTGATGTCTCTTGTCTCTGGTCATATCTCTCACAGGCTCCGCCCTCTACTGGACTCTATGGGTACTACCTTATCATGCGAGCATTCACCTACTGAGAATTCTATAGACGTAGCCGGCTGCGGGGTGGGCCTACCTGAATGCGTGCACAAGCCCACCATATATAATGCATTCAGGTAGGCCCGCATTTTTTCGGTTGGACTGTATGTGTTGTTTTCTTAATTCTCCGGCAAGAAATAGGTTAAACGGCATGTCTTTAAAAACCACTTGACCTCGTGGGTTATGGCACTTTCATGTTTTCCACCTACTTCGCTTTTTTGGTGAGCGATCATGTGTGGGTAGGTGTTGTTGGAGTTGATGAGCCAGTTGTTTTTCTTCTTTCTTGTTGTGAGCTATTTCATTGGACTACATCTGTCTATCAGTAACTCAGTGTGGTTACTTGCTAAGCCTTTAACTCTATTAATAAGTGTTTAACGCCTCAAACAGGATGTTAACATTACGCTGCACAGCCTCAAATAATGCTGTTTACATACAGTAGGCTACATAGTGTATTGGCGGAATGGAAATGTAATAAAGGCCAGCAATTACTGGTTAATTAATAAAGGCGTAGACATTATGGACACAAACAAGAAACAACATATTTAAGATGTTTAAACAGTCGGGTAGAGGATACAAGAGAAGAAGAGGAACGTTTAAAGGGAGGAAAAGGAAATGTTAAGGAATAAAACAGGAAATACAAAAGGTATACAGTGCCCCTAAAATAGATTCACAGGAGAGTAAAGGAGCACTATACCACATTGCATGATAACTGCTGCACTTATGTGGTCAATAATGTGATGTTGTGTGGACATTATGTTTCCTCTCAGTCCAGCTCACTTGTGTTTACATTGGCTTACAGACGCAATCACTCACAGATACACTATTCAGTCCATCATTGTATTTTATTATGTCCTGCTCCACCTATTCTTTCACAGGTGGAACAGTATCACAATAGCTACGTTTAATAAAAAACAGGAAATAAAAAATCAACTGCGCTTGATAGATACACAAATAGCAGTCTGGTGTTATAGAGCACGACGCAACATCCAGCCTCACACAGTCACTAGCATACAGATGACCGTGTTGAGTGGCTCTTTACAACAACGACTCCACAAGTGTGTGTGTGTGTGCGTGTGTGTGTGTGTGTGTGTGTGTGTGTGTGTGTGTGTGTGTGTGTGTGTGTGTGTGTGTGTGTGTGTGTGTGTGTGTGTGTGTGTGTGTGTGTGTGTGTGTGTGTGTGTGTGTAAAACAGAATGGCCATCTTCTCTCTTAATCCTTCTTGCTATCTTTATCTTGATTTCTTTCTATCTATCCTGTGTATCAATGAGTGCATGTGTATTGATTCATTAAGTGTTGCAATTATTACTGAAGCTGTGTTTTATGACCCATGGGTTTAATATCCACATTGTTTTTTATAATGGTGCAGTCACGTTGGCGCCTTGGGCTTCAGGTGTGTTCTCTGAGCAGAAGTCTGCTTTTAAATCTCCTGAAAACCTTTTTTCACTTCGAATTTTTTCTACAAATATCAAATATTGTGCTACTCAGACACAGTTAAAGTATTGATTTGGAATTCAACACTCAACACCGTAACTAATGTGTGTGATTAAATCAGCCCACTTTAAACCAGAAACAACAGCAGAGAAAATACAGAAAACGTTATACCCATTATTGTAAAGACTAAGAATTTAATTGGGATTTAATTCAGATTTTAAATTAAAAACAAAACTTACATATTAGTGTTATAGTATGCAAACATAAATGAAGGCGGTATCAATTGTTCATAACAGGTTTCCCTTTTGGATAATTGATTAAATGTGTAATTTCTTTAAAATTATGGAAATAACAGCTTTAAAGCTCACGCTGAAATTAAATGTAAAAACAATCTTAAAATAATATACATGTTCTTAATTGTTTATATCTTTCTTTATTAGAATAAAATGATGTGCTAATTGCCTTGGCAGCAAACCTTTTTTTAATTAGATTAAGTCAACTGATTACTCAATTGACAGAAACATGTATTTTGTTTACCATCTCTCTTATTAAAACGTGAGGTCTTTTAATATCTGCTGTTGATTACTTACTGCTATACAAATATAGATGTAGCGAAGAGAGATAATGAAAAGTAAACATACAGCTCACTACCTGCTAATTTGATCCCTTCAATTATCCTTCTCTATTGCTCTTATCTCCCCTCCTCTCCTCCTTATATTCCCTACGTCACTATGGGACCTCAACACAGGAGGAAGAGTGAATAAAAAGAGTGAGACTGGAGCCAGACAGCAGCCAGAGGAAGGAGGAAAAACTTGACAGGCAGGGGGATGGAGATTAACGCAGGAGGAGGCACAGATTGGGAGGCAGAACGAGGAACTGAGATGGAAACAAACATTAACTTTTAATGCTCGTTATTGGAGGCAGGGGGAGGGATGGAGGCGGGAGGGGCGGGTGAGGAGCAGACAGTGCAGAGAGGAAGTAGACGGAGAGTGAGAGAGAAGGGGAGAGGAGTGAGAATAGGAGAGGAATGGAGGAGGGGGAGTCAGTAAAGGGGAGGGAGAGAGGCAGAGAGGTGGTGTGTCGGGAAGAGGCAGGGATCAATTCACACTGCTGATAATATTCCCTGGGTCAAGTCATGGAACATGACGGTGAGTCTTCTTCCTATATCATCAGCTGTATCCTTCTCTTCCTCTGTGATGTTGTCCATTGGCTTTCTGTGTGTCTGTTTATGTACCTAAAGGCATTGTGGGTACAGAGAGAGATTATTTCCTCTTTTCCCATTCTGTCATTTGTCACCTGTTAGCCGCTGATTGGTTTACGGGTAAAGTGTACGAACAAGCTGTACATCTTCAGCCTTTATATCGTGAGTTATGGACCAGCCGGCTAACAGTGTTTAGTTTGAAGTTAGCATTGTAAAGATCTCTCAGCTCAACAAATTGAAAAGGGAGTTATAGTGCATTTAAACATGAGTCAGCTTTGTCGGTTTTCCTACATCAGCTTATTTGAGTGCAACTGATGTTTTCACGGATGATTTGGCTTTCTCTGTCTCAGAAACGCAGAGTAGCTTTTTCTAATATTAACCTTTTTCATGAATTTAAATAAACAAATCGCGCCATATATCAATGAGAACAAAACACAGTCATGCATTATGTACAGGAACACTACCTTAAAAACATAAGCAACAAAGCTGTGTGCAATATTAATAAGATGCTAATGCCGCTCCACTTAATGACATTAAGGTTGCCTATGTCTTCACTTAACCAAGCTTCTGTTGTGCTGTTAGTGCCAGTTTGGATACAGGAAGTTTGGCAATGCTTATGAAACAATGGTAATTGTGTGTTAGTAACTTCAAAAGAACCTATTGGTTTTGTTAGTCTGCCCAAAGTTAAAATATGTTATTATAATTTCTCCTTTGGCTTAGAAAAACCCATGGCAGTAACTCTAACTGTAATATGTTCACTAATAGGTGGCTGTGATGTATTAGACTAAATGACAAGTATACGTTGATGCATTGGTTAATGTAACCATCTGGAGGAGCCAGGCAGGCAATATCGGGCCTATACGTTATCTAATATATTTACTGTTTACTGGGGTTGTCATAACAAGTCAATAGGCAAAATTCCTCTGTTGCTATGTGTTAATAAATAAAGCCAGACATTTGGGGCCGAGATAATGTTTAGACTCAAGTTGTTTTTTTATTAATTGTTGTCCCAGGTAGGATTTACGGCAATATATTCAATTTAATCTTCACTCCTAAGTGTTTGCGTTATTGGAGATGTGGCCATGGTATTGGATGGGGACATGACATAGTATTGCTTTTGGGAATTTGTGAAACAGTATTTTGCAAAGCCAAGCAGCATTTCTAAGTGCGCCAATTGCATTTGCATGTTATGTTATGGTTGGCTATTGTTTGCATGCGTTGTTGCTCACTGTTGATTGTCATATTTTATGTGCGTGAACATTCAAAAGACACTGCTGATACGACTCAATCGGCCTCATGCAGAAAGCGATATAAGAAAGGAAAGTACCATTTGAGTAATAGGAGCTCTTTAAAAATAATATTACTCCTAAATTCAGGTGAAGCTTTTTCAGCTGTTTAGTTTTCAAGTGTCTTTGTTTATCTCTCTCCGACACTCATTTGGTTTGATATGACTGCCCTGTCAAAACAACATACTTCTAGCTTGGCACAGTGATTTACTTGTTATGCAGGTTTTAGGCACTTCCCCCCCCCTCATGTTCATCTTGTTCTAATGTTGTATAATGTTATCTTGTCTGGCTTATCTACACATCTGATTGCATGAGTAAGATTGCCTTTTTCAGTAATTACTGTAAATATTGAATGAATGTGTCAAAACTGAAAAAAGGGTAGTTTGGTTCTGGGTGAGACCTCTGGAGCCACAGTCTGGTTACAAACCTCAGTCAGTTCAAGCTCGCTGGAAGTTGGCAAAAGCAATAATCATCAACATTTGGCGAAACAAACCTTGCCAAGTCTTCATTTAGTCAAACAAATCCTAAATAGGATCACTTGACACAATACAGAAAACATAACTGATGTTGGACAGCTGTTTCCAACTGACTCCAGTAAACCTTCACAGACATGGACTTATAAATCATAGATCAAAGAATATAAAGGTGTTTAGATAAGTCAATCAATCAATCAATCAATCAATCAATCAATCAATCAATCAATCAATCAATCAATCAATGTTTATTTATATAGCCCAATATCACAAATGTTACATTTGTCTCAGTGGTCTTCACAGTGTGTACAGAATATCAGTATGACAATACGACACCCTCTGTCCTTAGACCCTCACATCGTACAAGGAAAAACTTCCAAAGAAAACCCAGTTTAAAGGGAAAAATGGGAGAAACCTCAGGGAGAGCAACAGAGGAGGGATCCCTCTCCCAGGACGGACAGACGTGCAATAGATGCCGTGTGTAAATTGAAAAGATAATACATTTGCAACATAGGTAGTCCAAATGTTTGGAAATGCATGTGTGTATAATAGGAAGATGAATCCACGAGGATATCCATCCAGGACCTATGATCCAGGACCACAGCCACGACTCAAGATCCAGCGCTCGCGATCCAGGACACAGGACCGCAGGATCATCCATGACTCCGGATCCCAGCGTATATAGACACCAAAAAGAAAGACATTTGGGGAAGCTGGGTTAATCGGAACATGAGTGTACACGGGTATAGACAGAGAAAAGGAAGAAGTAAGATGTCCCCCGACAAACTAAGCCTATATCAGCAAAACTAGGGGCTGAATCTAATCAGCCCTAACTATAAGCTTTATCAAAAAAGAAGGTCTTAAGCGCTATCTTAAAAACGGATAGGGTGTCTGCCGCCCGAACACAAACTGGAAGCTGATTCCACAAATAAGAAAAGGCTCTGGCTCCCATTGTACTTTTAAAGATTCTAGGAACAACCAACAACCCTGCATTCTTGGAACGCAATGCCCTAGTAGGACAGTAGGGTATAATGAGTTCTTTAAGGTAAGATGGCGCCTGCCCATTAAGGGCTTTGTAGGCGAGAAGAAGAATTTTAAATTCTATCCTGTGTTCTATAGGGAGCCAGTGTAAGGCAGCCAGAACAGGAGTAATGTGGTCCCTTTTCCTAACTCTGGTCAGTACACGAGCCGCAGCATTTTGAATCAGCTGAAGCGACTTGATTGACTTCTTGGTACTCCCTGATAATAAAGAGTTACAATAATCCAGCCTAGAAGTAACAAATGCATGGACTAGTTTCTCTGCATCGTTTTGAGGCAAGATATGCCTGATTTTTTGCAATGTTACGTAGATGGAAGTAGGCGGTCCTTGAAATTGATTTTATGTGGGCGTTAAAGGATAAATCCTGATCAAATATAACACCAAGATTCCTTACAGTCTCACTGGAGGCCAAATTAATGCCATCCATAGTTAGTATGTCTTTAGATAATTTGTTTCGTAGATTCTTCGGGCCAAGTACAATAACTTCAGTTTTGGTCGTGTTTAACATCAAAAAGTTTAAGGTCATCCACGTTTTTAAGTCCTTAAGGCAGTCTTGAATTTTATTTAGATGATTAATTTCATCAGGCTTGATTGATAAATATAGTTGAGTATCATCCGCATAACAATGAAAGTTTACAGAATGATTCCTTATAATATTGCCTAACGGAAGCATATATAATGTGAACAAAATAGGTCCGAGCACTGAGCCCTGTGGCACTCCATGGCTAACTTTGGTTTGCGTGGAAGATTCATCGTTAACACGTACAAACTGAGAGCGTTCAGATAGATAGGACCTAAACCAGCCTAAAGCCTAAAGCAGTTCCCTGTATGCCAACTAAGTGCTCTAGTCTATGCAATAGGATATCATGGTCGATAGTATCAAATGCAGCACTAAGATCGAGCAAAACAAGAATAGAGACAAGTCCCTTGTCTGAGGCTATTAGAATATCATTTGTGACTTTAACCAGAGCTGTCTCTGTGCTATGATGTGTTCTAAAGCCAGACTGAAATTCTTCAAATAAATCATTGTTTTTTAAGTAATCACACAACTGTTTTGCGACCGCTTTCTCAAGAATTTTTGAGAGGAACGGAAGATTAGAAATAGGTCTATAGTTGGCTAAAACCTCTGGATCGAGGTTGTGCTTTTTAAGAAGCGGTTTTATCACTGCTACTTTGAATGATTGTGGAACATAGCCTGATAATAAAGACATATTCATAATATTTAATAAAGAAGTGCTAATTAATGGAAAAACTTCCTTCAACAGCTTAGTTGGAATTGGGTCTAACATGCACGTTGATGGTTTAGAAGAGAGAATCATTGAATGTAATTGTTCAAGGTTAATGGCTGAAAAGCATTCTAGTTTACTATCTAGTGTAATATTAGAACTTACGATTCCGGGAGCTGTTGATAACACTATATTGGTCGAAGGCAAGTGCATCCTACTGTTTATGTTTCCCATTTACTGACCTCTAATGACCTCAAATTACACATTCTTTTGTTTTCCTTGTGGAAAATGTGTATACTGATTTAGCTTTCACATTTCCCCTTTGCTTTTGAGGTTATTATATAAGACCCCATACTACAGTATCAATCTTTTCTCCAGCTCTGTCTGTCCCTGTCTCTGTCTCTCTCTTATTCTGTTTGTTTGGAGCTTGCTTTATCTCAAGCTCTCTCACTGCCTGTCTGGCAGGATGTCAACTATTGATTTATACAGGCAACATTTTAGCAATGATGGCAGCTTAAGGCTTGTGCCAAATAGAATACAACAAACAGGAGATCAGGTTTCAGACAAGCTGGCTGGCATACGTGAAGAGGAAGCAAAATGACAGTAACCACTGCTGCATTGTTTCAATCGAAGAAAAAATAAGGATAATGGCCTTTAATAGGGATGTACAGGTAATGAAGGACGAGAAAAGGGAAATAGTTGTGTTTGTAAGGAAGAATGATTGAACACTGGTTTGTTTTAGTTACTGTTTAAATGCTTCCTCTTACTGTATGCAGTGATCATGTGCAGGAAATTGTCCAATTTTAAGTTACAGTTTTACGTTATTATCAGCAGCCACAATCATTGTATTTTCTGTAAACAGATAAGCGATAATGTCTGTCAGTGATTTATATTTGGCGATCAAACTGTAAAAACATAAAGTCAGACCTATTAGAGCAGCAGAAGTGTTATGGGATTCATTTTCACATTAAAGACAATGAAGAATTATATTATTAAGCCTTTAAAATACGTATTGTGTTGCTCCTTCTTCTGCAATGGTTTGATTGCACAGGAATGTAGAATTACTGCTACCCAACTTCGTATATGGTCATTACATTTTGCGTGACAGTCTGAATACATAAAGCATGCACAGTACCTTTTACAACAATGGTTATGGACAAACCCTATGTCTTTACAAACTATGATTTGACAGGTTGTTTGCTGAGACCATTTAAGAGCAACGTAGTAGTTCCTCTCTGCTCTGCTTGCTGTGCTTGTGCAACAGACTCTGGTCCTTGCTGAGTCACACTTCACTGTTATGACAGTTTGATACAGACCGCCAGGGCCGTCCCTGGCCAACTTGGGCAATTGAGATTCGAAAATAATATGATCAAGTACTATTATGTCTGGATCTCTGTGTTTCATTAAAGCTTGGCTCTGTGTGTGTGTGTGTGTGTGTGTGTGGTGTGTGGTGTGTGTGTGTGTGTGTGTGTGTGTGTGTGTGGTGTGTGTGTGTGTGTGTGTGTGTGTGTGTGTGTGTGTGTGTGTGTGTGTGTGTGTGCGTGTGTGTGTGTGTGGAACGAGCCATTTTGGTGTGCGTGCGCGAAAACCGGTACCGGAGATCGTTGTTGTTAGCTTCTGGTGCTAGCGAGCTACGCTAACGGATATAAGGAGTTTTTTCAACAACAAAGTGGAGGAGAGTCCCTCTCCTGTCAGACTGAGAGACTCAGTGAGCTAAAGGACTCTCAGTGTTATCTCAGTGGGTCTCAAATGTTTTGGTCACCATTAATGTAAACAATTATTTCCGAGGCACACGTTTATATGATCATTATAGTTATACAAAAATAAGAGAATAAATTAAAAACAGGTATGAAATACTATATGACATTAAAAATGAATAAAGTTTAAAAGGGGAGTGATTTGTAAAATATCCATAAAGAAATAGTAATCTGTTTACAGTTCTGTGTTGAGAGATGTATCCATAGATCTCTTCATTTTGCTCTCAAAGTGCACCAGATTGATGCTTTTAACTTCAATATTTAAAAATCTTCCCGGGGGAGCTTGCCCCAGGACCCCCCTATGTGAGGTCCACACACCACCTATAAAAATAGCACTTTACCCCCTGCTTACCTATATGCCTCGAGCCTTCATGTAACAGTCCGCGGGTACACTGTGTGTGTGCATGGGGAGTGTTGCAGTAGAACATTCCCCTGTAGCGCTCAATGGGAAACCCTAAATGTTTGAGCACCCTCTATGAAACGTCAAGCTCCCCAAAATAAATCTCTGGCGCCGCCACTGAGCCTGACTTGTGTTGGGGGGGCCCGACTTTTTTTTTTCTCCAAAGGAGGGGCGAAAAAGTTTGAGAACCACTGAACTACACACACATTTCTATCAGTATTTCTCTGGGTTGTGGTTGACATGATGATGACTGTTAGGAGTTAAGGGGAGAGGCTGAGCATCACCATGAATGTGCAAATTGAATAAAAATGAATAAAAGGGGAACCATGTGGCTGGGGGGTGCGCGGAGAACTGCGCTGAGAACTGCGCACAAGCCGGACTCATGCCCCCTGCGCGAGGCCCCCTGCGCAATGTGAGGCCCCATGCAGCCTGTATGATCGGCCTGTAGGGAGGGACGGCCCTGCAGACCGTAATGGCGCAGAGATGTCTGCCCCTGACTCTTGAAAAGGTTAACTGCTCCATATACAGTTGCAAGAACAAGTATGTGAACCCTTTGGATTCTCCACACATAGCGTTGACTGTTCCTTCCAAACAACTCAACTTTGGTTTCATCTGTCCACAGAATATTTTGCCAGTAGTGCTGTGGAACATCCAGGTGCTCTTTTGCAAACTTCAAACGTGCAGCAATGTTTGTTCTGGACAGCAGTGGCTTCCTCCGTGGTGTCCTCCCATGAACTCCATTCTTGTTCAGTGTTTTACGTATCGTAGATTCGTCAACAGAGATGTTAGCATGTGCCAGAGATTTCTTTAAGTCTCTAGCTGACACTCTAGGATTCTTCTTCACCTCATTGAGCATTCTGCGCTGTGCTCTTGCAGTCATCTTTACAGGACGGCCACTCCTAGGGAGAGTAGCAACAGTGCTGAACTTTCTCCATTTATAGACAATGTGTCTTACCGTGGACTGATGACCATCAAGGCTTTTAGAGATACTTTTATAACCCTTTCCAGCTTTATGCAAGTCAACAATTCTTAATCGTAGGTCTTTTGTGCGAGGCATGGTTCACATCTGGCAATGCTTCTTAAGAATAGCAAATTCAAAACTGGTGTGTATTTTTTATAGAGCAGCTTTAACCAAACCACCTCCAATCTCGTCTCATTGGTTGGACTCCAGGTTGGCTGACTCCTGACTCCAATTAGCTCTTGAAGAAAGTCTTTAGCCTAGGGCAGGGGTGCCCAACCTTTTTTGAACCGAGAGCTACTTTTAAAGTTGCCAGTCTGCCAAGATCTACCAGTCCAAATCGAGAGGCGTAGCCATTACTGACTGCCAGGTAAATACACACTACTACTTGTATAAAACTGACCTTTAATACTCCATAAAATACTGCAGATCCTTTATTTTACCTCTTTCTAATCTACACCACATACAAGTATTTAACTGAAGTTACACAACAGTGTTGTTGATACAGAGTTGGAGTTTATTCACATGTCACATACTACAGTGGGTAATGTTTTCAAGAAACATTGAACAGTGCTGCCACATGACACAGGAAAAAAAGAAAAGACTGAACCCTTTCTTTGCCATTATATAAAAATAGTGTTGCTACAAAGTATAAATGAGGCTTACTAGTAATAAGACAACTCAGATCTGAAGCTACACAGGAATCTGCTGCCAAAGTGCAATAAAAAAGACAAAATTAATAGAATCAAACCCTTTTTTTGTTGCATTTTAGTCGAGTATAAAAGAAATGCCTTTTAAAATAGGATGCAGCAACACTAGTTTCTTAACCTGAATTGATAATAGACTATAATCAATTTAAGTTTGCATTCTTATACCATTTTGTACAATAATTATAATGAATAAGTTCAAACAAATTAAACTTACAGCTGATTAATAACGGTATCTAACTTGAGTTTTTATTAGATCAAAAACCTGTTGAAATGCTTCTGTTATTTTTACTGTCCCCAAAAGCGAGTCGGCGGGCCTCCAGGAAAGCTTCTTTCACAACTTCGCCGTCGTTGAAGACTTCATGTGTTTCGCAAGAACGTGACTGCCACGATAAGATGCTCTGGTAGCAGCCTTGCTCTTGTTGTTGGGCCTGGTGGAAATGGACTGCTGTGCATTTAGCCGTCCTTTCAGGCCCCTGCCCTTTTGGAGCGTAGGGCAGAATTAGGATGGAATTCCGTCTCGTAGCGTTTGAGCACTGTTTTGAAATGCCGTTCCTAAATTACCCTTCTTCGATAAAGCCACGCTCGCATTGCAGATGAGACAGATGGACTTTGAATTGGAATAGATACAAAATGATCATCCTCCCACTCGGAGTGAAAATGATATATTTTGGGCTTTTTTGCTTCTGCCATAATTGCGGTCTTGTGTGTGTGCAGACTGTCTCTCCTGTTGACACGGAGAACGTCAGCGAAATAGTGCCCACTGCCCAACAGCCACGCCCCCACACATGGGGTCACGCCGGCCAATCACAAAGCTTTGGTGCGTTCAAGTGCATTATTCTGGCACGGGAAGATTATTTTATAGGACATTAACGATAAAACAGAATATTGTTGTTCTATTTTTAGACACATCTCGCGATCGACTGGGAATCTCGCTGCGATCGACCGGTCGATCGCGATCGACTGGTTGGGCACCCCTGGCCTAGGGGTTCACATACTTTTTCCACCCTGCACTGTGAATGTTTACATGGTGTGTTCAACAAAAACATGAAAACATATTGTTTGTGTGGTATTAGTTTAAGCAGACTGTGTTTGTCTATTGTTGTGACTTAGATGAAGATCAGAACACATTTTATGACCAACTTATGCAGAAATCCAGGTAATTCCAAAGGGTTCACTTACTTTTTCTTGCAACTGTAACATGACAAATCCACTAGTGTAACCAAGTGCCTTCCTCTTTTTTAAGCAATCACTAAATGCTCCAAGTCAATTTAGTAAAGGCCTTAATGACAAACTCACACACACCCCTGTCCTTTGGATATGACAAGAATATGAGACTGTTCCCTGGTAGTCACTCAGTTTAATAAATAAATCAAGCGGACAGGGGAGAAAGGGTCTGAAAAGTACCACTTAAACAATTATTACCTCCTTGTTCCGCTGAGGCTTCTACTTAATATTTGATGACTCTTTTCCTTTGCCTCCTCCTCCACCTTCTTGTCCTCCTTCTCTCCTGTCTTTATTTTTGCTGTTCCAGCCAATAAAAAGGTCAGCCTCCCTCAGTTGATCTCTGTTATTTAGTGTCAGGGCAGACTTGCCTTCCTGAAAAGCGTCACATTTAGATACCAATTCCTGTACTGAGAGCATGGTGTCATATTGACTTTGGGTATATCTCCAAAGATCTCCATTTTGTATGTTGTATACAGATTTGCAGTAAAAGCATCAGATTGATTTAAGCTCAATACAGAGAGAGCTCTTCCCTGCATTCGTTTGATCAGTAAATGACACAGAGGAACAAGGAGTTTAAAGCAAAGAGGGTCAATAGTGATTTTGTGATCAGAAGTTCCCAAAGAAAACACATACATCAACATACAGTATTTTCTCTACTTGTGGGTTTCCTGGTTGAAAGCGTTGACCTTCCTGACTTTTCCATGCTCCTTCCATCTCTTTTCAGGTCAATATATTAAAGTGAATACAAGGGATTGTGGATTATCTTGTAAGTAACTAGTAAGGTATTATTTTAAGGTACACAGTGAAGAAAACGTTAACATTACTGAAATTCGTACACCATAGGAATTGAACACAGATTAACATATGAGCAAAATAAAAGAAGATTACATTTTTCTGATAAAAAAATTACCTTTCAAGGATCAGGGTGTATGATATAGTGCTATCTAGTGGTGAGGTTGCAGATTGCAAACAACTCAATACCCCTCCCATAACCCCTTCCCCTAAAACATGTATCATTTCTTCTGTTGCTATGAATATATATTTGTCAAAAAAAATACTCAAGTTGTCAGTATTTTGTTTTCCAGTGTTCAAGTATATTACTCGAATAAATGTACTCTTATTGGGTCAGGCCCTGATGCATTGCCATAAGTGTGTGTGTCAAAACGGGTAACCATCAAGCTGATCCATTATGACATGGCATAAATAATCACTACAGAAATAAGTGGTGTGCTTTGAGGAAGTATAACCCACCAAATTAACAAAAGTATTGAATTGGATTTGAACTGCATCCAACTCAATGATTAATGAATCATTGATTATCATCAGTCCCCAATAATATTGGAAGACTGATCAAGAGCCATCCTTAGATTCATCTCTGCTGATCTGAATGTCAACATCACAGTATTTTCCACAGTTTAACACAGGATCTATTAATAAGTGTTTAACGCCTCAAACAGGATGTTAACATTACGCTGCACAGCCTCAAATAATGCTGTTTACATACAGTAGGCTACATAGTGTATTGGCGGAATGGAAATGTAATAAAGGCCAGCAATTACTGGTTAATTAATAAAGGCGTAGACATTATGGACACAAACAAGAAACAACATATTTAAGATGTTTAAACAGTCGGGTAGAGGATACAAGAGAAGAAGAGGAACGTTTAAAGGGAGGAAAGGAAATGTTAAGGAATAAAACAGGAAATACAAAAGGTATACAGTGCCCCTAAAATAGATTCACAGGAGAGTAAAGGAGCACTATACCACATTGCATGATAACTGCTGCACTTATGTGGTCAATAATGTGATGTTGTGTGGACATTATGTTTCCTCTCAGTCCAGCTCACTTGTGTTTACATTGGCTTACAGACGCAATCACTCACAGATACACTATTCAGTCCATCATTGTATTTTATTATGTCCTGCTCCACCTATTCTTTCACAGGTGGAACAGTATCACAATAGCTACGTTTAATAAAAAACAGGAAATAAAAAATCAACTGCGCTTGATAGATACACAAATAGCAGTCTGGTGTTATAGAGCACGACGCAACATCCAGCCTCACACAGTCACTAGCATACAGATGACCGTGTTGAGTGGCTCTTTACAACAACGACTCCACAAGTGTGTGTGTGTGTGTGTGGTGTGTGGTGTGTGTGTGTGTGGTGTGTGTGTGTGGTGTGTGTGTGTGTGTGTGTGTGTGTGTGGTGGGTGTGTGTGTGTGTGTGTGGTGTGTGTGTGTAAAACAGAATGGCCATCTTCTCTCTTAATCCTTCTTGCTATCTTTATCTTGATTTCTTTCTATCTATCCTGTGTATCAATGAGTGCATGTGTATTGATTCATTAAGTGTTGCAATTATTACTGAAGCTGTGTTTTATGACCCATGGGTTTAATATCCACATTGTTTTTTATAATGGTGCAGTCACGTTGGCGCCTTGGGCTTCAGGTGTGTTCTCTGAGCAGAAGTCTGCTTTTAAATCTCCTGAAAACCTTTTTTCACTTCGAATTTTTTCTACAAATATCAAATATTGTGCTACTCAGACACAGTTAAAGTATTGATTTGGAATTCAACACTCAACACCGTAACTAATGTGTGTGATTAAATCAGCCCACTTTAAACCAGAAACAACAGCAGAGAAAATACAGAAAACGTTATACCCATTATTGTAAAGACTAAGAATTTAATTGGGATTTAATTCAGATTTTAAATTAAAAACAAAACTTACATATTAGTGTTATAGTATGCAAACATAAATGAAGGCGGTATCAATTGTTCATAACAGGTTTCCCTTTTGGATAATTGATTAAATGTGTAATTTCTTTAAAATTATGGAAATAACAGCTTTAAAGCTCACGCTGAAATTAAATGTAAAAACAATCTTAAAATAATATACATGTTCTTAATTGTTTATATCTTTCTTTATTAGAATAAAATGATGTGCTAATTGCCTTGGCAGCAAACCTTTTTTTAATTAGATTAAGTCAACTGATTACTCAATTGACAGAAACATGTATTTTGTTTACCATCTCTCTTATTAAAACGTGAGGTCTTTAATATCTGCTGTTGATTACTACTGCTATACAAATATAGATGTAGCGAAGAGAGATAATGAAAAGTAAACATACAGCTCACTACCTGCTAATTTGATCCCTTCAATTATCCTTCTCTATTGCTCTTATCTCCCCTCCTCTCCTCCTTATATTCCCTACGTCACTATGGGACCTCAACACAGGAGGAAGAGTGAATAAAAAGAGTGAGACTGGAGCCAGACAGCAGCCAGAGGAAGGAGGAAAAACTTGACAGGCAGGGGGATGGAGATTAACGCAGGAGGAGGCACAGATTGGGAGGCAGAACGAGGAACTGAGATGGAAACAAACATTAACTTTTAATGCTCGTTATTGGAGGCAGGGGGAGGGATGGAGGCGGGAGGGGCGGGTGAGGAGCAGACAGTGCAGAGAGGAAGTAGACGGAGAGTGAGAGAGAAGGGGAGAGGAGTGAGAATAGGAGAGGAATGGAGGAGGGGGAGTCAGTAAAGGGGAGGGAGAGAGGCAGAGAGGTGGTGTGTCGGGAAGAGGCAGGGATCAATTCACACTGCTGATAATATTCCCTGGGTCAAGTCATGGAACATGACGGTGAGTCTTCTTCCTATATCATCAGCTGTATCCTTCTCTTCCTCTGTGATGTTGTCCATTGGCTTTCTGTGTGTCTGTTTATGTACCTAAAGGCATTGTGGGTACAGAGAGAGATTATTTCCTCTTTTCCCATTCTGTCATTTGTCACCTGTTAGCCGCTGATTGGTTTACGGGTAAAGTGTACGAACAAGCTGTACATCTTCAGCCTTTATATCGTGAGTTATGGACCAGCCGGCTAACAGTGTTTAGTTTGAAGTTAGCATTGTAAAGATCTCTCAGCTCAACAAATTGAAAAGGGAGTTATAGTGCATTTAAACATGAGTCAGCTTTGTCGGTTTTCCTACATCAGCTTATTTGAGTGCAACTGATGTTTTCACGGATGATTTGGCTTTCTCTGTCTCAGAAACGCAGAGTAGCTTTTTCTAATATTAACCTTTTTCATGAATTTAAATAAACAAATCGCGCCATATATCAATGAGAACAAAACACAGTCATGCATTATGTACAGGAACACTACCTTAAAAACATAAGCAACAAAGCTGTGTGCAATATTAATAAGATGCTAATGCCGCTCCACTTAATGACATTAAGGTTGCCTATGTCTTCACTTAACCAAGCTTCTGTTGTGCTGTTAGTGCCAGTTTGGATACAGGAAGTTTGGCAATGCTTATGAAACAATGGTAATTGTGTGTTAGTAACTTCAAAAGAACCTATTGGTTTTGTTAGTCTGCCCAAAGTTAAAATATGTTATTATAATTTCTCCTTTGGCTTAGAAAAACCCATGGCAGTAACTCTAACTGTAATATGTTCACTAATAGGTGGCTGTGATGTATTAGACTAAATGACAAGTATACGTTGATGCATTGGTTAATGTAACCATCTGGAGGAGCCAGGCAGGCAATATCGGGCCTATACGTTATCTAATATATTTACTGTTTACTGGGGTTGTCATAACAAGTCAATAGGCAAAATTCCTCTGTTGCTATGTGTTAATAAATAAAGCCAGACATTTGGGGCCGAGATAATGTTTAGACTCAAGTTGTTTTTTTATTAATTGTTGTCCCAGGTAGGATTTACGGCAATATATTCAATTTAATCTTCACTCCTAAGTGTTTGCGTTATTGGAGATGTGGCCATGGTATTGGATGGGGACATGACATAGTATTGCTTTTGGGAATTTGTGAAACAGTATTTTGCAAAGCCAAGCAGCATTTCTAAGTGCGCCAATTGCATTTGCATGTTATGTTATGGTTGGCTATTGTTTGCATGCGTTGTTGCTCACTGTTGATTGTCATATTTTATGTGCGTGAACATTCAAAAGACACTGCTGATACGACTCAATCGGCCTCATGCAGAAAGCGATATAAGAAAGGAAAGTACCATTTGAGTAATAGGAGCTCTTTAAAAATAATATTACTCCTAAATTCAGGTGAAGCTTTTTCAGCTGTTTAGTTTTCAAGTGTCTTTGTTTATCTCTCTCCGACACTCATTTGGTTTGATATGACTGCCCTGTCAAAACAACATACTTCTAGCTTGGCACAGTGATTTACTTGTTATGCAGGTTTTAGGCACTTCCCCCCCCCTCATGTTCATCTTGTTCTAATGTTGTATAATGTTATCTTGTCTGCTTATCTACACATCTGATTGCATGAGTAAGATTGCCTTTTCAGTAATTACTGTAAATATTGAATGAATGTGTCAAAACTGAAAAAATGGTAGTTTTGGTTCTGGGTGAGACCTCTGGAGCCACAGTCTGGTTACAAACCTCAGTCAGTTCAAGCTCGCTGGAAGTTGGCAAAAGCAATAATCATCAACATTTGGCGAAACAAACCTTGCCAAGTATTCATTTAGTCAAACAAATCTAAATAGGGATCACTTGACACAATACAGAAAACATAACTGATGTTGTGACAGCTGTTTCCACTGACTCCAGTAAACCTTCACAGACAGGGACTTATAAATCATAATCAAAGAATATAAAGGTGTTTAGATAAGTCAATCAAATGCAATCAATCAATCAATCAATCAATCAATCCAATCAATCAATCAAATCAATCATCAATGTTTTTATATATAGCCCAATATCACAAATGTTACATTTGTCTCAGTGGTCTTCACGTGTGTACAGAATATCAGTATGACAATACGACACCCTCTGTCCTTAGACCCTACACATCGTACAAGGAAAAACTTCCAAAGAAAACCCAGTTTAAAGGAAAATGGAGAAACCATCAGGGAGAGCAACAGAGAGGGATCCTCTCCCGGAGCGACAGCCGTGCAATAGATGCCGTGTATTGTAAATGGAAAAGATAATACATTGTGCAACATAGTAGTCCAAATGTTTTGGAAATGCATTGTATTGTATAATAGGAAGATGAATCCACGAGATATCCATCCAGGACCTATGATCCAGGACGCACAGCCACGACTCAAGATCCAGGCTACGCGATCCAGGACACAGGACCGGCAGGATCATCCATGACTCCGGATCCCAGCGTATATAGACACCAAAAGAAAGACATTTGGGGAAGCTGGGTTAATCGGAACATGAGTGTACAGCGGGTATAGACAGAGAAAAGGAAGAAGTAAGATGTCCCCCGACAAACTAAGCCTATATCAGCAAAACTAGGGGCTGAATCTAATCAGCCCTAACTATAAGCTTTATCAAAAAAGAAGGTCTTAAGCGCTATCTAAAAACGGATAGGGTGTCTGCCCGCCCGAACACAAACTGGAAGCTGATTCCACAAATAAGAAAAGGCTCTTGCTCCATTGTACTTTTCAAGGATTCTAGGAACAACCAACAACCTGCATTACTTGGAACGCAATGACCTAGTAGGACAGTAGGGTATAATGAGTTCTTTAAGGTAAGATGGCGCCTGCCCATTAGGGCTTTGTAGTGCGAGAAGAAGAAATTTTAAATTCTATCCTGTGTTCTATAGGGATGCCAGTGTAAGGCAGCCAGAACAGTAGTAATGTGGTCTCCTTTTCCTAAACTCTGGTCAGTACACGAGCCGCAGCATTTTGAATCAGCTGAAGCGACTTGATGACTCTTGGTACTCACCTGATAATTAAAGAGTTACAATAATCCAGCTAGAAGTAACAAATGCATGGACTAGTTTCTCTGCATCGTTTTGAGGCAAGATATGCCTGATTTTTGCAATGTTACGTAGATGGAAGTATGGCGGGTCCTTGAAATTGATTTTATGTGGGCGTTAAAGGATAAATCCTGATCAAATATAACACCAAGATTCCTTACAGTCTCACTGGAGGCCAAATTAATGCCATCCATAGTTAGTATGTCTTTAGATAATTTGTTTCGTAGATTCTTCGGGCCAAGTACAATAACTTCAGTTTTGGTCGTGTTTAACATCAAAAAGTTTAAGGTCATCCACGTTTTTAAGTCCTTAAGGCAGTCTTGAATTTTATTTAGATGATTAATTTCATCAGGCTTGATTGATAAATATAGTTGAGTATCATCCGCATAACAATGAAAGTTTACAGAATGATTCCTTATAATATTGCCTAACGGAAGCATATATAATGTGAACAAAATAGGTCCGAGCACTGAGCCCTGTGGCACTCCATGGCTAACTTGGTTTGCGTGGAAGATTCATCGTTAACACGTACAAACTGAGAGCGTTCAGATAGATAGGACCTAAACCAGCCTAAAGCCTAAAGCAGTTCCCTGTATGCCAACTAAGTGCTCTAGTCTATGCAATAGGATATCATGGTCGATAGTATCAAATGCAGCACTAAGATCGAGCAAAACAAGAATAGAGACAAGTCCCTTGTCTGAGGCTATTAGAATATCATTTGTGACTTTAACCAGAGCTGTCTCTGTGCTATGATGTGTTCTAAAGCCAGACTGAAATTCTTCAAATAAATCATTGTTTTTTTAAGTAATCACACAACTGTTTTGCGACCGCTTTCTCAAGAATTTTTGAGAGGAACGGAAGATTAGAAATAGGTCTATAGTTGGCTAAAACCTCTGGATCGAGGTTGTGCTTTTTAAGAAGCGGTTTTATCACTGCTACTTTGAATGATTGTGGAACATAGCCTGATAATAAAGACATATTCATAATATTTAATAAAGAAGTGCTAATTAATGGAAAAACTTCCTTCAACAGCTTAGTTGGAATTGGGTCTAACATGCACGTTGATGGTTTAGAAGAGAGAATCATTGAATGTAATTGTTCAAGGTTAATGGCTGAAAAGCATTCTAGTTTACTATCTAGTGTAATATTAGAACTTACGATTCCGGGAGCTGTTGATAACACTATATTGGTCGAAGGCAAGTGCATCCTACTGTTTATGTTTCCCATTTACTGACCTCTAATGACCTCAAATTACACATTCTTTTGTTTTCCTTGTGGAAAATGTGTATACTGATTTAGCTTTCACATTTCCCCTTTGCTTTTGAGGTTATTATATAAGACCCCATACTACAGTATCAATCTTTTCTCCAGCTCTGTCTGTCCCTGTCTCTGTCTCTCTCTTATTCTGTTTGTTTGGAGCTTGCTTTATCTCAAGCTCTCTCACTGCCTGTCTGGCAGGATGTCAACTATTGATTTATACAGGCAACATTTTAGCAATGATGGCAGCTTAAGGCTTGTGCCAAATAGAATACAACAAACAGGAGATCAGGTTTCAGACAAGCTGGCTGGCATACGTGAAGAGGAAGCAAAATGACAGTAACCACTGCTGCATTGTTTCAATCGAAGAAAAAATAAGGATAATGGCCTTTAATAGGGATGTACAGGTAATGAAGGACGAGAAAAGGGAAATAGTTGTGTTTGTAAGGAAGAATGATTGAACACTGGTTTGTTTTAGTTACTGTTTAAATGCTTCCTCTTACTGTATGCAGTGATCATGTGCAGGAAATTGTCCAATTTTAAGTTACAGTTTTACGTTATTATCAGCAGCCACAATCATTGTATTTTCTGTAAACAGATAAGCGATAAATGTCTGTCAGTGATTTATATTTGGCGATCAAACTGTAAAAACATAAAGTCAGACCTATTTAGAGCAGCAGAAGTGTTATGGGATTCATTTTCACATTAAAGACAATGAAGAATTATATTATTAAGCCTTTAAAATACGTATTGTGTTGCTCCTTCTTCTGCAATGGTTTGATTGCACAGGAATGTAGAATTACTGCTACCAACTTCGTATATGGTCATTACATTTTGCGTGACAGTCTGAATACATAAAGCATGCACAGTACCTTTTACAACAATGGTTATGGACAAACCCTATGTCTTTACAAACTATGATTTGACAGGTTGTTTGCTGAGACCATTTAAGAGCAACGTAGTAGTTCCTCTCTGCTCTGCTTGCTGTGCTTGTGCAACAGACTCTGGTCCTTGCTGAGTCACACTTCACTGTTATGACAGTTTGATACAGACCGCCAGGGCCGTCCCTGGCCAACTTGGGCATTGAGATTCGAAAATAATATGATACAGTACTATTATGTCTGGATCTCTGTGTTTCATTAAAGCTTGGCTCTGTGTGTGTGTGTGTGTGTGTGTGTGTGTGTGTGTGTGTGTGTGTGTTGTGTGTGTGTGTGTGTGTGTGTGTGTGTGTGTGTGTGTGTGTGTGTGTGTGTGTGTGTGTGTGTGTGTGTGTGTGTGTGCGTGTGTGTGTGTGTGGAACGAGCCATTTTGTGTGCGTGCGCGAAAAACCGGTACCGGAGATCGTTGTTGTTAGCTTCTGGTGCTAGCGAGCTACGCTAACGGATATAAGGAGTTTTTTCAACAACAAAGTGGAGGAGAGTCCTCTCCTGTCAGACTGAGAGACTCAGTGAGCTAAAGGACTCTCAGTGTTATCTCAGTGGGTCTCAAATGTTTTGGTCACCATTAATGTAAACAATTATTTCCGAGGCACACGTTTATATGATCATTATAGTTATACAAAAATAAGAGAATAAATTAAAAACAGGTATGAAATACTATATGACATTAAAAAATGAATAAAGTTTAAAAGGGGAGTGATTTGTAAAATATCCATAAAGAAATAGTAAATCTGTTTACAGTTCTGTGTTGAGAGATGTATCCATAGATCTCTTCATTTTGCTCTCAAAGTGCACCAGATTGATGCTTTTAACTTCAATATTTAAAAATCTTCCCGGGGGAGCTTGCCCCAGGACCCCCCTATGTGAGGTCCACACACCACCTATAAAAATAGCACTTTACCCCTGCTTACCTATATGCCTCGAGCCTTCATTGTAACAGTCGCGGGTACACTGTGTGTGTGCATGGGGAGTGTTGCAGTAGAACATTCCCCTGTAGCGCTCAATGGGAAACCCTAAATGTTTGAGCACCCTCTATGAAACGTCAAGCTCCCCAAAATAAATCTCTGGCGCCGCCACTGAGCCTGACTTGTGTTGGGGGGGCCCGACTTTTTTTTTTCTCCAAAGGAGGGGCGAAAAAGTTTGAGAACCACTGAACTACACACACATTTCTATCAGTATTTCTCTGGGTTGTGGTTGACATGATGATGACTGTTAGGAGTTAAGGGGAGAGGCTGAGCATCACC
Source organism: Pseudochaenichthys georgianus (assembly GCF_902827115.2). NCBI lineage: Eukaryota > Metazoa > Chordata > Actinopteri > Perciformes > Channichthyidae > Pseudochaenichthys > Pseudochaenichthys georgianus. The sequence goes on from NC_047517.1 coordinate 31,070,754, forward strand.
ATGAAATGTGCAAATTGAATAAAAATGAATAAAAGGGGAAACAATGTGGCTGGGGGGTGCGCGGAGAACTGCGCTGAGAACTGCGCACAAGCCGGACTCATGCCCCCTGCGCGAGGCCCCCTGCGCAATGTGAGGCCCCATGCAGCCTGTATGATCGGCCTGTAGGGAGGGACGGCCCTGCAGACCGTAATGGCGCAGAGATGTCTGCCCCTGACTCTTGAAAAGGTTAACTGCTCCATATACAGTTGCAAGAACAAGTATGTGAACCCTTTGGATTCTCCACACATAGCGTTGACTGTTCCTTCCAAACAACTCAACTTTGGTTTCATCTGTCCACAGAATATTTTGCCAGTAGTGCTGTGGAACATCCAGGTGCTCTTTTGCAAACTTCAAACGTGCAGCAATGTTTGTTCTGGACAGCAGTGGCTTCCTCCGTGGTGTCCTCCCATGAACTCCATTCTTGTTCAGTGTTTTACGTATCGTAGATTCGTCAACAGAGATGTTAGCATGTGCCAGAGATTTCTTTAAGTCTCTAGCTGACACTCTAGGATTCTTCTTCACCTCATTGAGCATTCTGCGCTGTGCTCTTGCAGTCATCTTTACAGGACGGCCACTCCTAGGGAGAGTAGCAACAGTGCTGAACTTTCTCCATTTATAGACAATGTGTCTTACCGTGGACTGATGACCATCAAGGCTTTTAGAGATACTTTTATAACCCTTTCCAGCTTTATGCAAGTCAACAATTCTTAATCGTAGGTCTTTTGTGCGAGGCATGGTTCACATCTGGCAATGCTTCTTAAGAATAGCAAATTCAAAACTGGTGTGTATTTTTTATAGAGCAGCTTTAACCAACACCTCCAATCTCGTCTCATTGGTTGGACTCCAGGTTGGCTGACTCCTGACTCCAATTAGCTCTTGAAGAAGTCTTTAGCCTAGGGCAGGGGTGCCCAACCTTTTTTGAACCGAGAGCTACTTTTAAAGTTGCCAGTCTGCCAAGATCTACCAGTCCAAATAGAGAGGCGTAGCCATTACTGACTGCCAGGTAAATACACACTACTACTTGTATAAAACTGACCTTTAATACTCCATAAAATACTGCAGATCCTTTATTTTACCTCTTTCTAATCTACACACATACAAGTATTTAACTGAAGTTACACAACAGTGTTGTTGATACAGAGTTGGAGTTTATTCACATGTCACATACTACAGTGGGTAATGTTTTCAAGAAACATTGAACAGTGCTGCCACATGACACAGGAAAAAAAGAAAAGACTGAACCCTTTCTTTGCCATTATATAAAAATAGTGTTGCTACAAAAGTATAAATGAGGCTTACTAGTAATAAGACAACTCAGATCTGAAGCTACACAGGAATCTGCTGCCAAAGTGCAATAAAAAAGACAAAATTAATAGAATCAAACCCTTTTTTTGTTGCATTTTAGTCGAGTATAAAAAGAAATGCCTTTTAAAATAGGATGCAAGCAACACTAGTTTCTTAACCTGAATTGATAATAGACTATAATCAATTTAAGTTTGCATTCTTATACCATTTTGTACAATAATTATAATGAATAAGTTCAAACAAATTAAAACTTACAGCTGATTAATAACGGTATCTAACTTGAGTTTTTATTAGATCAAAAACCTGTTGAAATGCTTCTGTTATTTTTACTGTCCCCAAAAGCGAGTCGGCGGCCTCCAGGAAAGCTTCTTTCACAACTTCGCCGTCGTTGAAAGACTTCATGTGTTTCGCAAGAACGTGACTGCCACGATAAGATGCTCTGGTAGCAGCCTTGCTCTTGTTGTTGGGCCTGGTGGAAATGGACTGCTGTGCATTTAGCCGTCCTTTCAGGCCCCTGCCCTTTTGGAGCGTAGGGCAGAATTAGGATGGAATTCCGTCTCGTAGCGTTTGAGCACTGTTTTGAAATGCCGTTCCTAAATTACCCTTCTTCGATAAAGCCACGCTCGCATTGCAGATGAGACAGATGGACTTTGAATTGGAATAGATACAAAATGATCATCCTCCCACTCGGAGTGAAAATGATATATTTTGGGCTTTTTTGCTTCTGCCATAATTGCGGTCTTGTGTGTGTGCAGACTGTCTCTCCTGTTGACACGGAGAACGTCAGCGAAATAGTGCCCACTGCCCAACAGCCACGCCCCCACACATGGGGTCACGCCGGCCAATCACAAAGCTTTGGTGCGTTCAAGTGCATTATTCTGGCACGGGAAGATTATTTTATAGGACATTAACGATAAAACAGAATATTGTTGTTCTATTTTTAGACACATCTCGCGATCGACTGGGAATCTCGCTGCGATCGACCGGTCGATCGCGATCGACTGGTTGGGCACCCCTGGCCTAGGGGTTCACATACTTTTTCCACCCTGCACTGTGAATGTTTACATGGTGTGTTCAACAAAAACATGAAAACATATTGTTTGTGTGGTATTAGTTTAAGCAGACTGTGTTTGTCTATTGTTGTGACTTAGATGAAGATCAGAACACATTTTATGACCAACTTATGCAGAAATCCAGGTAATTCCAAAGGGTTCACTTACTTTTTCTTGCAACTGTAACATGACAAATCCACTAGTGTAACCAAGTGCCTTCCTCTTTTTTAAGCAATCACTAAATGCTCCAAGTCAATTTAGTAAAGGCCTTAATGACAAACTCACACACACCCCTGTCCTTTGGATATGACAAGAATATGAGACTGTTCCCTGGTAGTCACTCAGTTTAATAAATAAATCAAGCGGACAGGGGAGAAAGGGTCTGAAAAGTACCACTTAAACAATTATTACCTCCTTGTTCCGCTGAGGCTTCTACTTAATATTTGATGACTCTTTTCCTTTGCCTCCTCCTCCACCTTCTTGTCCTCCTTCTCTCCTGTCTTTATTTTTGCTGTTCCAGCCAATAAAAAGGTCAGCCTCCCTCAGTTGATCTCTGTTATTTAGTGTCAGGGCAGACTTGCCTTCCTGAAAAGCGTCACATTTAGATACCAATTCCTGTACTGAGAGCATGGTGTCATATTGACTTTGGGTATATCTCCAAAGATCTCCATTTTGTATGTTGTATACAGATTTGCAGTAAAAGCATCAGATTGATTTAAGCTCAATACAGAGAGAGCTCTTCCCTGCATTCGTTTGATCAGTAAATGACACAGAGGAACAAGGAGTTTAAAGCAAAGAGGGTCAATAGTGATTTTGTGATCAGAAGTTCCCAAAGAAAACACATACATCAACATACAGTATTTTCTCTACTTGTGGGTTTCCTGGTTGAAAGCGTTGACCTTCCTGACTTTTCCATGCTCCTTCCATCTCTTTTCAGGTCAATATATTAAAGTGAATACAAGGGATTGTGGATTATCTTGTAAGTAACTAGTAAGGTATTATTTTAAGGTACACAGTGAAGAAAACGTTAACATTACTGAAATTCGTACACCATAGGAATTGAACACAGATTAACATATGAGCAAAATAAAAGAAGATTACATTTTTCTGATAAAAAAATTACCTTTCAAGGATCAGGGTGTATGATATAGTGCTATCTAGTGGTGAGGTTGCAGATTGCAAACAACTCAATACCCCTCCCATAACCCCTTCCCCTAAAACATGTATCATTTCTTCTGTTGCTATGAATATATATTTGTCAAAAAAAATACTCAAGTTGTCAGTATTTTGTTTTCCAGTGTTCAAGTATATTACTCGAATAAATGTACTCTTATTGGGTCAGGCCCTGATGCATTGCCATAAGTGTGTGTGTCAAAACGGGTAACCATCAAGCTGATCCATTATGACATGGCATATAATAATCACTACAGAAATAAGTGGTGTGCTTTGAGGAAGTATAACCCACCAAATTAACAAAAGTATTGAATTGGATTTGAACTGCATCCAACTCAATGATTAATGAATCATTGATTATCATCAGTCCCCAATAATATTGGAAGACTGATCAAGAGCCATCCTTAGATTCATCTCTGCTGATCTGAATGTCAACATCACAGTATTTTCCACAGTTTAACACAGGAGCTTCCAATAAAGTCAGTATATATCAAGTTAATGACATTACAGTAGCTCCCAGTCGATACTAACACAGTCACTTTCCTGCGTTTACTTTACTAAGTACTCCCGTCCTCCTGTCCTGTCTTTTTCCTTTAATGGCTTTCTTCCTGTCTCAATTATTCACTTCCATCTCATTCACTAACAACCCTGTTAGATTGCAGTCATTATTGCAGCTTCCAGGTGTGACAGTATACGGCTTGCATTATTGTATGCTCCAAACAAAAGTTGATTTGGAGTCTTTGCAAAGGCTTTAACCTGCTATCAAGTATTATGCCCCAAATTCATTAAATATAATCAAGGTAATTTTGTTTATATTGTCAGTGTTAGTCACAATGTGCACATGTAGAAAAACAGCCAATCATATGATGTTGTTCACCTATTGCAGATGAGTCAGACGACTGTATTAAGAGGTGGTGAGTGAGGTTGTGCAAACTAATTAAATAACTCCGGTCTGTACACATTGCTGCAGGAGCTAAATGCGGTTCTTCATTTTTGATTGCCCTATTTTCCCTCAGATGATATTACCAATTCTTTTTTTTTTGCAAAGAGCTTGCTGCTGGCTTTATTCTTTCTATAACAGCAATACATAGCATAATGTGTCTGTGATGTAATTATATATTATCTTATTCCGTATGTGTTTTCTTGAGTGCAGCTGTTATCACTAGATGGCAGTGTTGGAAAATAACTTTACTTCCAGATAAGGCAAGTTTGATTTCTTTTTGGGTGTGTGTGTGTGTGTGTGTGTGTGTGTGTGTGTGTGTGTGTGTGTGTGTGTGTGTGTGTGTGTGTGTGTGTGTGTGTGTGTGTGTGTGTGTGTGTGTGTGTGTGTGTGTGTGTGTGTGTGTGTGTGTGTGTGTGTGTGTGTTACACTGACTGCCAAATTCTGGCTGGCTGGTTTTTGAAAGGCATCAACTGACTTTTTGGACAGTTAACAGAAAACTCTCTCTCTCATAAACACACACACACACACACACACACACACACACACACACACACACACACACACACACACACACACACACACACACACACACACACACACACACACACACACACACACACACACACACACACACACACACACACACACACACACACACACACACACACACACACACACACACACACACTGTCTGGGGCAGGTTGGTTTGCCAGAAGAAGTTGTAAGATGTCTAACATTAAACCAAGCATATTCGTCTTGCATAAGACACAAACGTATTTGGGACAGGATGTAACAGAAACAGAAAGTCATATATAAAGTCATATTTAAATAGGGATTACATGTTAAATATAAGAACATTATTTCAAACTAAATATCATTTTTGGACTGTGCAATTTAATTTCATCCCTCTGGCCTCTGTACCTTGTACTAAAATGTCATACAACAAACGCTTAATTGAAGAAAACAAAGGATTGAATCAGCATTACATCATAGCTTTTACTCTACAGCACTATCATACCTCCATCCCTCTTATCTCTTTCTGTTTCAACGGACACGGAGTGAGTCTATTTGTGGATCTCTGTGTAATATCCTTTGCAAGTCTGCACTACAGGCTGTACAGTGTGAAAACTGAACACTCACAAATACTGTTTTGCTGTTATAAAACTATCAGAAATAAGTAAAACTACTTGTTCTGCTCTTAAATGTTCCCAGTGACTGAGGTAGTATTACCTATGGGTAGACGGAATGACACTGACACCAAAACTCATGAAGTTCCTCTTTGTTTATCTTTTTAACAGTTATTTATTATAACAATATAAGATTTTTCGCAGGCAGCATTTTGAGTTTCAGCTCCTGTATATAGGCCGCAGTTTGGAAATGTCGTCCAGTGGTTTCCAGCGCAGCGGTCAGTCCACTCCATATTTTGTTTGTGTGGTTGTTGCTTAAGACTTGGTAAATGTACCCCTTTGGGCCTCTAACAATTATTTGAATGAAACCATCTGAGAATTTAAGAGGGAAAAGGCCCCAAAACAGACACTATAGTCTCAAGCCAATTGGTTGTATTGTTTGAGCTCATTTCTTTTAATATGATGTCTAAGTCGATAAAGACAACTTTTAAACTCCCCCCTAGGGTTTCCAAGTGGTATTACTGTTGGGGCCATTGTAGTAACGAAAACCTGATCACTTTTTGTTTTTCTCAGAGCCTAGCAACTACCAAAAACACAGGACACACTGCTTTTTGATCTACATTTACAGTGTTTTTTTCACCGTTAGCCATTTCCGATGCAGGGGATTTCAAAAGGGTAACTGGGGATAGCTTTACCAATAGCTACCTGGAAAGTAAAAGTGCTTTACTCTTCCTGTTCTGGTTTCACAATTGTTGAGATTTTTCCTTTGTGTCTTAAATTGAGCCGAGAGAATTGAATATGAAAGTGATGCTTAGGGCACCAATATTCATTTATTGAAAAGGACAACACACATTAATTGACATTTTTGTAAATGTGCCAGTGTAAGCCAGTTGGCTATTCAATTGCAGTCTGTTTGCGACATGTTTTGAAACCATAGCCCTACTGTGTTAGACAATTAGACACCTTAAAGACAGCAAAAGAAACAAAAAAATATATAATGAAAGCAAGACACATGTAGATCACTATTTTATCTGTAAATTAACAAGCAGGCCTACATTTTTCAAATAAATGAAGTAAACAACTATACCCAATTGAAGAAGTATTATGTAGAAATACAGGAAGTATAGGGAAAGGGAAAGTACTGTTACTTTGTAGGCAACACTTGAGTAAATGTTGTGGGCTTTTACTTACAAGTGGAGTAGTAGCCAACCTTTATATATTGCTTATTGATTTGAGGCTTTATTGTCATGTGCACAGTAGAAGTGTAGATATGACAATGAAACACTTAAGTCACAGGCTCCTCCAACAATGCAACATGAATATATAAGTATAGGACATAAAACAAATAAATCAAATTGGTAGATAAGCAGGCTTCAATATCTTAATACCTCCCTCACCGTGCATGGGGTAAGTGTATAAACTAGTGGCTGAACTGAAGGTGTCAGACCTCCTCACCCTGACGTTGACCCCAGCAGCGCCTCTAATCTGCAGCGAGGAATGAGAGGCAGTATTCAACTGCTCGCATGAGGAGGAGGCGGAGGAGGAGGAGGAGGAGGGAGGGGAAGTAACGACGTAGTAGCGACTCAGTCAGTCAGGGAACCAAAGTTTCCAGCGACTCAGACATCACGGTCTCAAACTTTTCTGAAATGCACTCCTCACTCGGCAGCTGCGAAGGGGATTTAAGCGGCGATAGGAGGCCGTGAACTCGGGTGTACTTTCTGCAGGGGCTCGGTCCGACCCGGAGAGTCTGAATATGGGTCAGACTGCTGTGTTAGCGGTGTCTCAGCCTGCGAGCGGTGAGTGTTATGTATGTATGTACATGGGATGTAATGTCCCCTGAAGTGATGTATACATGGTGTGTGTGTGTGTGTGTGTGTGTGTGTGTGTGTGTGTGCGCGCGCGCGCGTGTGTGTGTGTGTGACAAGAGGGAGGCACGTACACACATTCCGCTATTTGTATGTCAGGATGTCTGCTCATTTCTGCTTTCCTTTTATATATGTGACGCTTATTTCAAGGAAACTTCCCCACAGCTCAACTCAAACAAAGCGCGTTATGGGTTCATGCTAATTGTTGGTTAGCTGGTAGCAGTGGTGGGAAAAGTATTCATATTCTTTACTTGAGTTGAAGTAGGCTACTAATACCACACTGTTAACAAAGTCAATTTCAAGAAAAAGTACTGCATCAAGAGTAGGCTACTTGACTTGAGTAAAAGTAAGTACGATGAGGATAATGTAACTTTTAGTTACATAAATATGATGTTGGAGGGTGTAATCCATGTCAAATAATCCTACTTTTAAAGCAGTGTGTCAAAATATGGAATAACTCAATAAAACATAAAAGACTAAAAAGTACGACATTTGTTTCTAAAATGTAGTAGAAGTGTAAAGTAGTATACAATACAAATGTGTGATTAAGTACAGTCCTTGAGTAAATGCACTTAGTTACTTTCCATCACTGGCTACTAGCGGTGTTGTAAATGAATTAATACACTCTTGCATCATTACTATCTCTCTTTCCAAATGTTTCGCTTGTTGTGTTATCCAACTGTTGGAAAACTGCTGAAATACTCACTGTTAAAGCAGGCTACTTGTACGTTGTGTAATCAATTAGTTTCTACTGTGTAATGAAGTGCACTGTTTAGTTTATGTGCGTTTATGGATTTAGCAACCAGTTTGACATGAGTCCAAATGAACATCTTAGTTTTTTTCCTACTAGAGACCAGAAATTGACATGAGAGCTATTTGAAGCCTGTCTAACTCAATGCAATCTGGGTGGACTTGCATTTAATTCAAAGTTGACCAACACAACATCACGTTACAATCAACACTACTTATCTCTGTAAATACTCTGTAGCAAAGGTTATCTCTTATAGTTTAAGTTGCACATATCATTTTTATGTTGTCATCGTGTAAAGGCACTGTAGCTATCTGTAGGACTGCAGCTAGTACTTATTTATTTGTCTAACAAACACTTAAAGAAAGTACTTCGTTTTACAACTATGATATGAAACAGGAATGCAGCACATGTTTATAATTGAGCGGCTGGATCTACATATAAGGGCTCCAACAAGTTTTTACCTCATTGATTATTCTGCTGACTATCTTTTCAATTAATTGATTTGAGGTTTTTCCAGTAGAATGTCAGAAAATAGTGACAAATGACCACATCAATTTGAGCAAACACATGGACATGTCTTCAAAATGTCTTGTTTTTTTCCCACCAAAAATCCCCAATGATATCACTTGAACCTTTAATTGTCAAGTAAAAGCATCCTAGTGTTTCAGGTCTAGTTGTTATAGTTGTATTATCTATATTTCTGTCATTATTTCATGTTTTAAACATTAAAGTCGAAATATATAAAACAGCTCAATACACACCACATTAATATGAACCTCTGCTTTAGATGAACAGTTCATCAGTCAGTGTCAAATTACTTTCATATTTAGAGAACAACACATCAAAGTGTTATCCAATACTCCTTGATATCGATTGTCCAAGTTTCATTGGCATGAACTCGATGCTTTCAAAATATTTGTCCTCATTTGGTGTTATGATGATGGTGGGAGAGAGCGCTATAGTGTGAATAAAAAATGTGTTCAGTTGGATGGAGACCTGATCATTATTCTCCTGATTCAAATGATTATGTTGCTTGCTGGAAAAAACCCACATGGTCCGCTTCATAGCTGTTTTACAGCTTTTGATCATATAACATAACGTTCCCCAGCAAATGGAGTTAATCTGTTGTCATATCTGTCTCTCAGTCTGCAGAGGAAGATTGTGTCATGTGATCAAAGCGCTTGAGCAATATTATGCCCTTGTGGTGAGATGCTGTCTGTTGATGTTTGCAGGATAAAGAACTGTATGTACTAATGTATACATCTATGACAACATCAATCAGAAGTTGGCAAAATTCTTTAAGAAAAGCCAACCTGTTTTGATCATGGCTACAACATTACTCCAGTCTGTAACTGAAGTGTTAGAAGAAAAAAACCTGTGGATGAATCATGAAGCTTATGAAGCCTAAACATATAAAACACAAGACTACAGTTGCACATGAGAGTGTGAAAACCTCCACACTTGCAACTCATTTTTTGGCAATCTGTAGTCCTTTGTCTGTCAATGAGCAATACAAGTGCGCATTTCACATTTGTTAAACATTTTTATGGGAATGCTTTAAGGCAGAGAGGCACAGGAAGGGACGAAGGACTCCGGATGAAAACAACACTGAACATTTTTTATGACGCTGTCAGCATTTAGAGTAAAACGCAGACTGTTTTGTAGCTCACTTAAACCAACATGCATAGGAACCTGAGGCTGTAATTATGATCTATATGCAGTGCATGGCTGCATTATGGGTTACATTATGAGGCTGTGTTGTGATTTAAATGCTGAATGTACAGTGCTAATAGCAGGAGAGGAGTCGTATTGGAAGATCATCAACATAAAACGGATATCCTCCTAACGTTAATGACTTATGACGCTGCGTTTAAACACTATAAAGCTTCAGTTTCCTGTTTGATTACGTTATGGTCTGTTACTTAAGCCTAATTCAAGCTGCTACAGTAGGTCCTGTGAGTATCATGAGTTAAACAGTACTGTGCTTCTCTGGCCTATTGGAGAAAGAGTTGGAAGAAATGACCAAAGTGTTGAAACTTCAGCTAAAGCCCAGCGCCGCCCCTCCCTCTGCTCTCATCCAACACCTCTTTTTGCCTTTTTTTCCTTCCTAGTTTCTGCTTTCTTTCCCACATTTGTTTTGCCCCACCTCTGTTTCCACCTCTCACCTTCTTCTCCTCTTTTTTGTCTCTTTTTGCCTCTTTTTTTTCTCCCCCTTCCATCCCTCTTCCTCTGTTGGTGACGTCTGGTTCTTCCCTCCCCGGTGACTTGTAGTGAAGGAAGGAAGCCTCTCCCTTTCCCCTCCTCCTACACACATGTTCCTGCTATAACGTCTAACAAAACAGACAGGATTTGCCAAAATATATATGCACTTTAACCCTAACATTACTTCTGTTCTTCTACATGAATTAATAAAAGTTAACTTAATAAATCCTGTGTGTGACTTCTTCATTGTTGTGCCACAAGTTGAGTTCCTGATTATCCCACGCATTTCCACAGCTGCGATTTATCCAAATCCTGACTCACCCTTAGCATGACATTGCGAGTCATCTGTTACAAAAAGAAACGCCTCTGTGAAAAATAGTGTGGAATCGTGGAGGCGAGTCAGCAGTTTTATTGTGTAATAAAGTCCCTGAGTAATTGAGGTAGACTGAAGCTGCATTTCTTTGATTAAAAAGCTGTAGTCAGTATTATATTGCTTTTCTTGAACAGATCTGTCTTGCCTGGAATGCAGGATTGTAGTAAAACTGCAGATGTTTGCAGTTCTTTTTTCTAATGAATTGATTTTAATACTGGTAATTGACTTGCTGAAGCATATACAAAATGTTGTATTATTCAGCTAATCAATAAACTGAAGCTCTTATTTAATCTTTTCTTGTTGCCTCTTCGCTGAGGTTTACAGTATGTTTAATTTTAATTTGACTTACTGTAAGGCAAGGCAAGCCAAGTTTATTTATATAGCACTTTTCAACACAAGGCAATTCAAAGTGCTTTACAAAAAATGAAAGACATTAAGAAAATGGCATTTAAAATCAGTCATTAAAAAGAAAAGCTAATAAAATAAACATTAAAAGAAAAAATACATGGATAAAAGTTACAGTGCAGTCTAAGATATGAATAGTTCAATTAAAAGCAGCGACAAAAAGAAAAGTCTTTAGCCTGGATTTAAAAGTAGTCAGAGTTGCAGCGGACCTGCAGGTTTCTGGGAGTTTGTTCCAGATATTTGGAGCATAATAACTGAACGCTGCTTCTCCATGTTTAGTTCTGACTCTGGGGACAGAAAGTTGACCAGTCCCTGAAGACCTGAGAGATCTGGATGGTTCATCATTTAGCAGGAGGTCAGAAATGTATTTTGGGCCTAAACCATTCAGTGCTTTATAAACCAGCAGCAGTATTTTGAAATCTATTCTTTGACACACAGGAAGCCAGTGTAAAGACTTCAGAACAGGAGTGATGTGATCCACTTTCTTAGTGTTAGTGAGGACTCGAGCAGCGGCGTTCTGAATCAGCTGCAGCTTTCTAATAGATTTTTTAGTGAGACCTGTGAAGACACCATTGCAGTAGTCGAGTCTACTGAAGATAAAAGCATGGACAAGTTTTTCCAAATCCTGCTGTGACATTAGTCTTTTAATCCTAGATATGTTCTTTAGGTGATAGTAGGCTGATTTAGTAACTGTTTTAATGTGACTGTTGAAACTCAGGTCAGTGTCCATGACTACACCTAGATTTCTGGCTTTATCTGTTGTTTTGAACATTGCAGACTGAAGCTCAGCGCTAACTTTTATACATTCTGCCTTGGCTCCAAAAACCAATTTGTTTAATTGGAGAAAGTTCTGACACATCCAGTCATTGATTTGTTCAATGCACTTACTCAATGTTTGAATTGGAGCATAGTCTCCTGGTGAAATTGTTACGTAAATTTGTGTGTCATCCGCATAGCTATGGTAACTTATTTTGTTGTTCTTCATTATCTGAGCCAGTGGTAGCATGTCGACGTTAAAGAGAAGAGGCCCCAAGATGGAGCCTTGAGGTATCCCACATGTCATATTTGTCAACTCAGATGTGTATTTACCTATAGAAACAAAGTTGTTTCTGTCCCTTTAAGTAGGATTCAAACCAATTTAGAACTGTTTCCGAAAGTCCCACCCAGTTTTCCAGTCGGTCTAGTAATATGTTGTGGTCAACAGTGTCAAACGCAGCACTGAGATCTAATAATACTAACACTGAAGTTCTGCCACTGTCTGTGTTTAAGTGGATGTCATTAAAGACCTTTACAAGAGCAGTCTGTGTGCTGTGGTTTGGACGAAAGCCTGACTGGAACAAATCAAAACAGTTATTTAAATGCCAGAAATTACTCAACTGTTGAAAAACAACTTTTTCAATGATTTTACCTAGAAATGGGAGGTTTGATATGGGCCTGTAATTGTGAAACTGTAGTGTTCAAGTTTGTCTTCCTGAGGCTTTGAGGTTAAGCTCTATTGTATTTTTTATAAAGCTATCTGTGCCGTGATAGTGGCTAATGCAGTTTTTAAAAGCAACATGTATTTAAATATTGTGATTCTGATGTCCATTGCTTATTAAATATATTTAAATGTATCTGAAAAATGAACATAAAAGCTAAAAACTTGTTACCACACAAAATGGGACCTATTTATATTTAGTAAATGTTTTCTCTCGGCCAATGTATCCAGTTTCCTAAATGTAGGCTTAAGAAAATATCCACTTCCTGTAACACATGACACGTGTCAGTCACAAATCTTCCCTATCCATTTATTCCTGTAGGATACAGTTGGGCGTTTTTGTAAACAGCAAAGGCAATCAAACATGTCATCTGTCTTTTTTGCTTAAAATACTTATAATTACTAATAATAAAAGCAATGAGGCCAATGTCTGTTGATAGAGAGGATTTTCTGCCTATAAAAAGACTGTTTACTTTCACTATCTCCTTCCTATTTGGTTCCCACTAGAAGTGTTACCGTAATGGTGATGATAATCTCTGTTACTGATTTTCCCATCATTAGCTGCGCAAAAGCAGCTGCTGAAATGTTCCTATTGTTGCGATTTGATATCAACACAGGAACAGGAAATGACTGTGTGTGTGTGTGTGTGAGAATTAAATTGGTGTCAGGGGAGAGCATGTACTGGGCTCTGCACTGCACTTTTCCATGTCTTCACTCTTGGTTGTTGTGCTTTTAATTGCCCTGTTTTGTTTGTTTGCTATTTATGCAGGATTTTACAGTAAATGCGTTGACAATATGAACATTTTTGCAGTTAGCATGGCTTAGGGCTGCTCCTTCTTAGTAGATTAGTCCACTGATGTGTTTTTACTGTTTGTTGATTAGAATTTCTAGTTGATCAATCATATTTTATGATCTTCCACTCTGAAAGTCTTATTTCCAAGAAACTTTTGAGAACCTTTGCACAAGACTTAAAGGGGACCTTGTGCATGACTCTTGTGAATCCTGAGAAATGTGGATTGAATCCACTCGGCCTGATCTATATGTCGACAAAATCGTATGAGTTGACTAAGAATTGCTTTATCCAACAACTGCTCTATAATTGCTCTTGATATAACAGCCCCACTTTATAACGTTCAATAACATACGTCTCCTGCAGACCACCGAATGCTTTAAAACCATATGTTTACATGTGATATATTCAGTGTGCTCTTACCTGAAACAGCACATTGATCGGCCTTCAGCAGTCAGAGGCAGATCATAGCTCTCAGCCCAGGTCCATCAGTGGAGTCTAATGAGCAGCAGATGGCCAGCTAAATCTACTGAGAGCCAACCAACAGAGTATTGATTGTTTACTATTGATCCGAAGGCTCCATCAGATGTGAGAACAAATACAGATTACAGTGTTTCCCCGTTTACTGCTTTGGGGGGTGCTGTCTGATCATGGGGGGGCTGCCATTGGGATATATATTTGTTAAATCCTCTGGAGCAGAGAGAGGAGCTGTGGATTATTGTTATTGATTAATGCATCAGTGTTTCTTAGGGTCAAAAACACTAAACTCACAACTTAAAATGAAAGGGTTTAGTTTATTTAATAAAAGAGCACATGTTCAATGCGAAAAGTGACAGTAGATATAGATCAGTTGCAATTTGGTGCTATATATATATATATATATATATATATAAATTATTTAAAAAAAAAAAAAAAATACAAAACACCTTGAATTTCAGGAGGGGCGTGGGGCTCCGTTGGCGGGGTGCAGCGCCCCTCCAAGACAATGGTAGGGGAAACACTGAGATACGTTCCAAATGGTGTATTTTATTTCCTGCACTTCAACTGGAATCATTCATTTACCTTTTGGCAAAAGGCGGCCCAACTAATAATTCCTTATAAATGTGCTAAACATCTGGATCATCTGGCCAAACTGCTAAGTGAGTTTCAGCTGTTTTTTTGCTGACTATGTTGCTGCATAAGCCTCTTAGATAGAACTCAGAAAAAACTGCACTGTTGACTTTTCAACCAAACTGTATTATGTTTCTAGCCACCGTTATTGAGAGGGTCATGAGCTGTTGGTCTTTACATCTTTACCCATCATCAGCAAACATCTCATTTAGTCACATTACTGTTTCTGTGTATCTGTGAATGAAGCATGAATTAAATGCCTTCCACCATCTCGCTCTCTGAATTTTTTTTTTATCTTGGAACATGAATGTGAACACAAACATAACAGACATAAGGAGCCAGTCAATTACATATGGTAGGAACATTTCTTAGACAGGGTGATCAGAAGTAGTTTACAAACATCAAGAAAATAAGCACAGTTATAAATCCCAAATTCAAAAAGGAAAAACGTTTAACACATCAAATAAAATCGCCATACTTATATAGAATAGTGTAAGCTATATTGACCCATGCAAGGGTAAAATAGCTGACCTCCAGTATTTTTTCAAGTTATTATTTGTGTTGTAATGTTCCGGTACACTCAAACACATCTACTGATAACTGACCATAGCCACAGGTTTAGACTTCAGTTTTGCTGCTACAGTAACTTGACAATCTTTTAGGGAACACATTTTTGAGGGAGAAAGATTTTGTGAGAAATTGCTCTCAAAAGTATATGTTTGTATACTTTAAAACTGTTATCCCAGCTGGAGTTTCTACAGTCAGGAGACATGAGTGTTTCAGCAGCAGCTGCTATGTAGCTGAAAAAACAAAAAGCCTGAAGAATCACACACCACCTCTCTTTCCTCTGCACACATGCACTCACACACGCACAGACAAACACTCTCCACTCACTCACACACACACACACACACACACACACACACACACACACACACACACACACACACACACACACACACACACCACACACACACACACACACACACACACACACACACACACACACACACACACACACACACACCACACACACACACACACACACTCAGCAGTCTTCCAGAGGGTTCACAGGACTTCTAATCTTTCAACAGGAAGAGGAGTTGTGGAAGGACAGGCATCTAGCCAAGACACACACACACACACACACACACACACACATCACACACACACACAACACACACACACACAACACACACACACACACACACACACACACACACACACACCACACACACACACACACACACACACACACACACACACACACACACACACACACACACACACACACTGTATAAAGACAGAGTTAGAAATAATATTCCCCCTAACCCGTGAAAGAAGTAATTGATGCAGCAATGTGAAGCTACATTGTCAAAAAAGAAGAAAACTAATATACTGAATATATTTCTGCAAGCATTGAGTTTTGTTAAACCAAAGAGGGCTCTTCTCGGACTGATCAGTTGTTACATGTTAGTGGCATAAATATTTTTTCAGCATTTCACAACAAGAATAATGTTCGGTAAAACAAAAACTTATTTTGCATCCTATCTTGTTAAACATCGTAAATCCTGTAAGGCAAGCCATTTAGTACATAAAAGACGCATTGGTGCCTTAATAGCAATGTGCAAGATACCCTGATAGAAGTGTGTCATGAGTTACCCTGCGGTTTCCTCCCATATTTCATTTAATAACGGAGTGTGTAGTCAGTGTTATGCAGTATGAACGAGTGAAAAGAAGGCTTTGTTTGCTGGAAAGTAATCTGGACATAGTGTTCCCAACCATTTTTAAATCAAGCATTAGCTGTTAATAGCACAAACTGTTGTTCATTTATACGATAGCATGTGTATTTAAATCCATGCATCACAAGACATGAATGGCATATAGAGAACTGGACTGCATGGTTGTGTTTGTATCACGATCAAAATCAGATGTTTGATGTTATACGTTTTTCATTCCTGCATGTGTGTCTTGCAGTTGATGGGTTGGAGAAATCCTCATCCCTGGCCAGCTGTGACGTGGTGGTTGACAGAGCCACAAATACCCAGAATGCCCCTACATCCCGGCAGCAGCGAGGCAAGCTGTCGTCAATAGGACAACTTTTCAAACCCTGGAAGTGGAGAAAGAAGAAGTCAAGCGACAAGTTCCAGGATCTTTCCAAAGGTAGGGTATCTGTGTGTTTGTTGAGAGTGTCCATAAAACATTTTGGCGCTCGTGTTTGGATTTATGCTCAACATTAAGTGTGAACAGGAGCAGTTGCTCCCAGAAGGCCTGTAAAAGGAAAATGTGCTTAGTAGCTCTCACTTAATTATTCCTGAAGTGCTGGCTGGGAAAGAAAGAGGGACAAGAGTAAATACAAAAAGCAAAGACACACATTTTTCATGGCTGCCAGGTTATGTCTTCTTCATTATTTATACTTAAAGAAGACAAAGTCTGCTATTTTTTAGGTTCATATTAGTATGTTGTCCCCCTACTGTGACATGTCTCTATGCTTTAATGCTTAAAAGGGTGTTGGACTCCCTATGTTAGCCTTTGCAGACCGTTTACATGCACAAAAACCTTTTATAACTACCTTTATATTGTAACGACCAGGGCTGCAAAAAGTCACTTTTGTAGAATTGCTTTTATGTGATTGTATTTGTCTTATTTTAATTGTATTCTTATTCTCTGTTTTATTATTTTCTGTGTTATACTTCTCATGTTTAACTGCTGTTGTTTGATTCACTTGCTGTCTGTGTATTTGTATGGTAAAGCGCTTTGTAACTACAGTAACAGTATACTTTGAAAGGTGCTATATAGATAACGTTTTTTATTATTATGACACAATACTATTATCTTAATAGCTGCACATTTCAGCTCTCTGTATCTCCGCTGTGAACAGATCTTGTTGTCAACAAGGCCGATTAATTCCTCATGGTCCCATTCTCAAGAGGTTTTAGATAAAAAACAGTTTAAGGGTGACAGGTTTGGTTCCTCCTATGACTCAATGTGTGGTGCTGTCACGTGCATTGAGGATGTGGCCTATCACAAGAGGAAAGTCGATGTTGTGCAATGCTTTTGTAGAACTCTGTGTAGTATGTATTGCTTCAGCTATAAACAAAGGCTTTGATCTTGTCTTTTATTCAGTTCTAGAGAGAAAAATCTCCACCAGACAAACGAGGGAGGAGCTCATCAAGAAAGGAGTTCTGATTATTGACCAAGGTTTGCCGGATCATTCATTCACATGTTGTTCATTTCATTATTGCAACGTATCCAAGGTGCAATGTTCAGCTTTATTATCATTATACAATACAGAACACTATCCTTCACACTTTAAAGTGCAGCTGTCAAATATGAATACAGTTTCCTGTGGCCACTTAAACTGTGTTTGGACTTGCTTTCTAGCTGCTCAGTTTCACTGTTAACAATGTTTTACCTTTTCTAGAGGAACCAATCAGCAGTGAAAACCAGAATGGCCATGCCACATCAAGTGTGACATCAGAAGAGGTCAAAGTTGTCATTGAGTCTCCAGAAACGGCGCTGGAGGAGCAGGCCACCGGGCCCGCCAGCACTGAAAAGAAAAACCGGTAACTAATGGAGGCCAAACGCCAGCCTTTGGTGTGTGTCCTGTAATATAAGACTACTTGGAGACTTGAGATTAGGAACTCTTGTACTAGTTATCCATTGAATTGAGGTTTCATCCTCCAATTCTATCTATAATACCGGAACAATTATCCAAGGAATAACACTTAGAACTAAGCATACATTATACAATATGAAAAGCCCCCAATAAGTTCTCGATATGTTCAAGTTGTTATACCTGGACAGAAAAGAAAGAATGGTTGGGGGAAAAATACAAATGAGAAAAGAGTAAGAAAGAGGCTCTTTCTCTTCAGCTTCTATCTATGAAGAACTTTGACACCTGAAGCATAAAAGGCTCCAAGTTCAAAGGTTTTTTTCTGGGATATGGAGATATTCTGTATTGGTATTAATGTGTCCAGTTCAACAAAGATACTATTTATAATTTAGAACTAATTGTTGCAGTTTTCCCCCCCTCTTTCGGGGAATGCATTTGTACCGGCTGGCAGCATGTTTCCTGGCTGATATGAAAATCCTCTGTGGGATCTGACAGAGTCTAATGTGTTCAGATAGATATTACCATTATGCAGCAGGCATTCTCAGTCTAAAGGTCTAAACCCAGCAGCAGCCCTCTGCTAATGCCTCGCTCTCCCTCAGGAGACAGCCACTGTGCTTCTGTCTGATGCTTAAGTGTTGCGCTGTGCTCATTTCAACCCTGTTAGCATTGAGCTCAGAGCCATTTGTTTGTCCATTTGTCGATAAGCAGAAAGGCAAAGGGAACACACACTGCTAATATAGTAACAGAACACACATGGCCTTCATGGTGAAGGGTAGGGAAGGTCAATCTGTAAATTTTATCTAACATATTCCAAGCTTGATACATCCTTCATTTGTAGCAAAACTACAAGACTAACAGATCAAACATCGTCAGCTCTGTCCTAATCACCTCTTATCTTCCATTCTCTTTCTTTGCTTGACTAATAACCATTTCTGAATCCGATGTGCATCTTCTTTCTTGCTTTTAATCCCTTTTTTAACCTCTCAAAACCATCCTGTTTTCCACTGATTTGCTCAGAGAGGTCCGCCCCTAAACCCCTCGCCCGGGGAAAGCAGGTGAGACCTCGAGATGTGCAAAAACAAAGACGCCAAAGCGCCACTCTGCCGGCTCCTTCCAAAGCCTTGCGGGTAGCACTGCAGCCGCCACCAAGCACAGGGAGGGTGCTTCGGGGAATAAAAAGACTACTAAAACCACAGGCAAGACATGCACGTCCACTCAGGCTAAAGCTAACCCGCGGAGCACTTCCACCACTAGTCGTGTGATTGGTAAGTTCGGCTAGCTGCTTGCCTCCCTGCATGGAACCTGTGCCTGTTACAACTATTAAATAGAATAAAGAGAGCCGTCTGAAACTAGTGAGTCCAATCTTATTGATAGAATTCCCCGTCCCTCCCTTCTCGAAACTGTCCTTTTATAACCAGAAGGTTATTTCAGGTCAAGTGAGGAAATGGTGAGTAAGGGGTTTATGATATCTGTTTCTGAGAAAGCAGAAGTGAAAAATGTGTTTTTCTCAGCTCTGTAAATGGGCCAATACAACCTCACTGTGTGTGTGTGTGTGTGTGTGTGTGGTGGTGTGTGTGTGGTGTGTGTGTGTGTGTGTGTGTGTGGTGTGTGTGTGGGTGTGTGTGTGTGTGTGTGTGTGTGTGTGTGTGTGTGTGTGTCAGAGCACATGAGTGTGACTGAGGTCAGTGTAGCATAACATGTCTCTGTCAAGCTCCTGTGGTTTTGATTGAAGGCATGATGCTAGGGCATGATCATCACCCTTCTCCATGTATCCCGTCCATCTGTGTGTGTGTGTGTGTGTGTGTGTGTGTGTGTGTGTGTGTGTGTGTGTGTGTGTGTTGTGTGTGTGTGTGTGTGTGTGTGTGTGACTTGCTACTTGCAGCATGCTTGAGCTAAGCAGCCAAGAGTCAGAATATGACTGTGCTTTTCATGCAGTCTTTTCTGAAAACGCATTTGTGCATTTTATTTTTAGTGACTGGAGACGTGTGAAAAAATGTGTTTCACTAGTGTTCTTAGTAATTAAACACCTCTCCTCGGGCTGCTTTCACCAACACAGAGCTACAGTCAGTATTCACTTAGGTCATCTGCATTTAGAAACTTTCATTCTAATACTGAAATATTATTGGTGCAATCATTACTGCATTGAACTAGATAACATGTGTTATGCCCATATACTGTATATTTGGGACAAAATGATAAGCCTTTTAATGGATTTGTCAAGGACATACAAATGTCAATGTGAATGTTTTTATAGCCTAAACATCAAAGGTTGCATTTATTATGTAATCAATAATGATGGATTATGTCACAGCCCTACTTAATGAAATTAAAGTTACTCTTTCATACATATCTGTTCTGTAAATCACCGGTTCTAAGTTTTCCTTTTAGTAAAATGTAGAAACCAAACGATTATATTCCTGCCCATGATTGTTTGCTTCAGCGCAAGTTTTACAACGTTTCCCTCGTTCCCCCACCGGAGCCAAGCCTGCAGGCGGCTGTCAGTGAAACACAGACTCCTCCAGCCAACTGAGACAAAAGAAACATTTCCCCAAAGCCCCTTTTCCTCCTTTTTTTAATAATAACATTGATATGAACAGTACATTTAAGACAACCAAAATAGTTGTAATGGAAAAAGGAGGACTCAATGTCATCATTGTTGGACTTTAAAGTAAATATGTAAGACACAGAATATTACACACCAGCAGATATTGAGTTTATGTTTACAAAAACCTGCACGTTTTCCTGTTGGAGGAAACTGGAACACCTACAGACAAAAAAGTCTAATATTACCCTTCTCTCTTTCTCTTTCTCTTTTGCTCCGGCTTCTTCTCAGACAAATCCACCCAGCCAAAGAAGACAGGATCCACGACAAAAACCGCCCCCGCCACCACCCCTCGTTCTCGTGCGTCCAAAGACGGTGGATCAGAAACTGGGGGGACTAATGCAAGGAACATCCGGAAATCAAACAGCTCTTCCTCCGTACCTCAAAAGGCCCTCGCAGAGACTCCTAGCACCCCCGGGCAGTTAAAAAGCTCGTCATTTTCCTCAGAAACCAAGCATGCCTCCTCTAAAGCCTCAGGCAGTAACACAGAGGGATTTCAGGCTGCCTCTCAACCGGCTGGAGAGCCTAAATCTGTTCCCAAATGCTCCACTGCTGGTGAGGAGACACAAAAGGGTGTGGCCTCTGAGTCCACTGCCCAGTCTCCCCATATCAACGGTGCCACAGAGGACACTTCGTTCACTGAAGGAGAGATGGGCAACAAATTACAAGGGGAGAAACGGGGGAGAACAGGAGGGGAGGGAGGAGAGGAAGAAAAGAAGACAGGAGAAACCGAGTCTGCAGTGGAGAACAGCCCCAGGTAAAAATGTAGCGAGGCCATGAGAGTTGGTGAAACATTCCTCACATTCGTGTTCTCCGAATGTCAGTTCTGATCATTCTATAGGACTGGTCTTAACAGTCAATACTGGCAATATATCAATAGTGTGTGTGTGTGCAAATAACTACAAGTATTAACATTTACAGCTTAACATTTCTCAGTATTTGTTTCTTTGTCAATCCCCGCAGGTCTACAGAGGGCCAGTCAGAAAGGACACAGGGCCTCACTGTGAACACAGAGAAGCCGAAGTGACGGTGATCCCCGATCGGGACGAGATACAGCACAACTAGCGACTCTGACTCTGATGGACCAATCCTGTACCGCGATGAGGAGGAAGATGAGGAGGAAGACGAGTACACAACCAGTACGGCAGGAGTTTTGTTAAGCATCACACAACAGGAACACAGGAAAACGCCTGTAGTACAAACACTTTAGAGAAGCTCCTCGTGACACATCGACTGTCACGTGTGGGTGCTTGTGTTTGGTATTTCACAAGGACATGCTATTAGTTTTGTAAAAGCAGCGTACAAACTAGAGAGCCCCAAGCAGCTCTTGGTTTGAATTACAATTGAAGTGATTGATGGTTTTAAGAGTACACTGAGTTTATTAGGCTCCTCTTATATTCCAACAATTCGAAGTTGTTCACCTGAAGTTTGTGGTATGAATTAGCATTTTAAGTATCATTGAGGGTTCAGTTGAGCTTTCAACCAGGAAAAACAGAACAGATTCACTTTGAAGGTGTTGTGATAGTTGATGATAAATGATGTGATGTGTGATTAGCTATAGGCTAATCTGAGCTAGCAGTTGATGTGAACATGATGCAGGTTTTTTAAGGCATTTACAAGCCTTTGACTAGCGCTATGTCTCTGTTCCAGGCCCCCTGGCCATTAAGATCCGCCGACGAGACACCCTGAACATCAAGCTCGGGAACAGACCCAGCCAGAGAGAGCTGGAGGAGAAAAACATTCTGCCGCGGAGCTCTGAGATGGAGAGAAGTGAGTTCCGCCAGATGATTGGCTCCAAACTAGTCAGGTACACACTCACACACTCACCATGCTGTGAAACTGTAGCTAGGTGTGAATTTTCATATTGGATTTGGCAGGGCTTTAGGGTAATAAGAGAGACTGTTAACTGTTTTATGGTGTAGTTGTGGGCGGTTTATTAGTTAAAAAAAAATGTTCTTAAGTTTACTACCAGGCAAGGCAGAAAGGCTGGTGGCAAACAGCACTTGGATTGGCAACAAGAAGAGGGTGTGAAATAAATATGTTTTTTCCCAAATGTAACTGTTATAATTGATGTGTGTTATTCTGAAGTCAGTGTTATGTTTGAATGATTTCTTATCAGCTGCGTGTAAGGAAGTACGTGAACACAGTTTTCTCTTTTCAGGCGCCTGAGCCAAAGACCCAGCACAGACGAGCTGGAGCAGAGAAACATCCTCAAGCGTGAGTTTCTGAAATACACTATAACACTGAGGGGTGATGTAATGCAGCGTTTCTAGGGTGTCATCATGTTTAGAAACATTTTTTTTTTTTAGCTATTGCAATATTATGAACGTAATACATACAAAGACACCAGATAAAGGTATGAAGTACTGTCACAACATACTGTAATCATCTATCATAGAATTAGCTCAACATAGAAAAATAAAATCTGGCAAAATAACTGTTGGGGGATTACAATTAATACAATTGTATACTATAAACAGCTAGATTTGATAATAGTGAATAATAAAATGTCCATCCAATCCTGACTTTATTTTCTGCAAAGCTGTTTTTATGTCCATTTTTCGCACAAATAAAAGGCAGGAATAGTTGATGATTGCAACACCAATATCGTGTGTCCTTATGACATAAAGTTTCATATCTGATAAAGAAAAGATGTTTTAAGTTATAACAGGTTTTGTGGTGTTCCAGCTGTGGCTGCAACAAATTGCCAGATACAGACTTGCGTGCTTCATTAAGCAAAGAGATGACACAGATATGCCCGTCTAAATTATGAGTTAGTCTATTAGAAGCTGTGTCACACTGAGGTCTGTATTATTTCACAGGCTGGATCAAAAGTGAGTTTACGGACTAGTATACTGGGTTAATAAAAGTCAAGTTAGTTCAGGTCACTTAGTAGGGCTGTATTTTACACAATACACACTTACCCTGATAAAATGACTGTCAAATAGTCAATACATATGTGTTATACTACCAAGCAGGAC
Organism: Pseudochaenichthys georgianus; assembly: GCF_902827115.2. NCBI lineage: Eukaryota > Metazoa > Chordata > Actinopteri > Perciformes > Channichthyidae > Pseudochaenichthys > Pseudochaenichthys georgianus. Next base: position 31,094,565 of record NC_047517.1, read on the forward strand.
TTAAATCATTCTGCTAGAGGGTTAGCAGGATTGCTTTTTATGCCAACTTTGCATTTCTGAGACCAAAAAGAAGGCTTTCAGCTAAGTATATTGGGTAATAACTTGTTTTGCTCTTGGCCTATCCAAACCAGTTCAAACTGCTTTTTCTCCTACTAAAGACTGGATATATGCTTATTGCTAAGTGGAAAACACACAAAAAATAGCAACCAACAACAATCACCAGTTTGTGTTGGATGCAACACATTAAAAGCAAAACTCTGAAACTGTTGATTATATCTATGTCCAAACAACTATGGCATAACCCAACAGGTATAACATGACTGTAAAATATATCTGATCATTGTTTTGATCCAGTTTATCCCTTTGAAATGACATGTTATCCATGAATGAACACTATCAGTTATTTGAGGCTGTAACTGAACACATTAAATACACAACAGCTGCTAAACGGCCAGGATGTGATACTGATCTACTGACGCATCTTCATAACAAGATTTTGCAACCAGTTGGTTTGCAACTTCAGTGCATGGCATCCATCTGAAGGTGTTGATACTTACTTGATACTACGTGTTTACAGCGCAACACAGCCCCAGTCTGGTCAACACCAGCAGAATGAGGCCAGCACCTAATGAATGAACATCACTTGAGTTCAGTAAACACTAACACTAACTATGTTAAAACACTAGTTTTAGATGATGTAAACATGTAATGGTTTACATGGTTTTAGTATTGTGCTAAAAGTAGCCATCAGAAGATTGGTTGCTCATACAGGAACGGACAAGGGCAGAAATACTCAAATACGCTATGACGTATAAATTATAAATTGTGTCAATTTCGGAGCCAAAGTTTGCCCAAAAAAGTATCCCCAGCCTCCGTTGATGGTACATTGCAGTATGGATCCAAGCTTCCATGCTGTTTACACCGAATGCTGACCCTACCCTGTGAGTGTAGCAGCAGAAATCAATATTTTTCAGACAAGGCCCCATTTCCTCATTCTTTAATTGGCCAATTGTAGCTTCAGTTTCAGTTTCCATCTGCTTAATGTTTGACATCTTTGTGTTCTCTTCTGCTTTCCTTTGTGATAACACGGTTATTTGAGTCACTGTTGCCTTTGTATCAGCTCAAATCAGGACAACCTGCTCCTTTGATGTCGTTTTAGACATGGTAAAATCTAGATATTTTATCTTTGTCTGTTAACTTTAGATGTGGTTGTGCGTGAGAATCAGAAGCTTCTGAAATACCCAAACAGTTTGTCTGGCACCAACAACCATGCCAATTAGTTTAAATCCTTTTTCCTTCTCTATTCTGATGCTTAGTTTGAGCAGATATTCTCAACCACGCCTTAATGCATTGAGTGATTGAGTGTGAGTGTAGAGAATATAATAAATATCCATGAAGACGCCACAGGAGAGAATGCATTACTAATATGATTTATTCTCTCTCTTGAAAAAATCCGAATACATATATCCCCTTTAGCTGTTGTTTATGTTCAGGCATCACACCACTCTACAGCCATGGATGGCCACGCTTGTATGGCGAATCACATCTTGCTGTTATAAATAGGAGCAGAGGCTCTTGCAGACACAGTACTGTAGGTGTGAAATGACTCTGTTGCTTCTCTGCGTGCAGAAAAAAATGAATCTGAGGAGCAAGAAGCCAGGCAAGAGATTAAAAGGAGACTCTCCAGAAAGGTACTGTAAACAGACACAAGTACACACACACACACACACACACTGACACGGTGGATTCACAAGAACTCAGATGCACGATTCTTTCTTGACTTCAGAATTATCTTTTAATATAAAAAAGACTTCTCAAAGTAAAAGGTATCTAGGATCTACTAGGACACTCAAAAGTTCACTAGGTTCGACTAGGTTGCTCAAAGTTGCACGAGGAAATACAGACATGGACTTAGTGTTGAGACAAGACGAACCGACAAAAGACAACAGGAAACAGGGCTACATATACACAACAGTTAATGAGGCACAGGTGCAAACAATCCAGAACAGGAGATCACTATCAAGCTGACAAGTGACACACCACCACAGGAAGTGATGACACCTGAAAGGAGAGGACAGAGTCAACATCAAAATAAAACTGCAAGGCCACCAGAATAAACACAAAACAATAAGCTCACAGACTCTAACGCTGAAACCTTACAGTACCCCCCCTCTTACGGACGGCTCCAGACGTCCCTGAAGCCTGAGACTGTTCTCTATCGAAGTCCGATATAAGGGTCTTGTCCACAATGAAGCTGCCTGGGATCCAGCACCTCTCCTCTAATCCGTACCCTACCCAGTCGACCAGGAACTGTCTACCTCTGCCCCTCTTCCTTTCAGACAGTATTTTGTCCACAGTGTATACTTGACCCCCGTCGACAATCCGGGGAGGTGGAGGGGGCGTGGAGGCGGGGACCAGTCTGCTCTCTTTGACTGGTTTCAACTTGCTGACATGAAACGTGGGGTGGACCTTGATGGACTTTGGAAGACATAAACGGACAGCAACAGGGTTAATCACTTTGGCTATGGGAAAAGGACCAACGAACCGGGGAGCCAGCTTCCTGGAGGCGACATGGAGAGGAAGATCCTTGGTAGATAGCCACACTCGTTGTCCGACCTGGTACTTGGGGGCTGGATGTCGTTTCCGGTCGGCCAATACCTTCATGCGAACGGCACTCCTCTGCAACATATGGCGAACTCCCGCCCAGACCCGACGGCAGCGGCGAACCAGAGCATGGGCTGATGGTACGGTGACCTCCTTCTCGAGCTCCGGAAACAATGGAGGTTGGTACCCATGGACACATTGAAACGGGGAGATACCAGTGGCTGATGTGGGTAAAGTGTTGTGCGCATACTCCACCCAAATCAGATTCTTACTCCAGGTGGTAGGTTTCTCGGACGCTAGACATCTCAAACAGGTCTCCAAATCCTGATTCATCCTCTCCGCTTGTCCATTCGACTGTGGGTGGTATCCGGAGGTCAGACTAACAGTGGCTTGGATTAGGTGACAAAACTCCTTCCAAAATCGTGACACGAACTGAGGGCCTCGGTCTGAAACGACATCACTGGGGAAACCATGGATCCTGAACACATGGGACAACATGGCCTCTGCTGTTTCTTTGGCATTAGGTAACTTGGGCATGGCGACAAAGTGTGCCATTTTAGAAAAACGATCAATCACAGTGAGTATGGTGGTATTACCTGCCGATGTTGGTAATCCCGTCACAAAATCCAACGCAATGTGAGACCATGGTCTGTTGGGAATGGGCAGAGGTTGGAGAAGACCTGCCGCAGCTTGCCGAGAAGTTTTGTTCCTGGCGCACACAGGACATGCCGCCACATATTCTGCAACATCCTTCCACATCCCCGGCCACCAGAATCTGTGTCTCACCATGAACAGGGTCCTTTTGTTTCCAGGATGACAGGTAAGTACAGACGTATGGGCCCAATGAACAATTTGAGATCGAAGTTGCTCCGGCACAAACAAGCGATTCTGAGGACACCCTCTTGGGACAGGATTTCCAACGTTTGCCTGTTTGACCTTGGCTTCAATGGGCCAGGTCACCCTCCCTATCACTCGGTCTGGCCGCAGAATGGGATCTGGACTCTTGGGGACTGGCTCAGAATCAAACATCCTGGAGAGTGCATCAGGCTTTCCATTCTGCGAACCAGGTCGATATGACAGAGTGAACCTAAATCTGTTAAAGAACAAAGCCCATCTGGCCTGCCTAGAGTTCAGACGTTTGACCTTCCTGATGTATTGCAGGTTTTTATGATCCGTCCAGACCAGGAAATCCTGCTCCGCTCCCTCCAACCAGTGCCGCCACTCCTCCAAAGCAATCTTCACCGCCAACAGTTCCCGATTTCCCACGTCGTAATTCCTCTCAGCCGAAGATAGCTTACGGGAGAGATATGCACATGGATGAAGCTTGTTGTCCCCCGCTGACCTCTGAGACAGTATAGCTCCAACGCCGTCGTTGGAGGCATCCACTTCCACCACAAACTGTCGGTGGCGATCAGGTACCGTCAGGATGGGAGCTGTGGTGAACCTCCTCTTCAGTTCCAGGAAAGATTTCTCTGCCTGTGGATTCCACACAAACTGAACATGGGGAGAGGTAAGGGCATGGAGAGGAGAGGCAATAGCACTGAAATTGCGTATGAACCGTCTGTAAAAGTTAGCAAACCCCAGGAATTGCTGAACTTTCTTTCTAGAGTCTGGCGTGGGCCAATTAGCCACGTCACTGACCTTAGCTGGGTCCATTTCCACCTTGTTAGGGGAAATCACAAAGCCCAAAAATGCCACAGAGTTCACATGAAACTCGCATTTTTCGGCCTTTACAAACAAATGGTTAGCCAGGAGTCTCTGAAGAACAAGGTGCACATGGTTAACATGAGTTTTCTCATCTGGAGAAAAGATGAGAATATCATCGAGATACACAAAACAGAAAACATTCAGGAAATCTCGTAACACATCATTAATGAGGGCTTGGAAAACAGCAGGTGCATTGCAAAGTCCAAAAGGCATTACCAAATATTCATAATGTCCCGTAGGTGTATTGAAACCCGTTTTCCACTCATCCCCCTCCCGGATGCGCACAAGATGATACGCATTCCTTAAGTCAAGCTTGGTGAATATCTTGGCTCCCTGTAACAGATCGAATGCCGTAGAGATGAGTGGAAGGGGATATCTGTTCTTAACTGTGATCTGATTAAGTGGACTGTAATCAATACAGGGCCTTAATGAACCGTCCTTTTTCCCTACAAAAAAGAAACCTGCTGCTGCTGGGGATGATGATGGCCGAATCAAGCCAGCTTTGAGTGATGATCCGATATACTCTTCCATGGCCTCCCTTTCAGGACCAGAGAGAGAATACAACCGTCCTTTGGGGATAGTAGAGCCCGAGAGAAGGTCTATGGGGCAATCATACGGTCTATGGGGAGGCAAGGAAGTAGCTCGTGTCTTGTTAAACACCTCCTTAAATGTCAAGGTAACACTCTGGCACTTTGGATAAGTCAGGAAAGTCAGAATGTTTAGAAGAAGTGACACTGTCCCTATCTGACGCCAGTTTAAAGTTCCCAGATCTGGGCGGTCCACTCAAAACTGTATGAGAGGCTAAACATGAACGAGAGCACTCACTCCCCCACCCCTTAACCTTTCCTGTAAGCCAGTCCATGTGAGGGTTATGTTTAACAAGCCACGGGTAACCCAAAATGAGAGGCTGTTGAGCTGAGTTGAATAAATGAAAGCTAATATGCTCACGGTGCTCCTGATCTATGACAATTTCTATGGGTTCTGTGCGATGAGTAACTGTACATAACAGGCGGCCATCCAACGCGCTAGCCTCTAATGGCTGATCTAAAAGGACAATGTTTAAGTTCAACTCTTTAGCCAGCTCCCAGTCTAACAAGCTCTCATCAGCCCCAGAATCAATTAATGCATCCTGAGTCACAGTTTTATCATTCAGTTTCATTTGTACCTGAGTCAGTCTTCTCGAGGAAGGGTTGAAAGAAGTCACTCGGCTCACCAGCGTCCCTCTTCCCGCTGATGAGCCTGATCTTTTGCCCGACAGGCTGCCAGAACATGACCCTGCTGGCCGCAGTAGAAACACAGCCGCTCCCGTAGGCGGCGCTGACGTTCCTCCGGAGTGAGTTTGGCTCTTCCGAGCTGCATCTGTTCCTCCGCGGCGCTAGGGGGCGCTGGTCGCTCTGGAGACGAAGTCCGGGTATTACTCCGCCAACCGTAGTGTTCCCTCTGTAACTCCCGTCCGAACAGTGGAGTGAAAGCTGTTTTCTCCCGACGTCTCTCTGCTAGACGTTGGTCCACCCGGATAGCCATGGCGATGAGCGAGTCCAATTCTACAGGCAACTCTAATGGAGCTAACTGATCCTTTATGGGATCCGCTAATCCATGCAGAAACGCATCAAAAAGAGCCGCTGAGTTCCATCCACTCTCTGCTGCCAGGGTCCGGAATTCGATCGCGTAATCCGCCACTCTCCTCTGCCGTTGTTTGATGTTCACCAGGGCTCTCGCTGACTCTCTCCCGGGTGCTGTCTGGTCAAAAATGTTTTTCATAGAATCCATGAATAACCTTAACGACTGGCAAACAGGCGAGTCTCAGGCCCATTCAGCTGTTGCCCAGGCTCCCGCTCTTCCCGTCAAGTGAGATACTATAAAAGCTACCTTAGCTTGATCTGTGGGAAATGCTGCGGGCTGATGTTTGAAATGGAGATCGCACTGTATCAGGAATGGACGACAGTTTCCAGAATCCCCGGAGAACTTCTCCGGTGAAGCGAGGCGGAGTGAAGACGATGGCATGGGTATTTGAACGGAGATCTCAGCAAACCCGACCTCCGCTGGACCGGAAAACTCTGCCGCAGGAACAGCAGGACGTGCCTCGAGGTGCGTAAGTATGTCACGCATCTTTTCCGCCAAGTGATTTATTTCTGTTGTCACTGTTGACTGGAAATCTTGCTGACGGGCATTTAAGTCCTGAACCCCCTGATTCATTGTTGTCAGCTGCTCCTCATGGTGATGCAGGCGTGTTCCTTGCGCCTGCAAAGCCGTCTTTACCACGGTGGAATCGGCTGAGTCCATCTTGTTTGGTCGGTTCGTTCTGACACGGTGGATTCACAAGAACTCAGATGCACGATTCTTTCTTGACTTCAGAATTATCTTTTAATATAAAAAAGACTTCTCAAAGTAAAAGGTATCTAGGATCTACTAGGACACTCAAAAGTTCACTAGGTTCGACTAGGTTGCTCAAAGTTGCACGAGGAAATACAGACATGGACTTAGTGTTGAGACAAGACGAACCGACAAAAGACAACAGGAAACAGGGCTACATATACACAACAGTTAATGAGGCACAGGTGCAAACAATCCAGAACAGGAGATCACTATCAAGCTGACAAGTGACACACCACCACAGGAAGTGATGACACCTGAAAGGAGAGGACAGAGTCAACATCAAAATAAAACTGCAAGGCCACCAGAATAAACACAAAACAATAAGCTCACAGACTCTAACGCTGAAACCTTACAGTACCCCCCCCTCTTACGGACGGCTCCAGACGTCCCTGAAGCCTGAGACTGTTCTCTATCGAAGTCCGATATAAGGGTCTTGTCCACAATGAAGCTGCCTGGGATCCAGCACCTCTCCTCTAATCCGTACCCTACCCAGTCGACCAGGAACTGTCTACCTCTGCCCCTCTTCCTTTCAGACAGTATTTTGTCCACAGTGTATACTTGACCCCCGTCGACAATCCGGGGAGGTGGAGGGGGCGTGGAGGCGGGGACCAGTCTGCTCTCTTTGACTGGTTTCAACTTGCTGACATGAAACGTGGGGTGGACCTTGATGGACTTTGGAAGACATAAACGGACAGCAACAGGGTTAATCACTTTGGCTATGGGAAAAGGACCAACGAACCGGGGAGCCAGCTTCCTGGAGGCGACGTGGAGAGGAAGATCCTTGGTAGATAGCCACACTCGTTGTCCGACCTGGTACTTGGGGGTACTTGGGGGCTGGACGTACACAACAGTTAATGAGGCACAGGTGCAAACAATCCAGAACAGGAGATCACTATCAAGCTGACAAGTGACACACCACCACAGGAAGTGATGACACCTGAAAGGAGAGGACAGAGTCAACATCAAAATAAAACTGCAAGGCCACCAGAATAAACACAAAACAATAAGCTCACAGACTCTAACGCTGAAACCTTACACACACACACACACACACACACACACACACACACACACACACACACACACACACACACACACACACACACACACACACACACACACACACACACACACACACACACACACACACACACACACACACACACACACACACACACACACACACACACACACACACACACACACACACACACACACACACACACACATTACAAAGATCAGATAGGACGGAGACAGTCTATATTTAGCTGCTAATGTGTTTTGCTCCACCTTTTGGCTGATGTGCAGAAAAGATGCTTATGTGAACATAACAGTCACAAATGGAGCTAACACTTTTGAAACTGTGGAGTATTCTCCCTTTGCAGCTCTTGGTTAAATTAACATATGCTCACATGAAAAATGTTTACATAATAAATACAGAGCATGACCAGCTTGTTTGACTTTAACTGAGAAGACTGTTCTTGATGTTAATGTGCTTCTTCCTCTGTATGTGTAGCTGAGTGTGAGGCCTACAGTCGCAGAGCTTGTGGCCCGCAGGATCCTTCGTTTCAACGAGTATGTGGAGGTAACGGACGCCAAGGATTATGACCGGCGGGCGGACAAACCCTGGACCCGGCTTACTCCCTCCGACAAGGTGCTTAACTGAATATGCTGCATTGTAAAACCTTGATTTATTGGTTAATAGATTATTACTGTTTCACTTTTTATGTAAGTATTAGTCCGTGTCCATCACTTTTTTTAATTGTTAGATTAAGATTTAGATCGGCCTCTAAATGCAACTTTAAGTGGTTAAAGGATGTCACTGCATTGACAAAAGACACTTGAACATTTGCCTTTATGCATTTGTTAAGTATATCATTTAAAAACTGTGGGCATTACTGTTGTAATAAACAACAAATAGGACTCAGAAGAATGTATTCTTATGGAACTGGCTTGGTGTATTAAGATACATGATAAAACTACTAAGATATAAAGTACACACTATATATTTTTGATCACTTGCCCACATGCAAGATGAAACATGTGTCAGAAAGAATTGTAGTGCATGCACCATAACTCCTGTTCAAAGGTCCTCATGTCTTGCAAAACCTCATAGAAGGATAAAGGCCCTCAGGGTTGGAGGGCAGTTTTTATGTCAAGCATGCCCTCTGCTGTTGAAGTTAAGAACTACAAATCATACAGAAATCACAACTAATATACCTCCTGATCACTAAACCCTGACAGACGAAAGAGAATGACTGCAACAAGCTCATCAATAGTTAGGATTTCATTTCATATATAGTTTAATAACACTTAAAGTTGGGGTATGTAATTTATTTCAGAAACACTTTTTGTTATATTCCATGGAATGCTCTTAACATCCCGATAGCAATGAATATATTAAATGCTTCCTTTGACAATAAATGCATAAAAAAATGAGTTTGAAAGTCCAGACCGGATGTGATTAGAGTAGAAAACACAGCTGTGTATTAGCTTTCTGGATGTGTTGTGAATGTGTGGGTTAGGGGAACAGGTGGCCTTGTCCTGCTAGGTGCATTTTATCATTGTGTGTGTGCTCTTCCCTCAGGCTGCTATCCGTAAGGAGCTGAACGAGTTTAAGAGCCGTGAGATGGCGGTGCATGAAGACAGCAAACAGTTCACCAGGTACGCCAGCGGTCAATGACCTCCACCATTTAGTCAGGTGTGCCACTAACTCCCGTTCTCAAGCGGCAAACTCTGGGGCAGAGCCGTGAAGCCGATAAGGAAGTGCCACAAACCGCAGTACATCTTGTGGCCGATAGAGGATGGATGCAGAAAAGCGCTATTTTCATAGTAGACCCCCATGTTAAAATGCCCAACTTCACAGCAGAAATAATCATGTTTCTAGCCTGGATCCAAAAAAACATATTCTGGATATACTTAGATTTCCACCTGCAATGGTTCAGGTCTCTGCTGCTCCTAGCTTTCTGTCTCTTCTCCGTTAGCTCCATTAGCTCCAGGCTGCTACAGGGGCTCAGCTGCTCGGCTGATCCGGGTAACACAACTTGAACTTGGACGTGTATAGGGCTACAAAAACGAATCGATAAAAATAGTTTGCTAAAAAAGTTGGCAACGAATTCAGTTATCGATTATTTGGATCTATGTTGCTACTCTCTGTTTGCGGAGCTGGCTACATCACTCTGAGAAAAAAAAACATTGTTTTGCCTTCGGTCCGACTAAAATCTTCAACAGCGTGCGTGGGGAAAATAGTTGTTAGTTGCAGCCCTAGACGTGTTGTGTTGGTGCCTGGTGGAGTGTTCTTCATGTAAATATCGGACTTAACATACCGCCCATGAATGCGGTTTCTTCGGTAAGTGAAATTCAAGCACATTATTTCTTACTGTTTGTATTGAGCTAACGTGAATGTTTAGACTTGGGTTAGCATTTGAGCGAGAAGAAGCTACATAAGTGCTAACGATGCAATCCGTAGCATCCAAGTTAAAACATAATAGAGAAGTGTTAATCATTAAGAGAGATTGTACTGTAGAACAAAAGGCTTCGGTGTGAGGTAAAATAAGGTCATCCTCGTATTAGATAGTTAGTTTGCTAGTGAGTTAACGTTACCATCATATTAAACTTATTGTGGCTTTAGATCGTGAACATGTAACATGCATGCATTTAAGGACGATGAATAGCGTAGTCAGGTCTTCAGGGACAAGGAAATTATTAAATACATTGCATTACATTTGTTCTTCCAAGTCAGTAAAACAAAAAGGAGCCTGACTAGACTCGATCCAACATGTTCAACAAAAGAGAATAAGTTGTATTGTTTGCATGTACATAAGCTTGTAACCAACACATGTTACTTTACATATATCTGTTTGTTTTAAGTCTCCTCTAGGTGATACAGACAGGCTGGACCAGAGAGTGAGACAGAAGTGGACTTCAGCACATACTCCAAGGTACAAATACCCTTTTTTCATACTGTACAAAGAATCGAGAAACATTTTAAAAAGATGAAGTATTGACTATAATACACTGATATACATTCCATTAAACTTTACCTCATGCTAGATCACCTACACATCAATGAAGTTGAAGGTTCTTTGCATGCAAAAGGTTACATTTTAGATGCTAACAAGCAACATTACTTTGGTCAACTTTCTTATTTCAATGTATTGAAGGAAACAATTATTTAACACATGGTAAGAATTGCTACTATTTATCTCTTTATATTGTGTATATGTGGTAAAAGTGATTATTTCAGTGAGACAGCCGAACAGAGCAAGAAACTACAGTTGCACTAAGTTTTGATAACAGTTAAAATTTTAATTTTAATGTTGATGAACTTCATACTGTTCATTCGTAATCTGATTATCTTTGTAGCTCACTGTTGACATTTAAAAAAATACATTACAATAAAAAAATGATTATATCTAAACACACAAACACACCTCTTTCATAAATAAAACACTTGCTCTGCAATAATGTCATGTTTTATGTTTCTTGTAATGTCTCTTAGGAAAGGACATACCTGAAAGCCACGACTGCCTCACCACTTTCTCCTTCTCCGAGGGTCAAGAAGAACATCCACGAGGAAAATTAATCCTGGTCCTCCTCACAGAGGAAAGCCCTCTCTACCTCATTCCTCTCCGGCACAGACAGGCCGTCCATCACACGGAGGTTTCTCCCTGAAGTCCCTGCAGCTCTCTGGACACCATGCTGTCTCAATCCGTTCACACTATGAGAGGGGAACAAATGAGTGTAACAAATGCTTTAGACAATAAGAAATGTAAAGTTAGCTGTTGAGTTGCGCAGTCTTTTTAGATTGTCAATACTATTACTGGAAAATCATATCTCATGTCTGAAGGTTTCATTTAAAAGAAGAGTCACCTGAAAATAAAGATTGGTCTTTCTATACGTTTTGTTGATTTTGACTTTTTGCTTCGGGCTTTACAGCAACTCTGCAGAAACTTATGGGTGACATGACGGACACTACATCCATTTATATATACAGTCTATGCTTCTGCTTCATTAGTAATGTATCACCGTAAATCCTACTGTTTTATTACATCACATTGATCAATATTTAAACGACTCTTGTCCTCAGAAGACATTTCCTCCAACAGTAAAGTTATGCTGATATACACGCCTGCGTCTGCTGATCCAGTTCATTAGCCTCCGCCATTGATTGCAAATAAAGTGCAGTTTCACGCTCTCGAATGTTATTAAATCTGTGTGGCAGAGGGATTTAATCCACCAGTAAAAAGTGATACACATTTGAGTCAAATATATTTTTCCAAATGAACTACACTCTGTTTGACTCCAATCAGTTAATATGGTGGCTTTACCTTGAGTAGAAGATGCTCAATATGTGTTACATTGCATAGTCTTTTGACAAATATTGTGAGCGTGAAAGTCCTAAAGAACAGCTTTCCAATACAAAAATAGAATACAAACACTGTTAACATTATCCCGTTTATATTTGTATTATCCAAACGGTTTACCTTATATTGTATATCATTTATTTGGGATTTTCCCCTAATGTTGTTATTATGTTGCACTTTCTCCCCTTTTTTATTGTAACTGCTGCACATCAATGTCCCCAAGGGATAAACACAATATAATCTTACCATATCGTATGTATTCCATAATATTAAGTGAAACCAATATCACCTTCATCTATTCCTGCAGAATCTAAATCATTCATCTTCATCACAAAAAAAGAGAACAGAAAAATCATCACATCAGACCATTTTCATTCTCTAGTCTAAAGCAATACACTGCAGCACACGATGCACTGTGAAGGCAGGTGTTTAAGAAGTGTTTCTGTGCCTGATAAAAATCCATATCAGATGAAACTGTGGCAGCAGTAGATCATTGAATGTATTACTGGATTATTAAACGTTGTGCAGGTTCTTATCCTTCTGCTTTTTAAGCACCTGCTAAATATGTTTTCTCGATGTGGTTCATGGCTTTCACTTAACACAACTTTATGGGAAGATTAATAACAAACTATTTAAGTGCAATTTGATTGCAACCCATAAAACCCTAAATGACTATCTCTGCGTTGACAGCAACTACACATGTGATTTATATTGATTGAGTCATTTTAAACTGTGCATTTGTGTTGCTTTTTAATGAACTAAGACTGTGTGTTTGTGTATTGCTTTTTTCTCCAGATTCCATCGGCCCTAAGTGCTCTCTGCCAGTTGGACGCCGGCAGCACAAGCTCTCGTGCACGGCTCCCTGCAGGACAGCTCACTCTGCTTGGGGACCCTCGTGCACCTGATGTTATGTACTTCTGTCTTTAGTGACGGCTACAGGTGTGTCTTAAGGCCTCGGCCATCATGGACACCAGTGAAACATTTGCACATATCTACAGTCAGAAGACCAGTAGTGTGTATAGCGCTCGGATTAGATTATTTATTGTAGATAGCCAAAACCTGCTAGTATGTTTGTTTTTGTTTCACTTCAGGATTTGTCATGAGAAGTCCCAGGGGGGGGAAATGATGACCCTCCTAGCAGTGAATGTGGCTTAATTGTACTCAATGGTTTGTGTATTGGCCGAGGTATGCCTTGTCATGAAGCTGCCAAATGTCCATATAAGGACATCCTCACAGAGCAGGAAACGGCAGTGATTGTGTGCTGATGTCAGTGCCTTTGTCATAGATCAGATGGAAGGAGAGGGCCTCTTGGCGCTGTGTCTGAAATACTGCAGTTCAATTCATACACATATTTAAAGTATATGGCCACTAGAGGGCATTATATCATAAGAGTTATAGAGAGTAAGGATGAAGATGTGTATATAGATGAAGAATAATCTGCGAGTGTTATATTTATAATGGCTAAAGATGGCGGGTTGCTCGGCACCTGAGGCCCTCACAGTGAAGTGCAATGGAAATGACTCCAGCTCTGGCCAATGGTAATCCCTCAGCAGTCCTCCTGATGATACACACTGATCATGTACCATCATATTTATTGTGTTGAGTATTTTAGTGCCTGGTCACAAAGTGCTCGACTTGCTGTTGGATCCACTTTAAGCTTTGACCTCCAAAGAAAAAGCAGACATTTTAAATGTTGATCTTCTTATTTCAGTGATTTCATCAGGCAGATTCCCTTTGATGGTTTTATGAATAGAGAAACGATGCTCAGTTTCACCTCTGAAGCAAAGAGCAGTCCTCTCAAAGAAGTACTTTATTTTCCATTTCCTCGAACATGCTTTTGCATTTAAGCTGTCAGCCCGCGGTAGATACGCAGGAGATGTCCACACAAGTGGTCCTTTTTCAATCTTGTCCTTACATGCACCTTGTATCCAGCGCTGAAGATGTGTTTGATTCTATTTCAAACCAGAACAACTGTTTAACTTTGGGAAATAGACTAGACCTGAAACAATTGATACATTTTGCAAAACTAAGTCATTTCAATCAGATTTTAAGCAACGCTGCCAATAAATTGCTAGAGAGGTTGTGATTTGTTTTAACCCTAAACGACATCAAACTGAATACTGGTTGGTTTTTCAGTATTTTGCATCTTTTTCTGATGATTTATAGATGAAACATTTACATCATATTGCATTTAGCTGACGCTTTTATCCAAAGCGACTTACAATAAGTGCATTCGACCAAGAAGATACAAACTAGAAGAAAACAGAACCATATAAGTACATCAGGTTTCATAGAGTCAAAACATTTCAAGTGCTACTCAACTGGCTTTAGATAAGCCAGTCCTTTGTTAGTATATAAGTGCTTTGTTAGTCATTTTATCGCTCGAAGTGGAGTCGAAAGAGATGAGTTTTCAGTCCGCGCCGGAAGCTGTGTAAGCTTTCTGCTGTCCTGATGTCAATGGGGAGCTCATTCCACCATTTTGGAGCCAGGATAGCAAACCCACGTGTTTTTAATTGAATCATATTTCTTGAAAAAATAATCAGCAAAAACATTGTCAGTCAAAATCATTGTTCCAGTGATGAAAGGCACTTGTTCACTTTCTTGCTTTGTGTTGGATAAGAAGATCGATTCCACTAGCATGTGATTAGCTTAGTTTAGCTTAGCATGAACACTGGGAGCAGGGGGAATGGTAGAGGTGATGGTAGACTTTTTTCTTTATCACAGAGCATGAGAGTGGTATTAATCTTCTCATCTAACTTCTGGCAAATAATGTGAATGTTAGCTTATCGCTAAATGTTAAACTATTCCTTTAATTTCACATTTAAGGTAAAATAAATGTCTCTGTGTTGTAGTTATCTAAGCAGTCATTGTGGAGATTAGTAAACGGCTCTATGTATTATTAATGGGATTTCCTTTTGCACTCTTAAAAAGAAGACTCTACATCTAAATTGATATTTAATGTGAGGAGTTTAAATATAAAGATGTCAATCTGTTTATGCTTTAATGTTCCCCTTCGGTGCAATTTAAGATGTTCTGCTTAAGCTGTGTGTTGAAGCAAAATGCAAAAGCGGTCAATTAATAATGATTTTATTGTTGTGTGTGAAAGCCAGAATGTTTGCTGAGCTTACGCAAAGAAAAGGTGTAGGTGTAGAAACACAGATAATCTGAATTTATAACTTGCTCTCAGATGTATTTTAAGGACTAATTTGAGAAGAAAAACAAAACAAACAAAAAGTGATTTTTCTCCCCAGCACATTGAACTGTCAAGGAGATATTTTGCTGAATAGTGATTGACAGATAGAGCTTGCTGACGTCTAAATGCGTGTGCTCTCACAATAGACCACAGACCTCAACATGACCCGTCATTATTCACAATAGTAACTGAAAAGGACACATTTCTTCTTTGTGCTTCTGAATCTGTGCGGAGGTTGTCTCATGAAATGATGTACAGTGATGGAAAACAACCAACAGTATTCCTTCATGTCAATGTCTATGTTGTTATATATATTGATTATTTTGTACATAATGTATATCGAGCATGTGCATACATTGAAATCACTTTTACTACCAGTATGATACAATAGAACATGTACATGTTTTAAGCTCTGATTTTAATGGTCTTATTTTTTTATTATCCCCAGACAATAATAATGACATCAACAGTTCGCTTCATACAGAGAACAGTTCATTCAAGGGCTGTCCTGTTAGGAGACCTTCCCGTTTCCTAAATAGATCACTGACAAAATCATCTTTCACTGCTTATTTCCTAGTCTGTTCCACCTCCACTTCAGCTTTAGTCAGCAGGTGCAGTGCAGCAGGTTTTTGATGGATGAAGACTCAGTTGAAAAGCAATTTATTATCCGTTCCGGACTTCAAGTTGGATTTATCTCTTCTGATAATCTTAGGTCACCTTGCACAAAGTAGGATATGAAAATGTAAACTACATTGGCTTGGGCACAGTTAATTTGGTTGTCTGCACATAGTGTGAAATTAGCTTCTTTATGTACCGTGTACTAATGCTGAGTCCGAACCGCAGAGGCGTTCGACTCTCACCCTCGACCCTTTGCAGCATATAGTCCCATCCAAATCTCCCATACCTCTTTAGCTATGCTATATATAAAGGAAACAGCGTCCAGAAACATATCTTAAGAAACATATATCAGCCTCTTGTGTATAAAGCTGAACATAATACAGCAAATACTGAAAAAAAAAAAAAATAACGCTTTAGATACAATCAAAAGTCTTACTTGGAAAGCTTCGATCCAGTCATGGCTTAGTAAACATGAATATGCTGCTTGCATCTGGTGTTGTCTATTTTATTACACAGGTGACTTTTTAATACAGTGGAGCCCTTTTTATTCTGTTCACCGATGCACACATCCATACTTTAGTATAGAATTAGGTATTGCGTCTAGTGTGGACGAGCATTGACAGATGGTTGAACCAGACAGTATTAATCACAAGGAGCGAGTCCTGTCAAACGTTTGACTGCAGTCTGTCTCATCTCATCTTAAATGAAGCTGCAAGATAAACACAATTAACCTTATCGAGACCAAATCAAAGTGTTAGCTCACCACACAGCCCTTGCATTGTTGATAATGTGAAATTAAAGATGCAAACAAAGAATTCCTGCCATTAGATTAAAAAAAAAAGACTTCTCTAAAATTCCAGTTGAGGTGTTTTAAACATCCACAGACATCAACAAACTTTTCCCAGGTGCTGCTGTTTATTTGCAGTACCGTAAACTACCACCAGTTCATGAACATGTTTACATTTGAGGATGTCTGCTCTTGTGATGGTTCTTGAGGCTTCCTTTATCACATTCACAAATCAAATCGGAGAGCCATAATCTGACTGCCAAAAGCCTTTAATCGTCAACATGTTATTTTATCTTCATCATGTGCGATTCACAGGAAGGTGTAGTTATTTGCAGGAGATTCACAAGTGTCAGTCACAATGTTAAGCCTCCAATTTGAAAAACAGCCATTGAAATGCATTGATTTTTTCTTTTATGATCTGTGAAGTCAAAGGATGATGTCATATATCCCCAACACAGCTATTGTTATGTCCAGACTGTGTATATTGTTTTTGTATATAAAGAATCATTGAAAAACATTGATTTTGTCAGCCTGTTTTTTTCTTGTCACATGAGCAGTTTTACCTTTATCAATGAAGTAATAGGATGCATACAGCACATGCAGGAGTGCACAATGTAGAGACATAATTATTATGGAAGTAATTTGTTCACAATCTTTTAACATTCACAAAGCCAATGTCAGAATTTTTTTTTATTGCATTGATCACTCTGCACTCCTTTTTAGAGCAGGTTTTAGGAGGCTACATTTCCTAATTCACTATTCAGAGAAATGAAATGGAAATACAATGTCTGAAGGGTTTTTCTTTAAATACATCATTCCTTTCAGTTTTCCTAAAATAATTAAATAGGGAGCCAATTTTTGGGATTTCCACTTGTATCACAAGGACGGTTGTGAAACATCTTAAGAGCCCATTTAGAAACTCATTAGTGGAGCAATTGGTGTCAATTAAGCCTTTGTAGGATATTAGATTTTTTTTCTTTAATGAAGAAAGCCTTTAACTCAATCTCTTCTCATCACCTTCCATGTACTCAGTATTTGAATAATTGTGGAGGATGACACTGTAATTATCCTGAGAAATCTGTCTTGAACATTGCTGGGCCTTTTGGCTCTCATTGAGTTTCTAGGTTACAAAAGGACAAATGATTCTCCCCAAGAGAGGAGACACATGGATTTTCTTTTCCGCCAAGGAAGCGGTCTGGCTCAGAGGAATATGAAGTGTTGTTCAGTCTACCACTTTGGTCCAGAGAGAAATTATTAGAGAGAAGTTCATTGTTCCAGAAGGATGAACCCCTAAAGACTTGGTGATCCTCTAAACTTTCATCCAGTGTCATCACAAAAACTACATCTGTGGTTCTGAGTAAAATACTTTCACTATTATATAGAATGCTATTAAGTTTGGTATTGTGGTGACCACCTATTAATACACTGGGTTACATAATTCATACATGGAACTACAGTTGGGGGTATTGTTCCCACACGGACATGTTATGTGTTTAATATGTTGTGTGCCCTCCTGGCTTCTCTCTCTTCTTCCCGGACTGCAACCGGACAACATGACCTTAGCTGCTCTCAAATAACGTTCCCTTTTGCACCTTCATTGCACCGCCTCTGACTCACTATCTCTCGGCACTACACTGGTGACCCTGACAAGTCTCGAGAAGTTTCCGGGACGGACCCGAACACGGCAAAAGGAACTCAAGTTTCTTTCTCGAAATGCCGGGGATTTTTTGGAATTGTCCGTGGCTGCCACCGGCACGCGGACTGAGGCACGGTGCGCGCCCAGCAGAAGAGCTGGGGACGTTGCTCGCCATTCCCGCATCAGCCTTCCATCCAACAGGGGGACGATGCACGACCTGCTGGGTCGACCAGCAACCCGATTGCTACCTCGTGGGCAGAGATGGGGTCGTTACTAAACAAATGTAATATATATTACTTTTTAAAAAAGTAATATATTACACTACTTCGTTACTATCTACATAAAGTAACTCGTTACTTTACTCGCCGAGCACGTACGAACTGCGCATGCATGAGTGGCAATAACTCTCCTTACCAGCAGGAGGCGGTAGTGTGTATTTGTCATTCAAAACAGGCAACAACCGGAAGATAGAGAAGAAGAACAGACGACGTGATATAAACAAACAACAAATAGCTTGTGCCAGAGCCCTAAGAGGCTTCTCAATTCTTACATTTCCCCTCCTCGACTCCCCTCCTCGAGACTTAGTCCCGCCCACAGGAGATGCGAGCGGAGGACCGAGGAGAGAGGAGGGGAAGCAGCAGACGTTTAAAGAATTGAGAACTCTTCTCCTCTGAGCATATTAAAGCAATGTCCGTTCATTATTACTGGCAACAGCTGCATCAGCTGTGTTTTGTCATATGTTATAATCTCTGTTAGATCAGCTGAACATTGTTCCCCCACATATTTACTTTTAATTCATTGAGAGTGCGGTATAATGAGACAATAACAGGCTCCAGATGCGGACACACACACACAAATATATTTATATAAATATATGCAATTTAAAGTATAAGAGCACTCTCATAATAACACAATCAGAGACTGGATATATCCCCCCCCCCTCTCTCTGGTTGCTGAAATGGGGAATTGAAATTACGGGCCAAAAGTTGTATTTCCAAGTATTAAAAGTAAGCAGAGGACACCAAACCAACTGAGACCCGTCTATCCGCCGCATCTGCGCACTGTACAACACACACCTAAGAGGCTTCTCAATACTCACATTTCCCCACCTCGACTCCTCCACTCCTCGGTCCTCCGGTAGTGACCCGGAAATGAATTTCAGCGCGCCATTTTGAAGGACGTCTCATTTCTCTAAATGCACACCGAGGACCGAGGATCGAGCGTCGAGGAGGCTCTCTGGAGGAGCTGTAACCGAGGATACACTGATGGTTCCTCCACGGCTCCTCCGCGGATGCATTTCCGGGAACGGTGGAGGCGTGACGCACGGCCGGACTTATCTCAGCCAATGACAGCTCTGCATGCATCCCCTGGATATTATTTTAGAACCTGCTCTCATCGCAACGCGATGTTTCCAGAGAGAACAGCTGTGAGGTGCAGAAAGCAGAGCAGTGTGTAAAATATATATCACTCAGTATAACATGCCTACTCTCTTTATTTGCTTTAGTTTAGTAGATATCTACAAACAAAGAGTCGATATTTTTCTAAGACCATTTAGTGCTTCATATAATAAAATACACAACGGCTGTAGCTTATGCTTTAGGACAGGGGTCTCCAACCTTTCTCCACCTGAGAGCTACTTTGAAAAAATGAAAGTGGCCAAAAGCTACTTGCATCGCATCGCTTACATTTATTCACATAGCACTCATCAGTTGAATTAAGCTACTTTTGTGTGAAATTGCAACACCCAAAGCTTATCTAAAATCTTAACTTCACATCAAGGTCCAAGAAAACGACAATTTCTCACATATTAATATGGACAACATAGTAAGTACTTCACTGAAGATTCACATACATGTCCAAGAGCAAAATACAATGTTTTCACTTCTTATTATGGCCCACATAGTAAATACATCACCTTAATAACCTTGCAAGCATCTTATGGCACGTGTGTAAAATAAGTGCATTCACTCTTTTGTACAGTCAGTGAGATGACTGGTGCTGCATGGAGTCTACCATACATGTATGCTGGACCCATTTAGGTTCACTCTAATGGAGTCATTTAATGTTCATCAGTCGGTCTTGTTCTGTATTTAGATTTCATTCATGCCAGAAAAAGCTGCTTCACAAAGGTCTGTAGAACAGAGCCACATAAAGCAGACATGTTCAGTGCTGCTTGGTGATGTTCTTATAGTTTTCTGGGTCTAAGGCTCCAGAAATGTTGTGAGTTTTGCTGAGACTTAAGCTGAACATGATTTTGGAGATTTATAACCTCCATCTCCACAGGATTGACACTGAACAGTGCAGCCATCTTTTCTTCTTCTTCGTGTTGACATGAAATTATAATAAATGAATTGTATAGGTCTAGCCTCCCTATATCTGTGTGACATTTGTCCATCCTCAAAAACAAAAAAATACTTCTGCAGTCTAGCTGCAGCTTCTAGCAACGGTCTTCTGTTAAAAAAAGGACACTGAATGTCTTGAATGAGGCATCACACACATGACTTGAGTCTGAACACAGCAGACAACAGGAGTATTTAAGCATTATAAAAAAAAATAGTGCATGTGGGTGCACACTTACATTCTCTGTCTTACTGTTGCATGAATCCCATGAATGTATGAGATTAAGTTAGCTTCATTATATCTCAATCAGTGATTAAGTGAATAATAAAGTTTCTATCAGGTCACTATCAGCCTGTCACTCATTATTTTCAGGGAGGGGGCGGGGTTTGGAGGAACGGAGAGGAGACGGTGATCGCGGAAGCTTTCTTCCTGCCTTCACAAACTTTACACACGTATTTATGAACTGAAAATAGCAAGAGGACATTCATACTCTGCAATCCAAGACTTGACATGACGAAAACGGGATTTGTGTTTTTCAAAAACACAAATCCCTCCCTGTGTGTCTCTGAGCCGCAGGGACGCGGCCTGATTCAGAGCGGGTCATTCTGCCGTTGGTTCTGACTGGTGCTGCTGGAGAAAGCAGACTGCTCCGTGGGTGGTGTCGCTGTGCCGCTGTCACGTCTGTTCCTTCCTTGATCTCTGCGTCACCGACACATTTGATATTCGTGTGACAGAAACAATTCTAAAATAAAAACACTTTATTGTCCGGCCGCGGCCGAAAAATCAAGAATCAACGTTACTACGCTATAATCGATAATCGAGCGGCGAGCTACTGAAAAGCTGCCCGCGAGCTACCGGTAGCTCGCGATCGACGTGTTGGAGACCCCTGCTTTAGGAGCTGTAGGTGTGTGTGGTACAGTGTGTAAGTGTGTGTGGTACAGTGTGTAGGTGCGTGTTACGGTACAGTGTGTAGGTTAGGGTGACCAAACGTCCTCTTTTGCCCGGACATGTCCTATTTTCACGCCCTGTCCGGGTCGTCCGGGGGGGGGGGGTTATAAATTCATGAAAATGTCCGGGTTTCGCGGACCGTTTGCATGTACTTAAATTGACTGGCGCATTGCACAGAACACTACGGTACTCTGTTGCGTGTGTGACGTAATCCCTGAGTCTGAAGCTTTGTGGGCGGCTCTACAACTATGCTGACACACAAACAGAGGAAGGGGACAGAGCGGACCGCAGCTCACATTCACAATGCCAAAGCGCAAATGTACTTTTACAGATGAATTGCAGAAGAAATTCCAAATGTACCGACCCGGTCGGAACAAATGGAAGGCGGAGTGCACCGTGTGCAAAGCTTGCACATACGTGTGTGTCCAATAAAGGTGCAGGCGATCTTAAAGCGCACATGGACACAGACAAACATAGGAAAGCTGTGCAAGGTGAGAGTTTGTCGGCAAAGTTGACAGACTTCCTTGTTAGACCAGGCAAAACAGAGGATGCTGTAAATGCAGGCAGCGGAGGGTGCGTTTGCATTTCACACTGAAACATCACAACAGCTACAGATCTATGGATTGCACAAGTGCCTTGCTAAAAAAAAGCATTTCCAGACTCTGACACTGCCAACAAATTCAGTAGTGCGCGCACTAAAACCGAAGCCATTGTCAATGGTGTTATAGCGCCCCACTCGAATGATGTCGCGCATGAAGCACTCAAAGAAATCCAATACTGTGGTGTTTCTACAGACCGGAGTAACCACGGAGCAGTGGAAATATTCCCAATCATAATCCAGTACTTTGACTGGAAGAGGGGTCGCATGCAAACAAAATTAATCGAGGTTAAAGACACGAGACCATTGCACAATATCTCATTGAAACATTGGCAAAAAACAATTTGTCTGAAAAATGCATTGCATTTACTGGCGACAATTGCAACACAAACTTTGAAGGAATCCGACGTGCTGAAGGGGGAAAGAATGTGTTTGAAAATTTGAAGAGGTTGCTGCAGAAGAACACTGATCGGTGTGGGGTGCCCAGCACACATATTGAATAATTGTGTTCATCATGGGGCAGACACAATAGATATTGACCTTGAGAATATCATGTTCAAAATCTACGAGTACTTCCACATTTACACTGTGCGCACTGAGAGCCTGAAGGAGTACTGTGATTGTGTTGACATTGAATACAGAAGGTGGCTGTCATTGTTCCCAGGCATTGAGAGGATGATACAGATGTGTCCAGCCTTAAAGGCATTCTTTCTGTCTCAGCAAAAACCACCCATAGTGATCAAGAAGTTTTTTGAAAACGAATTCAGTGAGACCTCTGGCACATGCACTCACTCATGTCTGCGTTCCACACCCACATTCAAGACATGGAAAAGGAGAAGAACTACATTATGGTAAGGAAATTAATGAACAGCATCCACACCATTCTTCTTGAACGCAAGAGCAACAACTTCATGTCCCTTAAAGTTAAGGGACTACTGACACAAAAGCATAGTGATGGACTTGGTAAGGAATATGACCAGTTGTGCTGATGTGCAAGGCCTGTACAGTACATGTCTGGAGTATCTGGAGAAGTGGATGACTCCCATGGAAGAGTTCTCCACATTCACGTGGATGGATCTGAGTGAGCCACCAGAGTGGAATGATGTGGAGGCCTGCATCAAGTTCCTAGGAGAGAAGGGGGTGGTAATTGATGATGTCAAGTGTTTTGACCAGGTCACCAATCTGAAGAGATTCACAGAAAGGTGCAACCGTGATGAGGAGTTCAGTGGCCTGCAGGTGCACCAGAAGTGGACCAAATATTTTGAGAAGGCCAAAAGCATTGCATGTTACTCAGAACTACTGAAGATTGCACAGTTTGTCTTTGCACTTTCCTCTCACAATGCAAATGTTGAGAGGGTTTTCTCACTGATGCAGAGCCAGTGGACCAAGGAGAGGAACCAGCTGTCTGTTGAGTCACTGAAGGGGATTCTATTTGTGCAATACAATTTGAAAGACATGTCTTGCAAAGACTTTCATGCTTATTTGTTGAGCAACCGAAAACTGCTGGGAAAGATCAGCTCCACAGCTAAATATCGATGGGCAGACGAGGAGGATGAAGAAGAAAAGTAGGATGAAGAAGATTGAAGTATGCAGCTATGCAGAGAGAGAAAGCTATGTAGCTGTGGGAGAGAAACTTTAAACTTTTAATTTTAAATTGGGACCCTAGAAAACTGTTTGACGCTAGAAATATGTGAAAAGTCGTTGTTTCACTGTGGTTGTTTATGATGACAGGGCCTGGAATTGTGTTTACAAACATTTAAAGTAGGCTTATATTTGGTTCATGGTGCTTGGTGCCTCAAAATGTGTTTGGTTTGATTTAGGTAATCAAATGTTATGTTATGTTCACTAATGGCAATTATGCAAATGTGAAATCCAAAACTGCATAGTGCACTTTTAAAATAATTAGATTAGTATCTTTGTGAGGTTACTGTTTTATTTTTTACATTGACAAGATACAAAGAGATTATTTGTTAAAGCTGGATTTTCTATTTTCTACTATTTCATATATTTTGTTATTTATTTTTGTCCAGTACGACTTGAAAAGAGAGCTATTATTTTGTTACAGGTTGATGTTTAAGTTATTCTTGTGCATTTGAGATTTGTCAGAGATAATTCTAGGCATTAAAAAACCATGTTGATTGTTGAGTAACCTTGGTTTGGTGTGTCTTTGGTTATAGAGAGATATTATTGTGTTATATACAGTAAAATAATATAAATAATAATTGTATATCCATACAGAGGAGGCATACTTTAAAACAATAAGGCATCTTTGAGTAAACGTTGAGTATCATTAAGTATCTCGAGGCTGGGGGCAGCATGTCCTCTTTTCTGGAAATCAAAATATGGTCACCCTAGCCTATGTGTATTGTACAACATTTTTCAATATGTATTTGTGCAATCCTTTGACTGAAAACCTGCTAAACGAATGACTTTCTCTTATAAATAGCTTTATACAGTAGCATAGCTTGACATGCTTTACATCAGTGCATATAAGCAAATGCTAGCTAAACCTGCTACTTAGTTACTTGAATTTGTACGTCTGTAAATTCTTTAAATACAATTTGCACTCCTTTTTATAATAGTGTGCTATTCTCTTTGTCTCTATTTATACTTTGCTGAAACACCGTTCATTTCCCCTTTGTGGGACGAATAAAGAATTCTGATAAGACACGTTGAATCTTGTCATTGTTAGCATCCGTTAGCATTTAGCTCAAAGCACTTGTGTGTTTCTGTACACCCTCACAGAGCCCGGACATGTCTGTAGATTCTTGTGTAAATGATTTATAGTCTTTCTTTATGTCCCATTGATAAATGTCATGTATCCAATCCAATTACACTCTCTGCTGCAGTTAAAACAACAAACACAATTAATTTGTTAGTCTGCTCATGCTTTTCCACTTGTCTTTTCGCCCTTGTGGCTGAGTATAGCCTATTGAAAATATAATAATCAAATATTTTTCAAGCTGTTATACTCATCAATTGAATACGACTTATGCAAAATAAGACAATTCTAGTCACTAATAGCTGCTTCCAAAACAGGGACTCATTCATTCAAATGTAAATGTAAACCAATTTGCGTATGTGACAGGACTGAGACTATTCTGCTGTGCCATTAAAACTACATTTTCCTAAATAGATTGTGAGGTCCCATACTGCTTGGCATCTTAATGCGTATGCTGTAGACAGCTCCGAACCTATTTCGGTTTGTATGGGAGCATCTATGACCATTAAAGTATCAAAGTACCAGCCTATCTATTCAGTCTCATTCAGAGGACGAGTCGGAGCCTGCCAGCTTTTTAAGAGCATGCAGTAGTAATGGAGTTGGTTCTGAAGAAGAAAATGGAAGAGATTGATGGAGACAAGAGACCATGGATGTATAATAAGACAGGGAGATTGGTAAAGAGAGGTGGTAGGAAATCAGAGTCAGCAGGGATATTCAACTTATCTGGTAACCTGCTGGCTTTGGAATTGATTTTACAGAACATAGTGCTACCGTGTGTCAATGACAGAAAACGTGTTGATTGAAGTTATTACTTTTCTCACCTGAACACATTATTCCCTTAAATCCTCAACTTTATCTCGCTGCTGTTTACCGATCTGAACTCTGCTCTTAAATCCAAACTGGGCTCTTTTTTTAAAAAGTAATAAATAGCCAATCTCCTCCAAAAGTTTCCTCTTTTAATTCCCCAAGAGTCAGAAGCTGCAAAACACACACACACACACGCACGCACGCACGCACGCACGCACACACACGCGCACGCACGCAGGCACACGCACACGCACACGCACTAACACACCCAAGGTAATGAAGTTCCCCAGGCAGAGTGGAAAGGCAGTTTGGTCTCTGGCACACTGCCTGGTGATCTCGACTGTAATGCAGGACTTCTACTCGAATGGAAAATGGAGTGGATGTAAATCATCAGTTAAATATCACACAAGGTAACAAAAAGTGTGTTATTAAAAGGTCTTTTCCACCCAGTCTTATTGCAGTCATTGCCCTCATCCAATTCCTTGCATTATTGCATAAAATGCATGAAAGGTTGGCTTTTAACTTTCCCTGCTCGTGTAATTAAAAGGATAGCCCAAGCGAGGGTGATAACCTTTATCTCGCAAACCGGATTTGTCATCGCACATATGAGACGTGCAATGACGAATCACATCAATGTATACGTTTTATCAGACACATCCAGCATTCATTAGCTTCTCTCCTCTGTGTGTCACTATTCCATCCCTTTTTGCATTTTAGTCTGCATTTTTCACAGAAAATATTCATGTGTTCTTTCCCCACTGAAGAGTCATTACTTGTGTTTGTTAACTCGGGTATTTTTACTCTCCTGGTAAGCATCTGTAGGCATCAGAGATGGAGAAAGAAACATAAAGTGATGTTATGATAGAAGGGGTCGAAGAAGAAGAAAAGAAGATGAGAGTAGAGAGCTTAGAGGAGAACTGCATGTGCCATCCGACCTCTGCAGCTCATCCAGAATGCAGCGGCTCGTCTGGTCTTCAACCTTCCTAAATGTTCCCACACCACGCCGCTCCTCCGCTCCCTCCACTGGCTTCCGGTAACTGCTAGAATCCACTTCAAGACACTGGTACTTGCGTACCATGCTGCGAATGGATCTGGCCCTTCCTGCATCCAGGACATGGTTAAACCGTACACCCCAGCACGTGCACTCCGCTCTGCATCAGCCAAACGACTCGCTGCACCCTCGCTGCGAGGGGGACCCAAGTTCCCATCAGCAAAAACACGTGGGTTTGCTATCCTGGCTACAAAATGGTGGAATGAGCTCCCCATTGACATCAGGACAGCAGAAAGCTTACACACCTTCCGGCGCAGACTGAAAACTCATCTCTTTCGACTCCACTTCGAGCGATAGAATGACTAACAAAGAACTGCTAACAGAGCACTTATATACTAATAAAGGACTGGCTTATCTAAAGCCAGTTGAGTAGCACTTGAAACGATTGGCTCTTTGAAACCTGATGTTCTTATATGATTCTGTTTTCTTCAAGGTTGTGTCTTCCTGGTCGAATGTACTTATTGTAAGTTGCTTTGGATAAAAGCGTCAGCTAAATGCAATGTAATGTAATGTAACAATGGAGAAGGAAGGTTAAGGCAGATAGATGGCGAAAACAGGTGGGTGAGAAGGGCAGAGATAATTGGATTGTGGGAGCATTCATATTTGACATGGGTGAATGTACCTTTTCAACCGACGTCTTGTGTAATCACAGAGCGCAAACAAGACGCTCACATCAGCACGAACACAGAGTGGTTAAAAGATGCCTATCACTGTTTCAGCGACTATTAAAAATGCAAACGTGCACCAATGCCCATGCATGTATTGTTCGAACTATGGCTTTTAAAGGGCCATGTAAGTGGATGACATTCATTACTTGAACCATAAAGAAGCTGTGGGGTCCTGAGTGTTCACAGAGGGGAGTGATAATGAACTGCTATGTGAGAGGAGATCGATCCAGTGCGTTGGGCTGTGAGGTGTTAAAGCATGTACTACCCTGAGTACTAGTGTGCAGAAGCCTCTTCACCAAGCTAGTACAGTTAGACTACTTCAAATTGAGCATTTCATTATGGGCAGTGTTGGAATAAGTACGTGAAATACTGTGTAGGTTAGTAGTACAGTACTGCATTATGCCATATCAGCTTATCATGTGTTTTTATATATGTACAAAGTAACTGCGCGTTAACATAGATGTAGTGGAGTAAACAAATTCAATATTTGCCTAAAAAATTAAGTATTAAGTGGCATTAAATGGAAATACTCAAGTAAAGAATATGTAGAATATCAACAAAAGTAGATACACTTAATTACTTTCAACCACGGCTTATTCATAGTTTACGGGTGTGTTTGGGTCATAACTCTAAAAGCAGAAGGATGAAAACACAATGATGAGAATGAAATGTTTAGCCACATTTCTTGGTTCATGTTTTCTTTACAGCTGCTGTACTATTCTTCTAGTTTTATTCCTTGTTGTTGTTGTTGTTGTTGTAGATTTAGATCAACACCTTCATAACCGGAGTAGAAATGGAAGTATAATGCATTTCAAGTACACACTGAGGGAAAACAAATGAACATTTGATTCCATTATTATTAGGGTCCATCCATCAGCTTGTGTCCCTAGTGGGTATTCAAAAACGTATAGCTGCATTTTACATGTGATCATTAAGTTCCAGGAATTGCAAACAGATTTACCTTCAAATATAGGATGTGTATTATGGTTGTATACAACTTTTTTATTTCCCTGCAGTGTTGAAGTCTTTGTGAAGTGACTATAAATACGGTGCAGGACAAAATATTTATGGTCGTTGTAAGGGCTCCAGAAGGAATAACAACACACTGAATGAGCTGTTTCACCTACTCTGCCCTTTCCCTCTGCTGCGGGAAAAACATTTTACACCGTTTGTATTGCTTTTAGTACAGAAATACCACAGAAACATGTCATACCCCTGTAAAATACACCTTGTGAGTTCTTTCTCAGGCTGAAAGCTGCAGGGGTGAGAAATTGAGACGTGTTTCTGATACAATCATTTCTTCTTGTGAATTTATCAGTGGTTCGACACAATATTTCCCCCTGAACAACATGCAAATAAAAGAAAGGTGTGCAGAACGGTCTCTGTCAGAGTGCTTCACTTAGAGTGCATGTTGTGGCAGTGAGAGCCTACACTTAAAGTACACCCACCTGCAAGCCACATTCCCATTAAAAAGTCTATCTCAAATGATGTCGCTGGAAACTGAGGCGTCTCTTTATGTGTCAGTTTATGTGAGTGTTTAATGTGGGAGTGTGTCGGCACACAGACAGACCTCTCGCTGCTTTCATACCTGACTTGGCAGCACTGACTTCACGACTCTCACAGTGTGGACAGATGGCAAGGACTTACCCCACTAAGCAACCCTCCAACAAACACACCCACAGACGAGATGCACCACACAGGAACTTCCTTGGCACCCGCTGACTTGTCTCTCAATCCAACAATGAGTCATGCATAGCATCCTCTCCAGCAAGGTTCTGTGTTTGTGTGTGAATGTAGCCCGCAGTATGCTTTGATGATTCATCTGAAGTCAGCGAGACAAACCTCGGACCCTGCTGCTCTTTTCTGGCCACACAGCGGACCTCAGTATAAACAAGTCATTGTACCAACTGCAACGTCAAACATCTATTATATTTCAACAACCCTGAGGCCATTTGCTTTTATAACAGCCTTCTCTCCTGACTGGTAGCATATTAAACTCCTGTTCAAAGGGACTGATTCAAATTCAACACTTCTTTCACGCTGCGACTGCTCAAACAGAAGATAATTTTCACTTTGGGATCTAATTGCCATCGAGACCAGGCAATGAGAAGCTCTATTCACCACTGACATCGTATATAATCAGCCATCTCTTCAAATTACGTTCCTTGAAAATTGTGTCTGGATTTGAGTGACATAAGAATCTCCATGGAAATAAACAATCGCATGTTTATCACGTTGCAACTTCAGATTACAATCAGAAATATAATGACAACGCATGTCAGGATGTGTGTTTGTCATGCACAGCTGATCTGTGGGCACTACCGTGTGGGTGGATGATTGGGTACAGCAAATGTGAGACTGTGTAGGTGGGCAATTTGAAAGTCTGAGTTTATACTTGCATGTATCTTATGAACATGTATAAAGACAATGCCTTTATGCTTCAAAGTAAGAAACTGTTTTCAACAGTGGCTGACTAACACTTTTGAGTCCCACTTTAATAGATAATTGTAACGGCCGCTACACACGGCGGCGTGCGTTGGCGCTTCAACCCATTCACTTTGAATGGGGTGACGTCACGATTCGCCGAACTGCATTGTGGGAGCAAAACGTAGCTTCTCTCGCGGTGCTCGCTGCAAAAGTAGAGCAATGTTCTACTTTTGCCGCCTCGACGGACGCGTCAGCCAATCAAATCCCTCGTATGAAAATCTGACAGTACAAGCAGTAGCCAATCAAACCGCGTGTATGTTGGGAGAGCCAGACCGCAGCTATTTCCCATATGTCAAAAAATGGAGGAGAAAATTATCGTGGCGGTAGGGAATCACCCGGTACTCTATGACCAGTCCCTCTTTACATACAGGGATACAAACCGGAGGAGCCAGGCATGGGGGGAGGTGGCAGAGACAGTGGGTGAAACTGGTAGGTTTTCGCTTGTTTGGGGAGTTTATATCCAGTGTACTTCGTTTGAATGGACAGCTAGCAAGCATAGACAGTATATTTAGCCAGCATGGATGTAGCATGAATGCTTTGCTTTGTATGTCCGGGGCGGGACATTCATGTGATTGGTTGTTGGTCGTGTTGCTCGCGTTGACTCCCCAAGCTCAAGACACGCCCACCGCCAAGCAGCAATGCACGCCGCTGTGTGTAGGGTGTCATTGCTTTTTCTGAGTATAATTATTTCCCATTCTTTTAAATTCAAGTGATGAAATAAAACATATCTTATTTAAACCATAACATATATGCAAATGCCTTCATTCAGGACATGAGGTCACTTAAGGATTCAATTGGTATAATTATGTGTTGAATTGGAGTGGAAATGTTAACACAGCTAACGATGAGTTTGCTACACCACCATATTCAGAATGAGGCAATATCTTTGAGCAGATAGAGTTGATCCCTTCTATTGCATTACAGAGACTTGAGAAAGCTGAACCAAGGAGCATTGAAACTGTGGTCGTTTCTCAATGTCGAGGAGGCTTGCTTGGTAGCACATGTATGCTGGGCATTTAAACAGTGATTCGGCGCCACTCGATGACGTAGTATGCTTGAAATAGTGGCTCTGTAGCAGCTTTACTCGACATTGAGAAACGGCCCGTTGTTTCCTCATGGTGGCCCAACACTGAACCAAGTCCCTTTTTGTTTTTCAAACGTGAATTTGTCACTGATCTGTATATAGTGTGGGTATTGACATTTTGACGAGAAGAAAAATACGTAACTACATTTTGAAGCGTAATGGATTTTAATCAAATCAAAACAGACGTTTATATTTAGTTAATACAAATATCCAACAGATGATGTTACACCAATTTGTGATGTTATCTTCTTTCATACATGTTTACATTTTGGAGCCATTTCCTAATGATTTCACCCTTGAAACAAAACTCTCTTACAGCTGCATGTGGTATTAAAACATGTGTTTCAGTGGTAGAGTCCGGATGAACTAAAGACCTTTGTCCAGGTATCAGCTGTTGTGTAAATGGACAATTGATCCAGTCTTGGCAGGGTCATGTTGATGATCAGACATTTTAGAAGAGGACAAAATAAAACGTGTTTAGCAGAAAAAACCGAGTAGAAAATATTCGCAGCTCACTCCAGGGTAATCTATGCATCATCAGGTTTATCTGATGGAGGTCCACATGGTTGAAGCATCTTCTCCATCAGGTTGAAGCGAACACGAGCTTTGCTCTCGTTCTCAGCCACGGAGAAGTAGTTGAGCAGGTCGAAGTGTCCCATGTAGGAGCAGTAAGAGTCCCGGTGCTGGTTCACCAGCCACTCCCACTTGCTGGTGTCAGCGTGTCCTGTGCCGATGTACTTCGACTGAAGATGCTCCAGTTGACTGTGGATGTTGTATCTGTCCGTCATTCTTGCTGAGAGGAGAGTCCCAGAGGCTAAGACAAAAGTCAAATTAAATGTTACTATAAATGGTCATGCAGAGGCCAAAATATAACATCAAAGTCATCATGCAAGTACAATTATGTATCTGAAACAATCAAGTGATTTCCCATACTTATTAACAGTTGCTTCCACTTCTAGTCTCACATATTTTTGCCGATACGGGTTATTTTGAAGAATAATTTGTTATATATACACAATTACATTGTTTTTTTTACCTCAAAATAAGTGTTGTTTCCTCATTTACATGTAATATGAAAACTACTATTTGGGTATGTCAATGTATGCACCATTTACACCGAAGCACATTCCTCGTGTGTGTAAACCTACTTCCTAATAAACCTGAATTTAATTCATTGTAGGACATTTTCAGAAATACGTGAGGGTATTTTTAAACTATATATTTGTACTAATTACGAGTACGACCAAACAAACGGGATATCGACTCTTTGCAATTCACTTTCTCCGTGTTAAAGATGGTGATGTTCTTCATATTTTTAAAAAAAGACAAGCAACCAGCTCCCTCTCTTTAAGCCATAGAAACGATTATAATGTAATCTTAACACAAATGCTCTCGATAATTTACGTAAAAACAACCGCGTATATGTAATTGCGTCATATAACCGTAAAAGTAAATAGCTTCCTCGCGTCGAAGAAGCAGTTAGCATGCTAACGTTGTTTTCAATGTATTTTTGGCTAACAGTAACGTGATGTTAGCTAGTTGTTGTTAGCCACCATACAAGCCTCTTTAACGGTAAATCAACCGAACGTTTTGAATAAATAAAGGATTCTTAGTAATGACATGTCTCTAAAACGCAACATATACTTACTTGATAGTATTAAACAGTTTAGGAGCAAAGGTAACAGATGTTCGCGATGTTAAAGTCCGTCCTCACTTCGTTGAAATGGTTGATGTAATAGCCTTCCGGTAGGGTGTCCCTGTAAAACGGACCGGGAAGAAACACAGGTCTTCGTTCCGCTTCTCAATTAAAGATTCACATTTTTTGGAAACTTTCTGACACGCTGTTGTTTTGAATGGGTCTGACTATCCTATCAGCACAGATATGGTACATAAGCCTCATACATAAAACATTATCATTTTTGGCCACCATACGCAGGAACGTTACTGCTCCCCCCCCCACCAGAGCCACTGTGGAAGATGTACTGCTATTTTTCATGTTGTGGTAATGTGTAATGCTTCCTATCCCAATAGATAGATAAGGAGGCAATTGCCTGAGTATTTATAAGTTATGGTACATATGGGAAAGGGGTTAATTAACCTAAGATGTGGGTGGTATTGTTTCTGTTTTTAATCAGCATTCAATAAACATGCTGTAAGCTTGACGCAGAAGTCAGAAGTTAAAGGTGGGGTAGGTACATTTCAGAAACCGGCTGTAACCGGATGTAAGATCACATCATTGAGATTCACTTTAATATATGATTGAACTATAGATAGCATCATGGGCGGCGCCAGGATTTTTTTGCTGTAGTAGCTTAGCAGTTGCTATATGACAGCACGGCGTTGCTAGTTAATTTTCAAAATAAACAAACAATACCAGTGGGCCAAGCACGAGCCTGTTCATATTGTAGCGTTCACCGCTATTCAAGATCACTCAAGCCTTCAATGTCGAAAACGTTCTCTTTATTTACAGAACCAATCAATAGTGTAATACTCATGACTTTCACGTAACACACACCGGAAAACGCACACACATACACACCTGGAAGGGGCGGTCTCTCCCTAACCCCCTAAACGCACCAGGAGCGTCTGCGCCATGCTGCGACCTCCTCCTGCGACCTAACCCCCTAAACACACCAGGAGCGTCTGCGCCGCGTTACGTTGCGGCTGCGCTGCGCTGCGCCCTCCTCCTGCGACCTAACACACCAGGCGCGTTTCAAAACGTTGCGGAAGCGGAGCGTCATGTGTGCAGCCTCGCAGTTGTTGTTGATTTTGGAATATTTCCTGGACATTTTGTACTTCTACAAGTAAGTAGGCTACGTAGTTAAATGGTTTATGTTTGTGTCTGTTTAAATCGGGTTTATTGTTGTTATTTCCTATTTTGTTGTGTTGTAGACTACAGACACAGTTAATAATAATTGTAATATTCCAGTTATAAACGACATGAATCAAAGATGTGTTGCTGTATTTTAGTGGTAAAAAAATATGCATTCATCATCATAGTTATTGTATATATAATTGACAGTGCCTGTAAACCGGAGGAGAACGCTGCAGTATTCTCCTACTTGAAAGACGGTGGTGGGGGGGAGGAGAAGGAGCCGGTTTTGGGTGCACCCGGTGCACCCCCTCAACCAGCAAAGCAGACAACAAGGTGATTTTCATCACTTCCTGCCTGCGCCGCGCTGCGCCGCTTCAAAAATAGGATTCATCCTATATTTTAGAAATTCCTTGCGGCGAGGAGCTTCTGGGACGCGCCGAGCCGCGGCGCGGCGTGGCGCGTCTGGTGGAACAGCACCCATTGACTAGAGTGGCCGCGATCTTTGCGAACGCCGCGGCGCAGCCGTAACGCAGCCGTAACGCAGCCGTAACGCAGCGCAGACGCTCCTGGTGCGTTTAGGGGGTAACCCGTAACTCCTGGTGCGTTTAGGGGGTAACCCCCTAAACGCACCAGGAGCGTCTGCGCTGCGTTACGGCTGCGCCGCGGCGTTCGCAAAGATCGCGGCCACTCTAGTCAATGGGTGCTGTTCCACCAGACGCGCCACGCCGCGCCGCGTCCCAGAAGCTCCTCGCCGCAAGGCATTTCTAAAATATAGGATGAATCCTATTTTTGAAGCGGCGCAGCGCGGCGCAGGCAGGAAGTGATGAAAATCACCTTGTTGTCTGCTTTGCTGGTTGAGGGGGTGCACCGGGTGAACCCAAGACCGGCTCCTTCTCCTCCCCCCCACCACCGTCTTTCAAGTAGGAGAATACTGCAGCGTTCTCCTCCGGTTTACAGGCACTGCCAATTATATATACAATAACTATGATGATGAATGCATATTTTTTTACCACTAAAATACAGCAACACATCTTTGATTCATGTCGTTTATAGCGTGGCGCAGCCGTAGCGCAGCGTGGCGCAGACGCTCCTGGTGCGTTTAGGGGGTTACTCCCACCAACAACATTGCCTAAATAACGCACTTTTCCTCCTCTCTGACCTCATTCTGTGACTCTCCTCCTCCTCATTCACAATTCCCCGTGTTAGATCTCACTGTCAGCACGCCTCGAACAATGCGCCATGTCGGAAAATACAACACATTCTTGATTCATTTAAAATGACCATTTGTAACTGAGAGGAGTGACTGCTCATTTCTGCCGAGATGCTCAAAGGGTGAGACGCTGTGTCTGAGAATCACTGACTAGCAGAATTTGTATATTCTGGAGTGGAGCTCTGCAGAGAGCAGGGTGGAGGAAATGAGGGCAGTGGATCATCACGGTGCGGAGAGGAGCAGCGCTAGTTCCACTAGTTCCACTGCAGCTCGTGGTAGCAGCTAGCTGGTCCTGCTGCTGCGGGTGCAGCGGGTCAGTTGGCGGGGGCACCTGTTCTTCGTGGTCCCAATCCTCCCGGTTTTCATAGTGAACATCGGGATCCTTGTGGATAGCAGGGTTGTCCAGCTGGACCGGCTCCGTTGGAGAACGCGGTCGTTTACGCTGACTTGTGACTGTGAGAAATGTTTCCATTTTCGATCTACTGAGAATTAGCCAAGTAACAGTTCACGCAGTAAATTACAACGACCCGCCCCTGATAGATCCCGCGAAAATGTATCATATTTATACACATTCTCGCGGGCTGTGAGAATGTGTATAAATATGATACATTTTCATATCAAAACAATGGGGTTGCTAAGCCGTTGCTAGGCCAATTGTTGGAGTTGCTATAGCAACTCCTAGATACCCCCTGGCGCCGCCCCTAGCATACATATTCAAGTAATACCTATTCAAGTAATCCTTTGGAGACTGCTGCTCATGACTATTAATAGTCTGTACGCACTCTGTAGAATAATACCTGAGGAGAATATCTTGGTATGAAGGATAATGGTAATAAGAGAGGAAGGTCCATTTATCACACTTCTGCAGACTTCTCCTACAGAGGTGGAAATTATTTTTCTGTTAGCACATCCTGAGAGAAGCTGCTGGGGTCAAAAACACTTCAACTGTGGTGGGGATGGTTTATTTTCATTATTTCATCAAAGAGAAAAAAGTGAGAATGCCAAGAGGAGATTGTAAGCATTGATTGGTTTTCATTCCTTTATTTTTCTGGCATAGTGCAGTGTATTCAGTCTTTTAGTGTGAAATAGGAAAAGTAAGGACTTCAATGCATTTTGAGGGATACAGTGAGAAGGTCTCCATCTGGCTGAATGCACGATGAGGGCAGCAGTTGGGAAAAATATTTTAGATTTACATCAGAATGAGAATACAAATGACTTTATATTTATGTCATTCAACCTCTCACATCCACTTGAAGGAGAACTGACTTTGAAGATGGAAAAATTAGATGTGCACTCAATACAGCCTGTTCAATTATTCTACCCCTTTCTCATTATCTCCATGTGTGTTTGATCGCGACCAATGTTAGCAGGTCTTTTTTGAGTTTCCATTTACCTTCAGTCTGTACCGGTACATTGATATTCAACACTTTGCTTAACAAGCACTACAATTTGATCAATGGACACTATGAGGATTTAAGCAGATTTGATTTAAATACGTTTCATACAGATTTCAGAACACTTCATATAAATCGAAGATAAAGCTTTAAAGTAATTTCCTGCAATTTTCTTGGGACATTTTAAAGGAACCTACAGATTTGTGATACTGGAATATTATTAGGTTTTCATGATTGTTTTTAAATAACATCCAACAAAATGTGAATCCCAGAAATATGTGATAGTAAAACAATAAATGAAGAATTGTCCATACTGAAGAGTTAGAGGCTCATACCGTATATGCAGACGTTTATAGTCTCATGATTTTCCCAAAAAGACCAAATTCCACAATTCCCATAATGCAACTCAATCTCCTAACCTCCATGACCCAATTCATGATTCAGGCCGTCAATTCAAAACGTGTTGCATTTAATAACTTTTAGGACGTTAAACAATGGTTAACAAGCTAATTAGTAGTAATGACGAGTAAACCGTTGCTTATGCGAAAATCAGTTGAGACAAATGCGCAGAAGAGGGCTTCTCTATCTTAAGTTTAAATCATTTAGCATCTTAGCACACAACAGAAAATATGTTTTTCAACCTGGTTATACAAGACTATTATCTGTATCCATTCAGCTCCACTAACAGTAGTTAACTTTGAAGCATACAAGTGGAATACCTTGTCCTAGTTTTTGTGGAGTGAGGACTGTGTTTACAGAGGTTGTATTATATTATAAGGCCATTTAGAAAGGTACACAAGTGTGCACTAGCTCCATCTGAATATGCTCTTCAAATACAGGATACCAGTATCTAATGCATTAAAGTATCACTAATGTGTTTATTGACATCTCATTGTTACCTATAGGGACATGTGTGCATGAGTCACACGTGGAAAGACTTTCATTTAAATGATTGTCCTTTCCCCTTTTGCTCTCGATTAGATACACTGAACAAAAATATAAATGCAACACTTTTGTTTTTGCTCCCATTTTTCACGAGATGAACTCAAATATCTAAAACATTTTCTCTATACACAAAATAACCATTTCTCTCAAATATTGTTCACAAATCTGAAAAAATCTGTGATAGTGAGCACTTCTCCTTTGCCGAGATAATCCATCCCACCTCACAGGTGTGGCATATCAAGATGCTGATTAAACAGCAGGATTATTGCACAGGTGTGCCTTAGGCTGGCCACAATAAAAGGCCACTCTAAAATGTTCAGTTTTATCACACAGCACAACGCCACAGATGTCGCAAGTTTTGAGGGAGCGTGCAATTGGCATGCTGACAGCAGGAATGTCCACCAGAGCTGTTGCCCGTGAATTGAATGTTCATTTCTCTACCATAAGCCGTCTCCAAAGGCGTTTCAGAGAATTTGGCAGTACATTGTTGTGCCATTCATCCACGACCATCACCTCATGTTCCTGCATGATAATGCACGGCCCCATGTTGCAAGGATCTGTACACAATTCCTGGAGGCTGAAAACATCCCAGTTCTTGCATGGCCAGCATACTCACCGGACATGTCACCCATTGAGCATGTTTGGGATGCTCTGGATCGGCGTATATGACAGCGTGTTCCAGTTCCTGCCAATATCCAGCAACTTCGCACAGCCATTGAAGAGGAGTGGACCAACATTCCACAGGCCACAATCAACAACCTGATCAACTCTATGCGAAGGAGATGTGTTGCACTGCGTGAGGCAAATGGTGGTCACACCAGATACTGACTGGTTTTCGGACCCCCAATAAAGCAAAAATGCACGTTTCACAGTGGCCTTTTATTGTGGCCAGCCTAAGGCACACCTGTGCAATAATCATGCTGTCTAATCAGCATCTTGATATGCCACACCTGTGAGGTGGGATGGATTATCTCGGCAAAGGAGAAGTGCTCACTATCACAGATTTTTTCAGATTTGTGAACAATATTTGAGAGAAATGGTTATTTTGTTTATATAGAAAATGTTTTAGATCTTTGAGTTCATCTCATGAAAAATGGGAGCAAAAACAAAAGTGTTGCATTTATATTTTTGTTCAGTGTATGTAGTTTCTTCTCACTCTTGTTGAGGTACATCTATGGTAATATACTAGTCACAGGGGCAGGATAATCACATTTTGATAGCCAATCTTTCTGCAGACCTGGGAACTGCAAAGCACTTACGGGAGAGAAGGGTAATGAAATCAGGTGGATGGATGGGAATATTGCCTGACTGGAATGCTCCTGTGCCCCACAGTCCTGCTGAGTGATCGTCCAGTAAAAAATGGAGTCAGCGATATGTCCAGTGATTTAAATCAAATGCCTAAAGATCAACCACCAGGCTTAAGGGGGAAGAATCCATAAGAAACAACACCCTGCTGGGTTGTTACGGTGATGGCTGGTTAGTCGACAGACAAACCGAGGCGTCTCATTTGTCAGCTGTCGAACTGCAGGCTTTTGCTGGGTGGCTGGTTTATTGGCGGACAAAGTAATGATCAGCGTTACAGGACTCAGTGGTCATTTGTTTGCTGGTTCATTAACTTGACCAGCTGACATGGTTTGTTGTTTTGGCTGAGGCAACCTCCCGACTGTTTTTCCCTGAGCAGCCCAAGGCTTTTTATTTTCCAAACACACCTGAGATTCTCTCGTCAGAGTCCACTTTTCATCCTACCGACACGTTGTTAAGCACAACAGCAAAACACAATGTTCCTCATTCTGATGATGTCAGCTAGTTAGCCATTCATCAAGCTGTGAAATAGCCTGAGGAAACATGCCACTCTTTTACAGTGCGAAGTTTCAAGCTCAAAGCCAATTGGATTTGTCATGGTTCGAAACACACAATCTCTTACATTTGCCGTTTAGGGTTTCATAAAGGATTTATGTATTTTTGCTGTTAAAAAGTCATTACTTTTTAAATTGTTCAAACATGCTATGAACATTAAAGAGCCTGTGGTTTAGGTTATGACCTGATAAAATCCATAAGCGGTGTCAAAAATACAACGAGAATCTAGCCTTTGGATATATCCTTGGAGCCTTCAGAGCATAACAGCAATGTACAGTATGAAGCAGATTAGTACAAGGTCCTCAGTACTGCTATATGTTCTCAATTGAGTAGTTAGCACATTTCCTTTTAGAACAGATACAGAGCTGAAGAGCATTATCTAGTATATGCCTGTGGCAGATACTCAGTAAAGATGAGTTCCAGGATGTACAAAACATGCACTTTTAATCGTTGATATCACATCTTAATATGTATGTGCAGAATAACTGTATTTAAATGCATCACTATGAGATCATTAAATGAGTTCAATGTATAGAACATCTTTAAGTTAGCAGGTGATCCCACAAACAGCATGTTGCATAGGATAAATAAATGAGCCACAGTATTACATTTCTGTAAAACATTTTTTAAATGAGAAATATTTCTAAATCTTCAGATAAAGACCCTTATCATTCTCCATAAAAATGAATGAGAATTCCTCGCCATTTAACTTATATTTGGGTGAATAGCTTTCCGTACAGACAAGGGCATCCTCACAACATGACGTCTGAATGAGCGCTCCTTCTCCGCAGAGAGAGGGGACATTCAACTCCGCTTGATATTAATCGCTATGACAGGAATAATCATGCTGCCAACTCCAATAACATAATGCCTGGCTCCCTGACAGCCCTGTACATGACAGGATAGAGTTTAGTGCATGTGTGCAGACATGCATGACGCAAACACGCCCACGCCCTCTACAAACCGCACTGATGACGTTTTCTCACACAGACACCAGTGTAAACAGCTCATGCACACTACACATGCATGCTTACACGTTGACACCGCAGTGACCTGGCAACCTGTCTGGGATTGATAATGGTCACACAACACATGTTTATGTTAGACATTTTGCAACAACAGCTCCAACTTGACTTCATTTTGGGAAATCATTTTATTTTACTTAACTTCTTTATTTAACTTCTTTGCAATCAATGCATCCCGGTGTGAAATCATAAAAACACCTGAAACAGCTTTCAGTCCTTTCCATTACCTCATTCACTTCGCCTCGACACCGGGTAATACATACGTAGTGCCATATGTCAAGGGAGTGGCCTCTTGCTGAGCGAGGGGGCAGGATCGGACTCTCAATGAAACACGCCTGCTATAAAACGAGCATTACAAAACTGAGAATAATACTTTAAGATTTAGAAGATGACTCACTTTTGAAAACATACAATTAAAAGTTTGTAGGGTCTTATGTAGAATGTATTTGTTATAATATACCTTATGCAGTCTAGCATTCTGCAGAAAATACATAATTTAAAATATGCCCTTTGAATCTACATTTTGGTTCCCTTAGCCCTTGACCTGTCAATCTTACAGAAGTCCACTTTTTCAATTGTCACTGACATGGAGGACATTTATCTTTAATCACACCTTTAGGTGTACTGTTCCAGTGCCCTGCATGGTGGCTTACTGGAATAAGGGGGAGTTAACCCTTTATAAGGCACTATTAGGTTAACCCTAACCCGTTTCAGGCCTCTGCTGATTGGTCAAATTCCCCAATGGCGTGCTCTGTGGCGTAGAGTGATCTTCGCTGATTGGCTGAGAGAAAACCACATGCTTCTCGACCTCTCTGAGTCGCGGGGGGCACGCCATGTTTGGTGTGTGCGGAAGTTACCAAATATGGTTCCTCACCAGATAAAGGGTTAAAGGGCCCTATTATGTTGCATGTAAATGGTCTGCAAATGAAAAATCCCAAAACTCCCTCCAGAACACCTGCTCCCCATGCCTGAAATGCTTCCATTGTACTCCTTTGTTTACTTCCTCAGCATAATGACATCACTAAGTAACACTCCCGCTTCTATTGGCTAGCGCTCAAACACATTATACGTGATAAGCATAGGGGCGGGATATCTTCGAGCGGTTGACGAATCACAACAGAGCCGGCCAGCTAACCAATCAGAGCAGCCTGCTCTCATGTTTCTGACAGAGGGTGAAAAGAGGTGCTGCATCAAAGGCAGTGCATGGACACATGTCAGAGTAGAAGCACAACATACAAACCAATAATGTACGAACCTGAAAATGAGCATATAGGGACCCTTTAAAATAGTCACAGCTGTGCTTTTACTGCATTTACAATTTAAGTTCCTGATTTGACATTTGAATCCTCTTCCAGATAAAGTTACCTACACTGAGCCGACTCAGCACTTTGTGACTGAAATATGGCATATTAGGCAGTCGCTTTACAACAATCATATGGGGTTAAATTAAGAAGTGATTGATGGGGAAAAGCTCCAGCTTAAAATAGATGGTCCGCCTTGGGAGGACAACCTCACAAATCATTTGTATTGTTTGTTATTTGTACTACTGAGTGTGCAGTGAGGAAAGCTGTGTTGTGTTTCAGGAAGATGTACTTGTACTGAATGAAAGAAGAACAGACTACAATATAGATGATACTTTATTCAGATGCAAGAAAAAAGGCATTCAGTGAGATTCAGAAATACATTTATTCCATAGACAATGCACTGATTAACAGTTAGATTGTGTGTGTTGTTTTACATAGTGTTGTACATATAGATATATATCTTTTTCACATTAACATACAATAAATGCCATTTTAAGACGAGTTATGATAGATTCACATGCCATGTTAACAAGTACACTGAACAAAAATATAAACGCAACACTTTTGGTTTTGCTCCCATTTTTCATGAGATGAACTCAAAGATCTAAAACATTTTCTATCTACACAAAATAACCATTTCTCTCAAATATTGTTTACAAATCTGAAAAGATTTGTGATAGTGAGCACTTCTCCTTTGCCGAGATAATCTATCCCACCTCACAGGTGTGGCATATCAAGATGCTGATTAGACAGCAGGATTATTGCACAGGTGTGCCTTAGGCTGGCCACAATAAAAGGCCACTCTGAAATGTGCATTTTTGCTTTATTGGGGGGGGTCCGAAAACCAGTCAGTATCTGGTGTGAGGGGTAGGGTTAGGGTAATGTTGTGAATCGAGTGGCCCATGGTGGTGGTGGGGTTATGGTATGGGCAGGCGTATGTTATGGACGACGAACACAGGCCACTCGATTCACAACATTACCCTAACCCTACCCCTCACACCAGATACTGACTGGTTTTCGGACCCCCCCAATAAAGCAAAAATGCACGTTTCAGAGTGGCCTTTTATTGTGGCCAGCCTAATGGCCCGTCCACACTACAGCTTCGACAGCTTCAAAAACGGTTTCTAACGCGTCTGCCCATTCACTTTGAATGGGGTGACGTCACGTTGCCTCGCTTTTCGCCGAACTGAATTGTGGGTAGCATAGCGGTCCGTCTCCGGCGTCAGAAGTTGAACAATGTTCAACTTCTCGACGCCAGCCAATCAAATCCCGTTTCTGAAAATCTGACAGCTCAAGCCCTAGCCCATCAAACCGTGTCTAAGCTGGGAGAGATATCCCGCCATTAATTTCTATATTTCAAAAAAAGATAGAGGAGAAACTAATTATCGCCGTAGCAAATCACCCGGTTTTGTATGACCAGACCCTCTTCACCTACCGGGATACAAACCGCAGGAACCAGGCATGGAGGGAGGTGGCAGAGACAGTGGGTGAAACTGGTAGGTTTTCGCCTGTTTGGGTTTTTTTGCTTTGTATGTCGGGGGCGGGAGATTCATGTGATTGGTTGTTGGTCGCATTGCTCGAATAAAATCCCCAAGCTTCAGACACGCCCAACTCCAAGCTTTTTTTTAAGCTGTAGTGTGGACGCTCCGTAAGGCACACCTGTGCAATAATCATGCTGTCTAATCAGCATCTTGATATG
Source organism: Pseudochaenichthys georgianus (assembly GCF_902827115.2). NCBI lineage: Eukaryota > Metazoa > Chordata > Actinopteri > Perciformes > Channichthyidae > Pseudochaenichthys > Pseudochaenichthys georgianus. The sequence goes on from NC_047517.1 coordinate 31,137,806, forward strand.
CCACACCTGTGAGGTGGGATGGATTATCTCGGCAAAGGAGAAGTGCTCACTATCGCAGATTTTTTCAGATTTGTGAACAATATTTGAGATAAATGGTTATTTTGTGTATATAGAAAATGTTTTAGATCTTTGAGTTCATCTCGTGAAAGCAAAAACAAAAACAAGGGAGCAAAAACAAAAGTGTTGCATTTATATTTTTGTTCAGTCTACATGATAAAAAAGAGTTTAATAGTGGTGTCTGTACAGATCATGGAAAGCATCAAATACATTTTATTTAAATTCATCTTCAAGAATATATCCTTCATGGGGGATGCTTGTTTCAATAGTACAAATGTATTTTTCTTCTGGAAAATGTATATTAATTTCTTCATCACTTGATGAATAAATACCATTTATTTAGGACGAGGTTATGCTGCACCTTTCAAACTTGTGCTCAACTTCAAACAGATGTAGATGTTTAAAATAAATCTCATATGGTATCAGCTGTAGTTAGCTAGTTAATGTTAAACAATGGGCTGGTTAAAAACATCCATACAAGAAACCTGTAAAAGGGGACCTGAATGTAAAATATTGGCTACATCATGATAATGTACTGAAAGACAGAAGCTGAAACTGTCTTCTAGAAAAATATTCTGTGTATGTTTACTTTTTAACATACATGTTTTTTTGTGCGACAAAATGTACATTTTGTTGCACTTAAACACTCAATACAAGACTCAGCTGCTGTTTTGTAATATACCAATCTCTAACAGTTAGGTCACATGGGTTTTAACAGTTTCTCCTTTGTTGTGTCTTGATGACTGAAAATAATAATGTTTTTTATTCACTGAAAGCAGCAATACCAAATATAGACCTGTATGTACAGAGAGACGTCCTCTCATCGGTATTCAGTCAAAAAGACTTGAAGATTTACACACGTTTTCTGATTAATATACATTTCTTCAGTAACATGGCTGATTCAATATGACAAAATGTACATTTAAAAGCACAGCAACTTTCTCGTCCACCATGATCCTCACAAAATCCTTTCTTTGCAACCTCATGATGTCTGTTTATAAAAAAGCAACATAATACTTACAGTATGTTACGAGTTAGGAGATAAGTGAAATACAATCAAGTTCATCTTCATTAAAAAAATACTGGCACACAGAATATCGAGTAGAGCTACTGTAAAGGCAACAGGCAAGAGAAGCATATAGCACAACACGTAAGCACAAGCAATTTCAAATATTACGGCGAATGTACAATCCTGCTTGGCTCACTTATTAACTTCTTTAGTGGGGAGATGACTCCATTAAACCCAAAGCTGTAGTTAATGATATACTAGTGGTACCATGCGTTCGCCCTTTATGCGGCAGCAGCTCTGTGCTGTGCAAACAGGCTTAATGCACCGTCTTTGCTGGTTTGGAGGATCCACAGTTCAGGACACAGTGTGATAAACACAGCTGTTTTCTTACATTCTGTACATTCAGAGGTTAGTACAGTTCAGCAGAAAGAGCTCTGCTTTACGTCTGCTTATGGATAAGTCCAGAAAAAGAGTATAACACTTCTTTACAGGGACTCTATCAAAAGGAAGGAAAGAATGAACACTGAGGGGGGCTTGATGGACAACACAAGGTTAACTGTATCGAGAGGAGGGAGCACAGTTTCATGTCAACACGGTCGATCTGCCTGAAGTGGCCAAAGCCAGCGTGTTACTGTGCAGATCAATGAATGGAGAACAGTGTCAATAGGGTGGAAGCCATACAGAATGGATGGAAAGAACAGCTGGTGGAGTAAATGAACTGAAAAATACCCCCTGACTGGTATTTGTGTGGTGAGAGATCCGTGAAGCCTTTGAGCTTTTGATAACGCAAGTCCAAAATCGGATTAGATCCATTATTGTCCAGTGACTCCCATAAATCCACATTTACACTCTCAAACGTACTATCAATTCAAGGAGAAAACATCTGGAGAAAAGAATGACAGATTGGAGGGAAGTCATTTGTTCTCTGCAAACAAGACGATTCATGGATTCTTTTTACAACCTAGACAATTAGCGGTAGGATGAGAGGAGGATTAAATCGATGACGAAGCTTTGTCTGGAGTATACAGAATAAAATCATTTATGTTTCTCGTGTGGGTGGCTTTTAATAAATACAGCTGTCTTTGTTCACTGCACATCTTCATTCGGTACAGTCTATATTATCATAGTGATTATGAAAACTTAAATAGCGTTGATTGCAATTGAGTGCAAAAGCTTCTTCAGTTAGGAGTCGCACTGTAATGGCTTTCTGTCTATCTCATTTCTTAATCAGTTTTAGAGTAAAGGCCTTGCACAGCCATGCACTTAGTAAGAATTGGGCCGCTCGACAAAAGGGCTTTGCTATCGAGTCTCGGTCACGTCCTTGGTTGTCTGTACGGATCATGTTGTTTGCGAGGTCAGAGCCCTGTGGTGACCTGTGTGACCTCCGAGTTGAGGTCGTTGTTGGTTACGCCACCACAACAGCGAGAGTCCACCGACGACCCCTCCAAGGCTAGTCATACCTGCAGAGAGGAGTTGAAGAAGAGAAAGTATCTTTATGTTATGTTGTATACAGGATATACTGTACAGTCTTCCCCCTAGGTTTACTGCCTTGGCAGGGTGCTGCCCCTTACTTTTTTTGTTGTATTACTTTTATTCAAACTGTATTCCCTTCTTATCATGTAGCCTACACTTCTTCCTTTCGTTGATACATTTAAATCACCTGACTACAGCATATAACATACCTGCTGCAACCCTGTGCTGCTGCTGCTGCTTCTCTCTGCCTCATCCTCTATTGCTGGAGGCAGCTCTACCTCATCTGATCTCTGATATGAAAGCAATTGTGTTATGATCATATTGAGCTATTGGTGTGAGTCTAACATTAAACAAGCAGGCTGCTTGTCATACATTGCTGAGGATACATTTTAAGTAGCAATTTGTTGAGTCACTGCCGCTAAATGCCGGTAGCATCAAGCTAGCAAATCCTGCATTAGCCTTACATCAACAGGTGTAGACAGAACATCCAATTATCCTGAGCTAATTTACTGAATAAACCAACTCACATCTCCTGTCTTTTTTTTTTCTCACCCAACTCATTAGACTATTCTTCTGCTATTCTTCAATACTGTAGTTCAAAACCGTGGTACCTGCTCACCATCTGTGAGCTATTTTTAGAATGCGCACGCTACGTTCGTTGTCGCGTACGCGCGCGTCCACCTGGGCAGGCTGTGTGTGTCCTTCTCCCGTGACGATAACTGCTTGCGGTTAAAAAATAAGAATAAACGAATTTGAAACTGGGGGGGGACACACAAACGGGCAGACAGCAGAGCTCGGGCCAATAATGCATATTTGTTTTACTTTTTTTTTCCAACCACCCCCGCTCTGGAGCCGAGCCTGACGGCGTTCTTTGGGGTAACGGCCCCTACACACGGCGGCGTGCGTTGGTCTCCCCCAAGGACCAGTATGTCACCCGCCAGGCTGACCGGGCGCACCAGTGTGCGTTTCAGGCGGCGGCAAACAACATCGCGTTGCTGTCCAACTCGGTGGTGACGCTGGTGGAGCGATCCACCACCTTGGCACCAGAGGAGGCGGAGGAGATCGGCAAGGCGGCCAGCACGGCGCTCACGCTGTGCACGTCCGTGGCTGTCTCCCAGGCGAGGATCACTGCGCGGATGACGCAGATCCAGCGCCACCTCTGGCTGCAACAGGCGGCTGTCACAGAGCCAGCCAGGAAGGTTTTGCTGGACGCTCCGATCAGCCCGGACGGGCTGTTTGGACCCCAGTTCCTAGCCATGGTGGAGTCCATGAAGGCGGCAGCGGAGCAGGTGGACGATATCCGCAAGCACGTTGGCTGGCTCCAGCCTGCGGCGAAGTCTCAGCGGCACCAGCACCCGCAGCAGCAGCAGCGGCCAACCCGGCCACAGCGTTAGGCGGAGAAACGCCCACAGCAACCGCAGCCGAGGCGTCAGACTCGTCCGTCGGCCGCGGGCAGGGGCGCCGTCCCTCGCCTCCGCCCCCCCGAGTGAGGTATTCCCGCTCGTCGTCTGCTCCACGCGAGCCGCCGAGGAAGCAGAGCCGGTCTTGACGGTTTGGGGGGGATTGTGAGGGATATAAAGAGAAAGAAAGCTCATTTCCCAACCTTTTGTCTGAGTTATCAGTTTCAAATGTGTCTCACATATCCCCCACTCTGGGTGAACCAGCTGCCTATGACCTATCGGTTAATAGCCAGCAGGGTTCGTTACAAAAGCCTGCAGGTTTTAATCTATCGGTTAATAAACTGCAGAGCTCGGTAACTAAGCCAGCTGCCTCCAATCTGTTGATTAGTAGGCAGCAGGGTTCACTGCAGAGGCCTGGTGGTTATAACTTTTCGGTTATTAAACCACAGAGCTCACGGCATTCCTCTGTCCGAGATACGCCACCTACACACGGTCACAATAAGCCTATGAGAGTCGTGGTAACGCCTCATGTGGACGTCACTGCACACACCTCCACTCATCCTCTGAGCGTGTACGCGCCTCATGATGAGAGTCGGAGTGAAACGCAGCGTGTGGAGGCCTCCTCACAGCCCTTTCGCTCTAGGTCTCAGAGTGGCAGCGCGTGTGTCTGATGGACAGATGGATGAGCAGGCTGATCAGCAGAGGGTACACCCTGCAGTTCGGCTCCCCCCCCCCCCCACAGTTCAATGGGATACAGGAGACACGCCTGTCATCCCGAGAACAGTGTCTTGCGCTCCAAGCAGAGCTACGGGAACTCCTGTTGAAAGAGGCTATTTCCAGGGTTCCTCAAGGGGAAGAAAATCAGGGTTATTACTCCCGCTATTTTCTTATCCCGAAAAATACAGGGGGAATGAGACTCATCCTCGATCTATCAGCTTTCAACGAGGCGATAATGAAAAGGCCTTTTCACATGCTGACGATCAAAAAGGTGCGAGAGTGTGTTCACCAGGGAGTTTGGTTCACCTCTATAGACCTGAATGATGCATGCTTCCACGTACCCATCATCCCACAGGAAATTCCTGCGGTTTTCGTACCAGTAACCGTCTGCCGTTCGGTTATTCCCTGACTCCTCGCACCTTTTCAAAGTCTGACGGCACTGCAGCCGCTACACAGAGGAGGGATGAGAGTACTGTTTTACCTGGACGACCTGCTGCTGATGGCTCGCTCCAGGGAGGAAGTGGCTTTACAGACAGTACAGCTCATATCGCATCTGTCAAAGCTGGGTTTCATAATAAACTGGAAAAAGAGCTGTCCTGTTGGCTTCTGTTCAGTGTCTTCGGTGCTTAATTGCTACTATAGCCTAAGTCTTATTCTAAGCTAAACTAACAGCATATTCCCTGATCAGATATGAGAGTAGTATCGATCTTCTAATTTTACCTTTTGAATTAAACAACTATGCGTATTTCTGAAACTGCCTGTAGTGGTGTATGAACACACAGACACTGTTTACCTGTTGATTGGACCTATCTCCTGTGTTTGCGCTGTTGTGGGAGCGCTGTGGGAGCTTGCGGCTGGTTAATCCGGTCCGGGACGAGTTTTGCATCTTCACCACAGAGGAACTCGGGGTGCAGAACTCACGGAAACAACGCTTGAAGTTCTCATCCAGGTAGCCGTAAAGGACTGGGTTCAGACTACTGCAGAGGACAGAAACAAGGTCACAGTTTAACAATAGAAAATACCGCTCAAGTATCTCCTTTATGAAAAGTACAAGGGCATCTTAGTCATTCTATAAAACCTTGTATCATTAAAGGTACAACGCTGAATAGTCTATTCAATTTTTTCTCGAATCTTTTTCTTAAGGTCACCTATTATGCAAAATCCACTTTTTCATGTATTTTATACATCAGCATGTGTCCCCTCTGTGTAAAGAGATTCTGAACGTTTCAGGAAAAGATATTCTCTCTCTTTGTCCTGATCCATTTATATAAAAACCTGTCTGAAAATGAGCTGATCAGATTTTGGCCACTTTACGATTTTTTGTCTTGTTTAACCATTAGCCAATCACCAACCAAGGTAACCCCCCCACCCCACCTTATCACCTGAATCTCTTCCTAGATACGATACGATATACTTTATTGTCCCCGTAAGGAAATTTGTTCTAGACTCCGTCCTGCAGTTCAGCATACATGTACATATACAAACATAGTGGACATTAAGAGACATACACATACACAGACGCACAATACTGACAATGGCGACCTATTGCACAACCCTCATGGCCAACATTTAAAAAGTACATTTCATTACATTTGACTACATTTCATGTGAATGTTAAGAAGCTTAATCAACATAGGTAGCAGGCCCGGACTGGCCAGGCCTGTTAAGTGGCCTGCTGGACTGAGGATTTTTTTTTTTTAATGTATTGTGAACGCAACGCTGCGCAAATGTGGGTCTGACTCTGCCTCAGGTACAGAGGGTGACTGGCTGTCTACATGATGTGGCCTGCCGACATGGCCACTTTCATACAGATCATACACTAATGCCCTCGATTGGTCTCTGTGTGTCATTCAAGCTCGAGAGGGTGTGTCATGGATGTATAATAAGAACTGGATACAGCGTGGGAGGGGCCTCATTCATTCCTATGAGAGTTGAAAACTGAAGCAATATAAAAATGAGCCCCGTGAACTGAGTTTTAAACTGAAGCATATCTGCTCATAGTCCGGTAATTACCTGCTAACGGAAACTCTGCTACACAACTCTTATTATTATTATTGAAATATGACCGGTAAGTTTCAAATTTGTCCGGTAAAATAAATTCTGCCCGGACATTTGACCGGCGAGAAAAAATCCTAGCGAAAACCCTGATATATATATATAATATATATATATATATATATACTTATAATAATAAGTAATATTAACTTTATTTAATACAACATTTACGGTACAAGATTTAATCATACAGCCCATGTAGTATGATAATGAATTACAGCAAATATGTGCAATATATCCATTATTACAGCTCCGTGGGGTGGCAGTAAGGCGATATGGGTCCGTTCTTATTGTGCATCCATGGGTAAAGATAAACGCAACTCACATTGGTTTCTCAAACAGCATCTCTGTAAACTATGTGTATTCACTGAATTTCACTCTCTGCCTTTAACGGCTCGTTGTAGCTCCAATAGCTCCAGCCCCCACCCTCCCTGTGAGCACAGTGTGCTCTTATTGGTCGGGACCTCCATGGTCGGGACACGTAACATGAACGTGCCGGGCGGCGCGGTCCCGTGGGTTAGATGCGCGTTCATAATGCAGAGGGAAATAACTCTCAGAATAATGTTATTAGCACATTATTACAACTTGAGGAACGAATGTTTTTAATAAGGGCTATACAAGTGTTCATACTGGGTAGTTTATTTAGTTTAATCGTTTAATTTACAGACCACTCTTTCCCCATGTAAGTCAATGGGAAAAAGTGTTTCCGGGCCTGGCAACCAAACGGAAGTGTAGTACCGCCGTTTGGCCAGCACGAATATGTTCATGTGAGTCCGGTGCACTTCCTGGGGGCTTGGGGTGTGTATGTCTGGCGCGAGCGAGCGAGAGAGAAAGCGCGCACACCGGTTACGTGTATTGTTGTTGTTAGCATCTGGTACTAGCTAGCGGCGCAAACGGATAGAATGAGCTGTCAAAAAGGTGGAGGAGAGTCTTCTCCTGTCCGACTGAGAGACTGATAACTACAGCTCAGGTGAGGTAAAGGACGTTGAGTGTTTAGATAGTTAACTTAGTCAAAATTCTCTGTGGGTCTCAAACGGTTTGCTCACCATTTATGTAAACACATATTTCCATTTGAAGGGGGAGTGATTAGTAAAATATGCATGAATAAAATAAAATAAAAGTTAACTAGGTGAAAAAAGGCATGCCCCCGGACCCCCCTAGAGGATTTGAGGTCCACCTCCACTTAAAATATGTTCACATGGATAGGTTCCTAAATAGATTTGCAAATTGTTTTTAAATAGTAACCCATGTCCATATGTTTATTCTGGGGTAGTAGATTTAAAGTTTAGGGCTATCACTATGGGCAGAAACGCTGTAAATATTGACAAATAAATCCAGGAAAATGGCACAAAAGAAAACTGGTAGTGGCCTGGCTGGGTGTATAATTCCCGGCCTGACTTATTGTCCCAGTCCGGCCCTGATAAGTAGGAATGAGTGCTTGGTGTTCAGCCTGCTCTTGGGAACCCTGAATCTTCTACCAGAAGGTATGAGCTGGAATTCTGAATGGAATATGTGGGTGGGATCAGACACAATTTTGTTTACCTGTCTGATAATGGACTGCTCGTATATGTTTTGGAGAGATGGGTGTTTTTTAACCCCCATAATTTTCATAGCAGGCTGTACCAGGCAAGCGATCTGTGACTTTGACTGCACTGTCAAGTTACCATACCAGGCAGTAATACCATACCTAATGATGCTCTCCAACACTGCATGATAGAACAGTAACATGAACCTCTGGTCGACTCCGAAAGCCCGGAGTCGACGCAGAAAGTACAATCGCTGTCGAAAGTCTAGAGCACAGACCTTGAACATGCGCCTTCCAGCTGAGTGTATTCTAGATGGACACCAAGGTACTTATAGGAGCTGACCTGAGTTATGGGTTCATTGTGGATAACCACCGGCCTAAGGTCACCCACTGCCTTTGGGTCCCACACTATCTCCTCAGTCTTCTTCACATTCAGCACCAGATGGTTAAAATCACACCACTGCACAAATCTCTCTATTTCAGAGTGATAAGCCGATGAACTGCTACCTTTGTGCATTAAGTCAAGGATGGCTGTATCATCAGAATTGTATGATATAATTCTCCGGGTGGATTCTCGTACAGTCGTTTGTGTACAATGTGAAGAGGACCGGGGAGCTCACACTACCCTGGGGGGCTCCTGTACTGATGGTCCGGGGCTCTGAGAGGGCATTGTTGACCCTGACATGCTGAGTGCATTTGGTTAAAAACGAAAGATATAATTTCAAGATAAAAGGATTTATACTGATCTTTATCAGTTTTTGAAGCAAGATGTGAGGCTGCAGTGTATTAAAAGCCGAGCTGAAATCCACAAACAGTAGGCGTACATATGCCTTAGGGTCTTCCAGGTGTTTAGTGACCGCTATTTAGAGCATCGTCTGTGCCACGCCCTTGCTTGTAGGCAAACTGAAAAGGGTCTAAGGGTGCGTTCAAACCTAATAGTCCGCTCTCTGGTGCGCACCAGACGACAGTTTGTTACATTGTTTCATTTTTCAGAAGGTTCGGTTAGCGTTCACACTGGCAAAACTCAAACGGACTATAAACTTTAAACACAAGTCATGTGCTCGGAAATGCTGTTCAACCATTGGTCAGACATTAAGGGGGTACAAACGCAAATCCCGGCAATTTCTAGCGGAGCCTCCACCATGGAGAATCGGCACTTTCGGCAGGTTATTCTCATGCTGCTGTTAGTCTGGAGATCAACAGACACTAGCGGCCCGCGCATATGATTATATAATCAGACAACGTCCGTTAAAAAACATTATTACATGGCTTTGTTGAATACTCGATTCTGATTGGTCAATTCAAAACACGTGACACGTTTTTAATCCAGAACAGACAGGCCGCTGTCAAGGATTTATTGACCGTTGTTAAGAACGCTCACATCTGCACAAAGAAGTCCGTTCGATTTAACTGTATACAGTTTGGCTGAAACTAACTGACAAGACAAGAGCGACAAGAAAAAAAGTAAAAAAAAAAAAAAGTAACGGGCAGAAACCCTCTTTTTTACGCAGCGGTCCAGACATAGGTCAGACGGCGACACATATTCAGTTGCCAGTTACTTTGGCATTAGGGCAGGGATATCTAGATACTTCCCAAGGTTTGACATAATGAATTGTGCTACTTTTAAAGCAAGCAACGATTTTTTCAAATCTGTAATCAAAAGGCTCCTCAACAACTCTATCGAAGCAGTTCCTGCCGTTGCTACGTTAGTTCAAACAGTAATAACGGACTATTTTTCTTAGCGGATGCATGTCAATTTAAATACATACAACTATTTTTTAAATCAATAAAATCATTTTCTAAATCCACAAAAGCATTTCAATTAATATTGTGAGTCATGTCGTTACTTTGTTGAGAATGTGGCCATGTAATAAGCGGGATAATGTGCAGCATTATCCATGAGAGACATTCTGCAGAGGAGGGGCGTTTCACCGACGACAGGTGTTCTTACTTTTATGTAGCTGACGGAGAATTTTTACTTTACACGACACGGTTCAACACTTAATTCTGCTTTACTCTTTAACTAAACAACCGCGGATGTCTTGAAAGAGTCTTTCGCTAAAGATTTTTGAAGATATCCGCGTTCTTGTGACACGTAAATACTGCGCTTCCTATGTTTTGGTGCGGACTGCGTTCACACCAGCAATGAACCGCTCCAGAGTTCGCAAGCAAGCGCTCCGAGACCACCTATTTTAGCGGACCAGAGTCCGGTTGTTTAGTTCACTTAAGAGGTCTCGGACTGCGTTCACACCGACCCAAATGAACCGCACCAAGCGGCTAAACGCACCAGGGTTCGATTCAACCGGACTATACAAGGCAGGTGTGAACGCACCCTAAGTGTACATCAACCTCTTTCTTTAGCAGCGGCACCATGATCCTCTCAAAACATTTCATGACAATGGATGTCAATGCAACAGGCCTAAAATCATTGTTTACCTTTGGACAAGGTTTTTTGGGGACAGGTTTTATTATTGATTTTGTCCAGATGGTGGGGATGGTGTGAAGATCAACAGATTTTTTAAATATGGGACACCATGCTGATGTCAGTTCTTCTGCAAATGTCTTGAGAAGGAATGCAGAGTTGCCACCTGGCCCTGTGGCCTTCTTAGTACAGGTGTGTTTGAAAAGTGATTGGACCTTTAAAGGGTAAATCACCACCCTTTCATCCTGGTCAGTAGCAGAGATTGTCTCTAATGGCGCATTTCCACTGCAGCGGGTAGCCCCGTTTAAGCGTCCTCAAGCGGCCAGGCCAGTTTTTGGTGGCCTTTCCATATAGCGTAGCCCCGGCTAGCGGGTACTTTTTCCCTCTTTTTCCAGCCCCATAAAATCGTGGTTCTATCAGGCCAGGGCCATGGCTGAACTAGTGACGTCAACACTCTCGACTGCTGATTGGTCAGAGAGAATCGTCAGAGAGAATCGTCAGAGAGAATCGTCACAAGCTCGCGCGCGAGATCATCCCTAGCGTCGCATATCTAGAAGCAAGCTTGCAGCATTTTTGTAAACGGAGGAGCTACAAAAATGGCAACGTCAAAGAAAAGCACACCGTGGTCGACCGAGGAGGTGACGACGTTCCTACATCTCATTGGGGATGATAAAATCCAGCGGGAGCTCGACGGAACAACTCGAAATGTGAAGCCGATCGCCCCGCCTACGCTGCGTTGCTACCCCAGGTCCTAAACTGTAATGGAAATGCGCCACGGCCTCGGACGGCCAGCGACGCAGCCCGAGGCCTGAGCGAGGACACTTAGGGATGCTTAAACGGGGCTACCCCGCTGCAGTGGAAATGTGCCATAAGATGTCTGTACATTCAGAGGAGAAGTCCTTTCAAATCTCATGTACAAGTCATTCAGTTCATTTGCTTTGTGCAGGTCATCGGAGGTACAGAGAGTTTTTTTAGATGGAGTCATATTTGTCATGGCCTTCATAGTGTCCCAAAGTTCCTTGGAGTTCATTGTAGACAAGTTCTGTTCAATAATTTACTTATGTCTCCTTCTAGCTTCTCTGAGCATGTGGTTAAGCTCCTTTTGCACACATTTTCAGTTAGTTTTATTCAGGTTTTTAAAGGCTATATGTTTACGGTTGATGCAGTCCTTAACCTCTTTAGTTATGTCTGGTTTGTTGTTGGGGTTCACAGTTATTTCTTTCTGAGGTATCACATTGTCAACACAGAATTGTATATAGTCAGTTACCATCTCAGTAGCATTATCCACGTCCATCTCATGAAAGATACTCCACTCAGTAGAGAGAAAACATCCTTTAAGAGACTCTATGCTGTCACTAGTCCAAACCTTTACAGTCTTGGTCTGTGGTTTACTACGCTTGAGAACCGTTTTGAAGGTAGGTATTAGATGAACAGTGTTATGGTCCGAGTTCGAAAGCGGGGGTTTGGCTCTACTCACATATGCGTTGTTCACATTTCCGTAAAATTTGTCTAGAATTTTATCTTCCCGGGAGCACCATTGTGTTCTTTTTAACCACATATCTCTCAGAGGGGCGTGGGGAGTGGCTCCTTATTTTCATCTAAAGTAACAGACAGAGAATCAGCCCTTTTGAAACAGGGCTGAAACAGAGGGGATTATGGGTAATGCTACAATGATCTGTTTGATGTTTGGAGCCAAACACTTCAGAGACATGTTTTGTATATATCTGAGACCTGTAATATATTGATGAAAAACAGTATAATAGGGGAGCTTTAAGTTGAGCATCATTTATCAATCTTATTAAGGCTTTATTGATTTCCCCACTTTTTATACATTCACACAAGTACTAATAGTTGTATTATTACAGTGAATATATGTATCTAAAGCTATTATGGGGTGCTTACCTGTTGGTGTAGCCCAAGGCAATGCAGAAATGCCAGGTGATGGTCTGCAGCGTGGAGCTGGGGATGTTGATCAGAGCCGTGATGATGACAAAGATGTGGATAGGGGTCCAGCATACAATGAAGACGGCAACCACCACGAGGACCATGCGCGTGATCCGACGCAGGTTCCTGTCCTTCTCCTGTTTGTGAAGAAGGGTTTTGTGTTGGGGAATAAGTGGTGGGGGAAAGAGGAAGGAAGACAAAGAGGAAAGTAGGAGTAAGAGACGAGGTAGTGAAAATAATAATGATGGAGGAAGGACAGTGAAGTGGAGGATTGGTAGAAAAGAAATGGTCAGAGAGGAATGAGAGGAGAGGTAAAGAGGACAGAAAAGATAAAAAGCATGATGGAAAGAAAGAAAAGTGGTCATGAAAGTGCAGTGGTGGCTGAAGGATAGGAATAGATCATATACCTCCACTTTGATATCCCATTTTCCATTTTTGTAAATACATCTTCGCTTGAATGTGCTCAAGTTTTACCTCCAGCATTTGGTACATTTTCTCAAAAATTACTGTTGTTAGGTCATTTCTTCTTCTACTGCAATGAATGAAAGCTGCACCACAACCTCAGGCTTAAGTTGTTTTTCCCTAATTGCTTTCTCTTGAAGACATTGCGTGTACCACATTGGTATGCAAGCTCTGGGCAGCCTTGCACTTTGCTTCATTTCTCCGAAAGCTAAAAACTATTTAGTTATTGTCTAAATAGCGTAGGCAAGGCCGTACAATTCTCATGTGCATGTGATTAAAACATACGTGTGATCACAGTATGAACTTATTTTGTATCCAATGTAAAAGAAAACAGATTTGTGTTAACCTGGGAGCCCGACAGCATGCGAACACTCTTCAGCCGGAGGATCATGAGGCCGTAGCAGACGGTGATGATGAGGACGGGCATGATGAAGGCAAAGATGAACACGCAGATCTTCAGCAGAGTTTCCCAATACCAGGGGGGGTGAGGGAATATCAGCTTGCAGTCGACAATGCTGGAGGCTGCGCAGGGTGAGGAGACACACACACACACACACACACACACACACACACACACACACACACACACACACACACACACACACACACACACACACACACACACACACACACACACACACACACACGAACACAGTGGAACTTCCTTTTTTCACTAATGCGTTTTTGTACAAGCTAATAACAGTATTTAGGGCTTATGATTAATTTATCAATATTCGGCTCTGAAATATGTCCTTGAATGTTGAAGGTGGCTTGTTCAATGTGCTTGTTTTTTTTGAGACTAATAATGAGAAACAAGATATTAAGTTAATGAAATAAAAAAGGAAGATGCATTAAATCATCCTATTTTAGTGGCTGGAACCGGTTAATTTGTAATAGGAATTTGAATTATCTCTTTTTCTGGTTATTTTGATTGAAAGTGAATATATAAACTTCATGATACCTCAACCATGAAGCAAATAATCCTTTTAAGTGTCCAAAAGTGTTGCATTTAATTCCCTATCTCTCTACCTACTTTTTCTGTCATCTCTTTAAACAAAGGCATAAAAACACCACCGTCAGGTCTGAAAACGTTCTTTTGTGGCACTAAAAAAACAACATCTTTAAGCAGCACACAGGGTTGGAACCTCACCGAGTCAGTAAATCTCTCGCCACCCTCTTTTCCCCAAACACACTTTAACTATTCCATTCGCAATTTTCATCTCCATTACCTCTACAATGCAGGTAGCCTATTGTCTACATGTATGCAGACTTCTATGGGTCTCCAGCCAGACAAAGCATTAATTGGTTCTTTTGTGCAATTTGAAAGAAAAACTGGAGCAATTCTTCTGGTTTGTCTCCTTTTATAAAGCCTGCTGCAGTAGGCCTACATAATTGCTTTTTAAAGCTGGAATGCAGAAGCAAACTTAATTTGTATTCTTCCTGTTTTGTGCCTTCATTTGTTTGCAAGACCTTATGGAACTCATCCTCGACCAAGTAAAGACGGAGATAAATGAAATGACTTATTCTCGGTTGCTACTTCAGAGTTGTATGCTAATTTTCGAGCTCAACATATTGTTGTTGTTAGCTTCAAGGACATTTCTAGGAGAGCTTATTTTATCTATGTATTGTAGTTGTTACAAAAGGTATACAGTATGTGTTCTCATGCGTCACATGCTGAATGTTTAGAGGTGTTTTATGTACAATATAAACACAATTCCTCCTGCAGTGTAGGTACAATAGTTGCGTGTGCGTGTCATGCTTACGAGTGACGGCAGTGGAGGCCATGAACATTACGGGCAGCCCGATGGCCGAGGAGAGGATCCAGTTGCAGACGTTGACGATCTTGGCGTTTCGCGGCGTTCTGAAGTCGAGCGCTTTGACCGGGTGGCACACAGCGACGTATCGGTCGATGCTCATGGTGGTGAGCGTGAAGATGGAGGTGAACATGTTGTAGTAGTCGATGGACATCACCATCTTGCACAGTATGTTTCCAAACGGCCAGGTGCCCATCAGGTAGTTGACGCTCTGGAAGGGTAACGTGCTGGTGACCAGGGCGTCGGCCAGAGCCAGGTTGAAGATGTAGATGTTGGTGGCGGTCTTCATTTTAGTGTATCTGCACACAAATGGTAGATTGATTATGAAACTTTGGGCTAAACTGCACAGACCTGTAAAACAACTTCTACTGCTATTGCTGACTGCATCATCCTGGTTGCTTTGTGACTCTTTGTATTTGATGGTCTTTGCAATCATTATACGTTTCTTTGTAGTGATTTTGTGTGTTTGTTGTCAGTGATTCCTCGTCTTTTTGAAGTCTTCAATCTTTGAAGTCATTTTGTGTGTCCCCGCACACATTTCTCTGAGTAGTCATTTGAGTCTTTTTGTAGTCATTTTGTGTTGGGGTTGTATTTTTATTTATATATACTATCAGTCATCATTTTGAGTGTCTTTGCAGTCATTTTGTGAGTCTTTATGTTTCTCTGTAGTTGTTTTTCTACTCTGCAGTCGGCTCTTTGTCATCATTGTCATCTTAGAAGTGAGTAACCTTTCATTTTCATTTCAATCTTTATTTCGAACAGATTAAAAAAATAACAAATAACAAATGTGAAAAACAGAATACCGTATTGTTAAAATGCAGTATTTATCCACATTCATGATAATATTTATATATTCAACAAAAAAAGTCTTCATATTAATAATAATAATAAAAGATGTGTCCGAAAGGGAGTAGGAGGAAGCAAATGCTTATTAATTCCCACCCCTTACTTGATCAATGATTGTCCTTTAAATCATTATGCAAGTTATTCCTACTTACATTTACATTTATACATACATATACAATAATTTCTCATCTTCAATTACCTTCAATCTCTTAGTCGTGTAGGTTCTCTTTGTACCAATATCTTAAAGTAGTCATTGAGTCTTTTAGTATACATTTAGTCTCCTTTACTCATCTCCTGTGTCTTTGCAAATGTATTGTGAATATCCTCTTAGTTTCTGTGTAGTAGAAACATACGGGATCAAGACATCCTTTGTTTTAACGAAGCTCTTTCACTTTCTTAACAGGAACAGTCACTTCACATAAATGCTCTGGCTCCCTTAGGGCTGATGGACCATTCAATGATTAACTCATGACAGAAAATGAGTAAGATGTACAAAAGAGTGTATTTAGTTGGTTC
Source organism: Pseudochaenichthys georgianus (assembly GCF_902827115.2). NCBI lineage: Eukaryota > Metazoa > Chordata > Actinopteri > Perciformes > Channichthyidae > Pseudochaenichthys > Pseudochaenichthys georgianus. The sequence continues at coordinate 31,154,046 of NC_047517.1, forward strand.
AGTTTGAGTGAAAGCATTGGCAAACCATCATTTATGTCTCCTTGCCGCATAATGGGATTTTGATATTGTTGCTGACTGAACCTTTTTGAGACTAATTGAAACATCAATTGAGAAATGTCTCCTCCTTCCTAAACAAACAAAACATAAAATTGTCTCCAAGTGAATTATCGCCAGTGTAAACAGGGCTGCTGCAACATCTATGTTGAAACAACAGAATCATTAAATTGTGAGTGTTACCATTGATATATGTGTTACGGCACAGATCTCCTTTAGTTGATTTACCCTAAAAAAAATGTGTAAATTAATCATCTTATTTGTAAACACAAGTAGAACTTAATTTAATGAAAAAAAGCACTTCTGGAAAAAATTAAATAAAAATGTACTCTTCATAAACACACTGTAAATAAAGGAGATGGCACTACAAGGACACAAGTAAAGTGCCAAGAAATTATTTAAATATGTTCAGTTTGTTTCTGGACAGCAAAAGCTTCAATTATTGAACGCCTGACTTTTGAGCACCATTTGCAAGATTTGAATACACAGTCAAAATTAAACTTAAAGGTGGGGTATGTCATTTTGGAGAAACCAGCTCTAGTGCGCTAGAATTTGAAAATACACAGCCGGAAAAAATCTGCCACTTCCTCACAGAGCCCCTCCTCCAACACACGAATGCGCACATGACCAATGAGGGCACGAGATAAGTTTGTGCCCAGATAGAAGGCTGACAGGCAGGTAGGCCATCCAGTCATTTTAGCCGGGCCGGCTAAAATGATTGGTCGTGCTTTTTACAGTACTACGGCTTCCACAGATGAATTTCTTTTAATGTATTTATTGTCAAATCACTTAAGATATTCATTGCTATCGGGATGTTAAGAGCATTCCATGGAATATAACAAAAAGTGTTTCTGAAATAAATTACATACCCCACCTTTAAGCTTTATTTATTTATATATTGCCTTTTGTGCAAATGTACAAGGTGCTTGACAATACAATGTAACAGTACAGTGAACACAACCCATCAAAACGGGTGGATAACACCGATATATATATTTCAGTGGATTAAGATACAAATAAAGTCAAGGTTAAAAAAATGAACTCAGCATTTATGGGAGGCTGTTCTGAGAGGAGGATCAGAGACACTACGTGCTGCCCCCCCCCCCCCCCCCATGTCCAAAGTCATTTAACTCAAAATCATTAACATCATTTAACGCTAGTGTCAGAAGACCAGAGGGATTTAGGAGGAACCATTTATTTGGAGCATGGCCGACAAGTATTCGATGGCCTATGTACGTCAGCAGGAGGTGCCTTTTTGGAGCTTGACAGAGTATTCTGGGATGTTTTGTGAATAATTCAGACCCCATGCATCAGCTACCAGCTCATTTTAGGATAGAAAACTTTTGGACTACAGGAGTAAAGCCCCACAGTCCTTGAAGTCTGAAAATATATCTCAAAGAAATGACTTCCCTTAGGGCTTTCCAGAGCATAATGTCTTAAAAGCTTGAGTTCAGATAAATAAATGAAGAGGTTAATATTGACTGAAAGAACAAACCTGTCGCTCCTCTACTTATCCTCCTCAAAAACCTCGCTTTTACTTTCGATCTTAATGAAGGGGTAATCTTTATATAGTATATCACTATATGGACATCATTATGGTCAACATTGTGCAGAGAAAAGAGGTTGTTCAAAGAGTGCAGAGGATGCTGTGGTGTTTATATGAAACAGGAGAACGAGCGTACAGCCATTAGCGCTGAGGATGGAAGACAGACGATGGAAAGGCTCTTCTGTTTATGTCTCTGCTAACAAAGGA